>NW_020954713.1:7332886-7418989 GCF_900497805.2 Vombatus ursinus | reverse complement strand
CCATTACCTTTAAACCCTAGGTCATAAATCAGCCCAAGGTTCCACTCCTGAGCCCTATTTTCCCTATGGTACTGATCGAATCCAGGGCTTCTTAACCTTTTTTGCATCCTGGGCCCCTTTGGCAGTCTGAGGAAACCGATGAATCATGCTTGTTGCCTATATTCCTAATAGAAAGAAAAGCTAATTTTCAGTTAGCAGTAAGTGAAAACAAAGATGTAATTTTTCCCATCCTTGCTCGGGAATGCCCTGGAATCTATCCTCGAATCCTTGGGGGGGNTCGATGAATCATGCTTGTTACCTATATTCCTAATAGAAAGAAAAGCTAATTTTCAATTAGCAGTAAGTGAAAACAAAGACGTAATTTTTCCCATCCTTGCTCGGGAATGCCCTGGAATCTATCCTCGAATCCTTGGGGGGGAATCTATGGACCCCAGGCTAAGAACACCTGACTGAACTTACTCCCTCAGAAATCATCATTCCTAGTATTTCAACAAACTCTTCTGCATAGATGACTCTAAAACCTATATCCCTAGTTCTGTCTCTCTCCCAAGGTCTAGTCCTGCATTTCCAACTGCCTGTTGTTCAGTTTTATTTTATAAGACTCTCCTTCAAACATCCTCCTTTCCAGTTAAATTGGTCTCCTGGCTATTCCCAGGTCATATATAGCATTCCATCTTCTACCTCTGGAGCCTTTGCACAGACTGTGCCCTATGCCTAGAATGCTGTCCCTTCACACCTCCACCCTACAGAATCCCTAGTGTCCTTCAAAGCACAACTTAGTTGCCCTCTCCTTCCAGGAAGTCTTTCTTGATCCCTTTAGCTCTTAGCTATTCTATCCTTCTTAAAACTATTTCATGTATGTTTATCTGTGTACATGTATCTTCACCCCACCTTCCCTTCCACTACCACCTCTCCCTGCCTCCAGGCCCAGTTCCAGCATGAAATTTTTTTGGTTTGTCTTGATATACTCAAGGTCCAGCATATAATAGGATAGGATAGGGGCTGGACTTATAAATTGGGTTGGTACAGGGAACTCCAGGTGAGGAAACTCTCTCTACTAAAGCAGGTCTGTACCTTCTCTTCAATGTATAATCTTAGCCCTAAGTGAATTTTCCAAGGTCAGAGAGCCAGTATATTACCACCACTACTTCTACTATTAGTACTTCTACTACTACTACTACTACTACCACTACCACAACCACCACCCACCACCACAACCACCAGCACTACTACTACTGCTACCATCATGACTACTACTATCGCCACCACCACCACCACCACCACCACCACTATTACTACTACACTACTACTGCTACTATTATCACTGCAACTACTACTACTATTAATAATAATAATAATAATAACTAGCATTTAGATAGCATTTTAAGGTTTACAAAGTGCTTTGCAATTAATATTTAATTTGATCATGTGTCAGAGATGAGAGTTGAACCCAGATCTTCTAAGCCTGACTGTCTATTATACCATACTGCCTTTCTGTACATAGTAAACATTTAATAAATGTTTATCAAAGAGAATACTTTAAAGTATTTTTGGTTGGAAAATCCAATGATTTGCTTTATCAAGGGCTATCAGGTGCCACATAAGTCAGAATCAAGAGCGATTGTCTATCAAGGAATGATTGAGAACTACTCAGCTTTACATGCCTATATAGTTCACCGAATTGAAACTCAAAATATTTTTAGACCAAGACACCATTGGACATGATTTAATTCTTTGGGGCCTCCATATCCTTTACTGACTTTGGGTCACCACTATAGACATAAACAATTATCATTGCATTGGAAACATATGGAAGAAGTGGGAAGCCCTAGGAAATTCTAGATAACAGAATGTCGGATAACAGAAGGCTTCTATCCCAGACTCTCTATGGAGCCCTCCCATTTCAAAACTTGCCCTGGTTGTCAGGCTTTTGGAAACTCCACTATCTCCTCTGGGAAGAGGGAAGCAATGGGCTATTCTAGGTTGTTGGCAAAGTTGGAGACCTCTTGCAGAATGAAAGTTGGCTCCTGATGGGCTGAAAATATTGTCACTGGAGTGAGTGAGTGGAGTTTTCCCTGTGCCCCGGAGTTCAAGGAGATAGGCAGATGCTTATAAAATAAAATGCTCTGGGAGCATGCTTAGGAGGCAACAGGAATAAATACCGCCTGGTGAATTCGGGTGGACTCAGATACAATTCTCAGATCCCTACCCTTGGCCTCCCCTTTAGCTATGTTACATAGAGAATCAGTGGGGATATAAAGAATATCCCTTAGCTCTGGGACAGGGGAGCGAAGACCCAATTTTTCTCTTCCCAGGTCATTTGAATTGAGAGGACATTTCCAGAGCCTGAAAGTTACAACCTGGACACTAGAGTCAAACTGTGTTCACTGGGCCTGCTCAGGGAATAATGCTGATGATATTTCTTTATCTAGGACTTATTATTCATAGAATCACAGATCGTGAGCTTGAAGGGATCTTAGAGGTCATGCAGTTCAATCTCTTTATTTTACAGATGAGGAAACAGAGGCTCAGAAGTCACTTGCTCAAAGTCACACAGTCAGGAGCAGAGCCAGGATTTGGCAGAAGCCAAATCTTCTTGTGTCTAAATTTAGTTACTATTTCCTCTGCCCCACAGCTGCCTCCCATATTTATGCAGGAATTAGGGCCCCTTTCCCGTTGGGAGCCAGGCAGAGTGACAGCCCAGGTACGGACCCCTAGCAACCCCCTATTTTTGTAAGCACATTGACCTGTGCAGAAGAAGGCCTTCTGAGCAGACCCAGATCATAGCTGCCCTAAGGTGGCTTCCATGCAAAGGGAGGCACTCAGGGCAAACACACACCAGGCTTGATGACAAATTATGCTCCAAAATACCTGCATGCTGTCCAAGGTGGTCTGGAGCAAAGCAAAATCCCGACAAGACACAATAACAGAGAGACGAGATAAGGAAATGAAAAAACAAAACAAAACAATTCTCAATACATCTGGATCCTTTCTCCCCCTCTCTTCCCTTTCTCCCACTTTTAAAAAATAAAATTAAGACAATGGTCACATGTAAAAGCATGCACCAGGCCAACCATACTGGACGACATGAACAAACAAACAAACAATAAAACAAAACCCTGGCACAATGCCTCAATCTCAGCAAGCAGATTTAAACCAATACAAAATTTCAAACAAACAGGGCTCAGCACAGCTGGGGAAAGCAACAGAGAGTTTCCATCTCTAAGACTGTTGCAGATGGAGGCTGCCCGATGCAAGGTAGGGGAGTGGGGCAGCATTCAGGCAAGAGGAGCCCAGTGATTTTTCGGGGAGATAAATGGCCATTTGGAGGGTTCCTTATTTCCCCAGGTGCTGCTCCCGCCCCAGTCTCCCTTATAATTCATCATGGGCTTCCTACTAGGGATTCATTATCTAATAAGTGCTTAAAAATCAATTTTAATATGTAGGAGAGGAATGATGAAATCTGCTCCTGAGGGAGGAATAGATTTGGAAAGGCAACCTAACAGATAAGTTTTCATTAAAGGTTTCAGTGTTCCCTGGGGCTGAAAAAAAGGTCCCTCCGGAAAGAAGCAGCTGTATAAAGAGCCTAGAGATTAGAGATAGGGAGGACAAGTACACTTTGGCCTTTCTTAATGGAATTAGGCCACAGGGGAGTGTGGGCTTTTAGTAAAGATCACTGAATTCTGGAAGTCTAGACCTTTGATGAATTTATGTATGATGGCAGACCATTAAGGGCATGACCTTTGTCTTAAGCAGGTAGGAATCCCTGTACTCATTACTACCCATCCATTATGGATGAAGGAGCAGTGGAGATGGGGGTAGATGCTGTAGGTGTCCTACTCACTCCATCCTGGGCCTTGGAAACCAATAGGTCCTCAAAGGAGAGAATATAACCCACAGAAAGAGCTTGAACATTTGGAGAGAAAACTCACTAAAAGTTCTCCAAATGGTGCAGATGCATTTGTTATCACAAAAACAGTACCCCTAACAATATCCATGGAACCGTCTTTAAGAAGTTCCCAAAGAGCAGGGTACAGGTGTATTTAATCAGCTTGGAGCTATGAGTAGGTGCTTGGTAAATAGAGAACCACAGAATTTCAGAGTTGGAAGGGATTTGAGCAGCCATCTAGTTCAACTCATATCTCCCAAAGAATCCCAACTGCAACACAAAAGTGATCATCCTTTCCAAGAATTAGTGATTATCCTTTTATCACGACATGTTCCCCTCCCCCACTGGGGCCCTTGTTTGGCAACACTTATTTTGCAGATGGAGAACCAACTATGCTATCATAGTGACTGGAGAGCCAGTCATGGACTCAGGAAGCCCAGGGTTGAAAACTTGCTTCTAACCCATGCTAACTGCGTGACCTTGGGCAAGTTACTTAAACTCTCAGTGCCCCCAGGTACTTTCTAAGACTTTACATTTTATAGCAGTCGCCAATCTGCACTGGTAGAGGGACTTTCCTTACCTGCAAATACTCTCCACCAACAAAATCCCAGGTTTAGTTAAAAAGCTATATATTAGTGGGTGAGAAAAGATTGTTTTTCTTTCTGCTGACTATATGCCATGCAGCCTTTATATGGGAAAAGAGCTCTGAGATGATCTCTTAGAATCTCTTGGTTTGTCTTCCATTCCCCATTGAATACCAATGGAACCCTTTCCCTAATGGTTAGAATGTGTTGGGCTGCTCCTGCTCATTCTAGCCTGGGGTTCATTTTTTAAATTCACGGCTGTCCTCTTGTTCCAACTTTGTGATGGCCTTTTCAAGAATGGACAGACGTGTTTCTGCAGAGTTTTGGTGGCGTTTAAAAAGTGGTCCCTCCATTGAGGACATCTGCAGATCCAACTAGAGGCAATGAGTTTTTGCCTTCTCTCCCTAGATGAAATCAAAAGGGATTGGTGAATGTCTTGCTGTCCCCTACCCCCAGTGGTGGGAAAGGGGCTATACAGTATATATGGCATTGGAAACCAAGACCTTGAAAGAGCCCCATCCATGCACCGTTAAGTGACTCCAAAGGAGAGAAGAGCAGCGTGCTCACACTCACTCACCTCTAGCAGCTGCACTGCTCCTTCATGCTCCTTCTTGGCTTCAACCTGAGCCTTTTTGTGAGGGAAAGAAGAAGGAAGAAAACCAGTTAATTATTCGATATCATAGGATCCAAGACCTGGAGCTGGATGGGACATCTACTTCATCTCCTTATTATACAGGCCCAAGGAGATTGAGTGATTTGCCCAGTCACATAGATAGGAAAGGTCGGAGGCAGAATTTGAACCCAATGCTTTTGTCTCCACACCTAGTGCTCTGTTCTCTGTACCTCCCGGGAAGCGGTTTATTTTAAATGATAATCTTTGCATTGCTGTTGCTTGTTTTTCAGTTGTATCTGACTTTCCATGACCCCATTTGGAGTTTTCTTGGCAAAGATGCTGGCATGGTTTGCCATTTCCTTTTCTAGCTCATTTGACAGATGAGGAAACTGGGGCGGGGTTAAGTGACTTTACCAGGGTCATATGGCTAGTAAGTGTTGGAGGCTGGATTTGAACTCAGGAAGGTGAGTGTTCCTTACTCCAGGCCTGGGGCTCTATGCACTATGGTGCCACCTAGCTGTCCCAATCCTTTATATTAGGGGTTCTTAACTTTCGTTCACCATCTTCAGCTTTGCCTGGTTTCAACTACATAGAAGAAGATGGTGCCACACTGGATACTCCCTGTTGTTCCCCCAACCCCCATCAAGCTTTCTAGCTTCCTTTTATATGTTTTTTTCCCCCATTAAATTATAAGCTCCTTGAGGACAGGGATTGTCTTTTTCTTATTTGTATTCTCATTGCTTAACACAGTGCTTGGCACATAGTAGACACTTAATGAATGTTTATTGAATTAAACCAAATTGAACCTGGGGCCCATGAACTTTTTTTTTTAATATCTTGATAATTATTTTAATATAATTAATTTCCTTTAAATTTTTATATTTTATTGTGTTGTATTTCATGTATTTTAAAAAAACAAACAAATATGGGCAGCTAGGTGGCACAGTGAATAGAGCATCAGCCCTGGAGTCAGGAGGACCTGAGTTCAAATCCAGCCTCAGATACATAACACTCACTAGCTGTGTGACCCTGGGCAAGTCACGTAACACCAATTGCCTCACCAAAACAAAACAAGACAAAACAAAAAACCAAACGTCTTTCTGAGAAGAGGTCCATCTTTTTACTGGACTCCCCAAAGGCTCCATTACGTAAGAAAGGCCAAGAACCCTCACTTTACATTTGTATCTCACACCGCCCCCACAACCTGACCAGTAGCTAGTGCAAGAATGATCATACCCATTTGAGAGATGAGGAAATAAAAGTGCAGAGAACCTCATCTAGGATCGCACAGTTAATAGGGCTAGAGCTAAAGTTAGCAGTTCTACCCAAAAGGAAGTAGGGATTGCCTCTGGAGTTAGTGGAAGGACCCCCTCTTTCCTGGAGACTTTAAGCAAAAGCTGGATGACCTCTTCTCAGGCCTGATGCAGAAGGGAGCCATGTTCAGGGATGGGTTGGCCTTTGACCTTTCTTCCAGTTCAGATTCTGGAACTCTTTCTTTGCAGAAGAGAAAATGGCAGCTCCTATAGCTGAACTGACATGCCCTGGGTTGTGTGCCAAGAAAGCATGGACTTGAAAACAGGCCTGCTGACTCTACCACTCATTGCACCGCACCAAGCTGTCTCCTGACTTTATTTCTGCCTTCCTTAGATTCCTCCTGTATCACAGGACCTACCTGGATGCCATTATATCTTTCCAAGACCGATAGTTTTTTGTGCTGATTTTGTGACTCTTGGGGGGAATATGAGAGAGGAGGGAGTACCTGATGGAGAAGAGGGAAAGAGGGATTCAGTTGGGCCTGGGGGTGGGGGGAGAATGGAGGTATCTAGAATGGAAATCTAGAATGGAAGAAACACTCATGTCTGGTCTATTTGTTACTCCCTAGTCCATTTCCAGTGTCTTCAGCTGGATTGATAGAATGATAGGAACATAGATTTAGGGCTAGAAAGGACCTTGGAGGCTATCTAGCCCAACTCCCTCATTTTACTGATGAAGAAACTGAGGCCCAGAGAAGTTAGGTGACTTGCCCAAGGTCACACAGGAAGCAAATGGCAAAGCTGGGGTTTGAAATCTAGTCCTGTGACCCAAAGGTCCATCACTCTTCTCATTGTATTATATAGCTCCTAAATCCTTTCTGACTTATTAGAAAAACCACAAATCAACTCTACTCCCCAACAACCCACAATCCTTTTAAATCTCTGCAAGGATGCAGAGCCCCAGCTTCCAGAGTTCTAATGCAAACCATTGTGGGTTGGGTTTGGGAGCATGTAACTAAGGGCTTGTCAACTGGAGGATAGCTGGGTTAACTAGCCCAGCTGGTTTTCTCCAAATTCTCATGCCTTTGATGAAATCCTTCACCTTGTCTTTTGTGTACAGTGCTTGGAACATAGTAGGTGGTTAATAAATGTTTATTGATTGATACTTTCTATCTGTGTGACCTTGGTTAAGTCCCTTCACTTTTCTAGACTTCAGTTTCATCATTTTACACATGAAAGGTTGGAGTACTTGGCCTCTGAAGTCTGTTCCATCTCTCTCTCTCTCTCTCTCTCTCTCTCTCTCTCTCTCTCTCTCTCCCCTCCCCTCCCTCCCTCCCTATCTATCTATGTCTATATCTGTATAATCCTATGATCTTCCCAGCTAAAACAGCTCCCTCCATGTGATCAGGATCCATGTAACATTTTGGGCAGGTGAAGAGTAGCATTCTGCTTATTTTGTAGGTTGAAAAATTGAAATGCCTCATCCTCTTCTCTAGTTTATCACCGCCCCTTCCATTTATTCTGACCATGTGGTCTGAGAATACCTTTAGCAGAAGCCTTGTGACTGCTTCCAAGGAAGACTCAAAACATCCTTGCTCAGAGAGGATTATCTTGGAACACCACTGAGCACCAGCCCCTTGGATGTCCTCAGGGTTTAGAAAGAATTCATGAGCAAGATTGATTTTTACAGAGAGGATGCTGAGTCTTTGGCTGGATGTTTCCTTTCATGTGACTGAGGGATAATTAGTGATGGTTATAGCCAAGAAACTTAACAAATGAAAAGATAAGCTTGAATTTTGATGGTTTCCCATTTCAACTTGTAACATTCAACGAAAAGAATCCCAGCAACTCAAGGGGCCTCAAAGGCCATCAAGATTAACCCATCCCTGAACAAGACTCCTCTTTCCAGTACCCTCCACATTCGGAGATCCAGCTTTGGCTCAGAAACCTCCAGTAAGGAGTAGTCCATCATTGTCCCACTCGTGGATGATTCTCCTTGTTGGGAAACTGCCCTCAATCTGCCTTCTACTCTGGGTTCAAGAATAAAGTCATCCCAGAATTTGTGAGTTGCAGAAGACCTCAGTAGCCATACCTTTATACCATGCCTAACAAGCTTCTGCTCAAAGACCTTCAAATGGGGAGTAGCAGAGAATGCTTTATCTAGAGCCAGCCCATTCCCTCTGGCACCACTACCATTTATAGGAAGTTTTTCCTGACCTCAGACTTAATTTTGCCCTTAACATCTTTTACCATTGCTTCTGGAGCAAACGGGACCAAACTGAACACGTCTCCTCCCTTTTCCACAGGACAACTATTCAAATACTTTATGGCAATTATCAGTGATCGTCTATCAGGAGTCTTCTCTTCCCCAGGCAAACATCCCTTAGTTACTTTAATAGATTCTCATACAGCATGGAATGGAAGCACTAAGGTCAGGAACTCATCATAGCCACTACTTCCAAGAGCCCTGGTTCTAGAGTTAGAACTATGCTGCTTAGAACCTTGGTGTCTTGGTATATTAATTCACCTCTCTGAGTCTCAGTTTACCCATGTGTTGAGTAATAAGATGGATCAGATAATCTTTAAGGGATGCTAGAATTTTAAGGGGCCTAAGACTTTGGAAAGCACACCCATTCTCACTAGTGAGGAGGAGGAAGAGGAGAAGAAGAAGCTAATATTTATATAATGCTTACTATGTGTCAGGCACTATGCTAAGTGCTTTGAAATTATTATCTCATTGATTCTAACCCTAGGAGGTGCCATTTTATATTTTACAGATGAGGAAACTGAGGCAAAAAGAGGTTAAGTGACTTGCCCAAGGTCTTATAGCTAGTAAGAGTCTGAGCCTGGATTTAAACACAGGGCTTCCTGACTCTAGGGCCAGTTCTCTGTGCCCTATGGTATCACCTAGTGACCCCCTCTCTCTGAGATTATCGTCCATTTATGTTTCCTATGTCTTGTACAGATTTTTGTTTTGTTTTGTTTTTGCCAGGTGCTTCCCAAATTAGAGTGTAAGTTCCTTGAGGGGCGAGCTTTTATTTTTTGCTTTCTATCTACAATGCTTTACAGAGTGTCTGGTGCACAGTAAGTGCTCATTATTACTAGCTATTAATCAGTGCTTGTTGACAGACTGAAGGGGTTCAGGCTGTTCACAATGGGTGTGAATGGCTATTTCCCTGCACTATTTGTAGTAATAGAATTAATAGTATATCAGTAATAGAATTAGTAATAGTAATAGAATTAATAATAGTAATAGAATTAATGACTTCCCCACAAACTTCCTCCTTCACCCCTTCATCCCCACCCCCATGCTAAGCAAAGCTCTAAGGATCATGGGGTATAGAGTTAGAAGGGACCTCTGAAGCTTTCTAGTCTAACCTCCATATTTTACAGATGGAGAAACTGAGGTCCAGGAAAATTAAATGATTTGTAGGATAAGAAGATCACAGATTTAGAGCCAGGAGGGACTTCAGAAGCTGTCTAGTGTCTAGTCCAACAATCCTCACTTTATAGATGGAGAAATCCAGGCCCAGTAAAGCCGGATGACTTCATATAGAATCAAAGACCTAGAATCAGAAGGAATTCAGTCTAGACAGTCCAATCCTCTCATTTGACAGATGGGAAAACTGAAACCCAGAGAGAAATGACTTGCTCAAGGTCACACGGCTAGAAGCATAGTGAGGATTCAAACCCAGCTCCTTTGACTTCAAACCCACAGCTCATTACACTATAAGGGGAATCTTTTTTAACCAGCTTTTCTCCTCCAGGTCCTCAGTGTCCTTTTTACTAAGCTAAGCTCCCCTCCAAATGAAACACAATCATTCTGAAGTCGTCAACCAGGATAAAGGACAGGATAGAGGAACTATCAAATCCCGGACTTGAGTTAGGGCAGCTAGGTGGCACGGTGGATAGAGTGCCAGGCATGGAGTTAGGAAGACCTGAGTTCAAATCCAGCCTTAAATACTTCTTAACTGTGTGACCCTAGACAAGTCACTTAGCCCTGTTTGCCTCAGTTTCCTCATCTGCAAAATGAGCTGGAGAAGGGAATGGCAAACCACTCCAGTACCTTTGCCAAGAAAACCCCAAATGGGATCAACAAGAATTGGACATGACTGAAACAACCAAATAACAGTAAGTCTTGAATTTGATGTTTCTCTTCAAGAAGGAAAGACTCTTCTTTCTGTGGCACATCACACTGGTGGGCAGCTGAATAACCTCATGGTGGTGCCACTTACTTCAGTCTATGCCTATTTGCAGCGAGCTTATTGGCAGCGAGGGCTCCTAGGAGAACACAGGAAATTAATTACTTCACTCTTTAAATCAACTTAATAGTTGTTCCCAGAGACGTCAATTTCTCAAAATGACAGAAGGAAAAAAAAATTGGAGAACATATAGAGCAGATATAAATAACAGCTCCAATGATTCAGTGGACTCAAAGATAATTGTCAACTGGCAAGATTTAAGGAATTTTTTTTTAAAGCAACAACAACCGCACAACAGTAACAGGAAGTTAAAACTCAGCCAAGCTGGCGATAACGGCACTGCTTCTAAGGGGAGCTGAAAACTGGGAGCTCATTTTAGCAGCTTCTTCTAAACAGGGGCATTTTGGGGCGGGGGAGCAAGGAGGGCTCAAAGGAGATTATTAGAACTTAACAGTTAAAAGCACAAGCAGTAAACTGAGGCAGAAGCCTAGAAAGGAGGCACTGTCGTCCAGTAGTAGTAATTCTGGATACAGTCAGAGGACCTAGGTTTGAATCCCAACTCTGTCACTTAACACCTGTGTAATTTTTGAGCAAAGGCCTAAATTTCTCAGGGCCTCAGTTTGCTCATCTATAAAATGGGAGTGTTGGACTAGCTGACCCCATTCAGCTCTAACTCCATGACACTTTGACCCTATGACTTTGGGGGAGGCCCTTCTCTGGATCTGTTTCCTCATCTGTAAAATAAGGGGGTTAGGCTCTGTTGGTATAGTGGGAAAAGTGCTAGCTTTGAAGTCAAAAGATCTGAGTTTGAATCCTGACTCTTATTAGCTGTGTGACTTTGGGTAAGTCAGTTGTCAGCTCTGGGCCTCAGTTTGCTCATCTGTTCAACGAGGGGGTGAACTCAACAGTCTCAAAGTGTTTTTGAGTTCTAAGTTAATGATTCTCAACAACTCTGGTAAAGTTTATCTCTAGAGGCAACTCCAGCTTCCAAAAATGTTCTGGCTATTGAGGCATGTGGCAAGTTTTCAGGCAAACTGAGTTCCTGGGGGTGGTGATCAGCTCAGAGAGCACACGCTGTCCTTTTTTATTGACTCATAGATCAAGGGCTAGAAGCAACCTTAGAGATAATCCGGGTGAAGCCTCTCATTTTGCAGATGAGGAAATTGAGTCCCAGAAAGGGGAAGTCAAGTCAATAAGCAGTCATTAAGCACTTATTATATGCCAGGAGGCTAGCGAGAGTGCCAGGTTTAGAGTCAGAAAGACCTGAGTTCAAATCTAGCCTCAGACACTTATTAACTATGTGACCCTGGGCAAGTCACTTCATCCTGTTTGCCTCAGTTTCCTCATCTGTAAAATGAGCTGGAAAAGGAAATGGCAAAACACTCTAGTATCTTTGCCAAGAAAACTCCAAATGGGATCATGAAGAGTTGGTCATGACTGAAACAACTGAACGACAAAATATGTCAGATACGCAAAACTTGCTAAGCGCTGGTAAAGAAAGAGCGGTGAGTCAGGAGGACAGCCTGGAGAGGGAGGAAGACATAGCTGCCCTGACTATCCTCCTTACAATGAGAGTTCGATGAAGAATGAGGCAATCAGAGGCAGAGGCTGCAGTGGCAGAGGGTGCTTCCAATGTGAGAGCTTCAGGGGTAGAGTGAGTTTCCAGGGTGAAAAGGTTTCTGAGGCATTCATGGAAGTGGCTTGCTCAGGGTCACACTGACCCTGCTAGAGACGGTGACCCAGCGGATACAGCGCCAGACCTGGAGTCAGGAAGACTTGAGTTAAATTTGACCCCAGATTCTTACTAGCTGTGTGGCCCTGGGCGAGTCACTTAACCCCTGCTTGCCATAGCTTCCTCTTGGTAAAATGAGGATAACAGCACCTACCTCTCAGGGTTGTTGTGAGTATCACATGAAACAATATTTGTAATAAGTACTTAGCAGAGTGCCTGGCACAAAGTAGGCACTATAGAAATGTTTGCTATTATTATTATTATTATTATTATTTTTCCATTGTAGTATGCTTTCTCCTGGAGAGGCCTGAATACCCTACTCCAAGTATGGGAGTTGGGGAGATGTCGTTAATTCTACTACTGTAAAGAACACAGTGGTACGCCTATCTGTGCCCAGTCCAAATAGTCTTAATCTCTTTCCAAAGCCTCAATGTCCCTTAGAATCCCAGCATCTCTTAGAAATCATTTGATCCATACCCTCACTTAACAGATGGGCAGACTGAGGCATAGGTGGAGTGACACCCTCTGGGTCACAGAGATTCTAAACAACATTCTAACTGGTTGGAATGCCTTCTGACTCCAGCTCCAGTGATCTTCACATCAGTGAACAAATACACGTTTACTAATATGTGCCAGGCACTATCAATACAAAACCAAAAATGAAAGAGTCCCCACCCTCGTAGAGCTTAAAGCCTATTGTTACACAACTTTTTTTTTTCTTTTTTTGAGGCAATCAGGGTTAAGTGACTTGCCCAGGGTTATACAGTTAATAAGGGTCTGAGACTAAATATGAACTCAGGTCTTCTTGACTCCAGGGCGGTGCTCTAACCACTGAGCAACCTCACTGCTCCTCATACCATACTCCTTTCTAAATGGCTTAGATAGGAAAGTATGTCACTCAAATAAGCCTAGTCCCAACATGATGGAGAAGGTATATGGCAGGGGATCATCATAATAACCATGTACAACCAACACAAATAATATGCTTTAAGTTGTTGGAATTCATATCCAGGGTAGCCAGGAAGGTCAGTAGGAGCCTTTTCATCCTTTTGTGGTTGCAGTGTGTCCTGGGGAAAATAATTATTCTAGGCAGATCCTGCCTTACCCATGGGTCCTCTGTGCCTCCCAAAGGCACAGAAAGTAATTATAATCAGGTGACCCAAGAGAAGAGCTTGAAATCCCCCAGAAACATTCATTATAGATCTTTAAGTTGGGTTTTATACAATTCAGTAGCAGCATTTAAAAAAAAAAAAGAGGGAAATCATTTCACAAGGACAAGAGATTAAAAATAATGGCCAAATCAATCTGGCCCTCTAATGAATTGGAAATGTGCAAGAAGTCATTTTACGGTAAAAGCTGGATCATTACAACTGTCCTTTGTGATGGAAAAAAAGAAGGTGGGGTGCGCTAGGCGTGGAGGAGATAGCAGTCCTGTCAAGAAGACAGAGTGCACACAGTCCATTGATAGCGATCAGCCTTTGCCAGGAGACTGTTCCTGTCTTCACATTTTGTAACTTTCCGAAGACACACTTAATCAATTGGAAATCTTTCTTGTGGATGTGTTTCCATATATCATCCACGTAAATAAGAATGCGGGAAGAGACAGGATGCCAGCGTGAATAGAATGCGAGATTTGAAGTCAGGAAGACCCAAGTTAAAATACTGCCTTAGATACTGTGTCAGGCAGATCACTTTACCTGTTTTGCCTCAGTTTCTTCATTTGTAAAATGGAGATGATAATAGTAGCTTTTCCACGGTGTGGTCAGGATCAAATGAAGTAACAAGTAAAATGCTTTGTAAAGCTTAAAATACTCTATTTAAAGGTTAGGTCAACATATCCAAAAGAGAACTCATTAACTTTCTCCCTAAACTGCCCCACCCTTCCCTATTACTGTATGGGGCAAGACCATCCTCCCTTAGGCTCACAACCTAGAAGTCACCTGGACTTCTCGCTCTCTCACCACCACCACCACACCACCACCACCTCCATATCTAAGTTGTTGCCAAAGCCTATCACCTTTATGATATTTCTAGAATATGCCCCCTTCTCTCCTCTGACACTGCAACCCATCTAGTACAGACCCTCATCACCTCACGCCTGGACTATCTTGGGTCTGATTGCTTCAAGTCTCTCCCCACTCCAATTCATCCTCCATTCAGCTACTAAAGTGACTTCCCTAAAGCATAGATCCAATCATGTAACCCCCTACTCAATAAACTCCCTTGGCTCCCTATTGCCTAAGACAAAATACCAAATGCTCTGTTCAGCATTCAAAGCCCTTCATAACCTAGTCCTCACCTACCTTTCCAGTCTTCTTACATCTTATTCCCTGACAAGTACTCTTTGATCCAATGACACTGGCCTCCTGGCTGTTCCAGGAATCAAACACTTCATATTTCGACTCTGAGCATTTTCTCTGGCTGTCTCCCATTCCTGGAATGCTCTGCCTTCTCATCTCTACCTACTGGTTTCCTTTAAGTCCCAACTAAAATTCCACCATCTACAGGAAGCCTTTCCCAACTCTTCTTAATTCTAGTGCCTTCCCTCTGTTAAGGATTTCCTATTTATCCTGTAGACAGTTTGCTTTGTATATATTTGGTTTCCCCAATTAGATTGTAAGTTCCTTGGAGGCAGGGACAGTTTTTACCTTTCTTTGTATCTTCAGCACAATGCCTAGCACACAGTAGGCACTTAATAAACCTTTATTGACCAGAGAAAGACAATAACTTGCCCAAGGTCACACAGTTAATGATTGAACATGAATCTGGGTCTTGAGACACAGGGTCATAGATTTAGAGCTCCAAGGGACCTCAAAGGCCAATAACTCCTATTCCCTCATTTTACAAAGGAAGATGCTGATTCTAAAAGGTAAAGTGATTGAGGCTTCTAGGTGGCACAGTAGATAGAGCTTGGAATCAGAAAGACCTGAATTCAAATCCTGCCTCAGACTCTTACTAGATGTGTGGCCCTAAGAAAGTCACTTATCCTCTTAGACTCAGTTTCTTCATCTGTAAAGTGAGTGGATTGGACCCTTTTGCAGAACTAAATCTATGCTCCTATAACTAGCCCACTGTCACACAGGATATGAACCTTTGTGCTTACTCCAAATGTTATGCACTTTCCACTGTCTTATGATACTGCCCTCTTGACTCTTAAGTCTAGACCTTGTCTGTGATCACATCACACATTCACCCCATTCTGTGTTCTTTCAATCCTTCCTTCTCTAGATTTCTGGACTTAACTGCTGTATGACCAGGGCCAGTCTCTTGGATCCTTTATGGCACCTTCCTTGGATTTTTCTACAAAGCTACAGACTGGTTGCCATCTTTCCCTGTGCTCTTGAAATCACAGATTGTTCTCTGGCTCGTATGTTTTCTTACCTTCTGTTTTAGCTTCTCTCAGAGGCTCTACAGAAAAGGACATAGCTCAATACTGTGAATGACTAATCACTATTAAAATCCCAGAAGCTCAGAGCCAGCAGGGCTCAACTATGAGGCATTTAGCCCAACTCATACCTGAATATGAATCCTCTCTATGATATGCTCCACAAATGGTCATCCAATCGTGCATCAAAGACCTTCGGTGAGGGGCAACCCACGACCTCCCAAGACAACCCCATTCCCCTTTTTGTTGTTATGATTGTTCTTGATCAGTCATTTTTTATTTTTTATTTTTTGGGGAGCTAGGCAATGGGGTTAAGTGACTTGCCCAGGGTCACACTTAAGTGTCGAGTATCTGAGGCCAGATTTGAACTCAGGTCCTCCTGACTCAAGGGCTGGTGTTCTATCCACTGTGCCACCTAGATGCCCTGATCAGTCACTTTTTAGTCATGTATGACTTTTCATGACTTCATTTGGAGTTTTCTTGGCAAAGATATGACAATGGTTTGCCTTTTCCTTCTCCAGTTCATTTTACAGATGAGGAAACTGAGGCAAACAGGATCAAATTTTACCCTATCACCAGGGTTGAGGAAACACATCAGGAAGCCACTATTATTAGTTTCAATTTTGGGAGGCTTCTTGAGGATCGCTGAATCTCAGAGTTAGGAAGGAACCTCAGAGACAATCCTGGTCAACTTGCTCCAGAACAAAAATTCTCTCTACAAGATTTGAAATCAGGAAAATGTCTTTCTAACTCCAGGCCCAGCATTCTATCCAGTGCTCCACTAGCTGTCCACCCTATTTTAGTAAATGTAGTGGACACAAAGCTGGTCACTTCTACTCAAGGTTCTACCTTCCTTCATCAAATATGTAGCCAAAGGATTTGAGAAATAGCTAAATTAATTAGCATGCATTTCACCTGTTTCCTCTTCCTCAGAGTGTCAGTATGGTGTCGTGAATAGAATGCTAGACCCGAAGTCAGGAAAACCCAAGTTCAAATTTGACCTCAGACACTTACTAGCTGTGTGACTCTGGGTAAGTCAGTTAACCTCTATGTGTCTCAGTTTCCTCATCTATAAAAAGGAGATAATGATAAAACCTACCTTCTGGGTTACTGTGGGGCTTAGATGAGATAATATTTGTAAAGTGCTTTGCAAACCTTAAAGTACTCTATAAATGCTATTATTATTAATATTATTATTGTTATTGTTATAGCTAGAAGGGACCTCAGAGCCCATCTAATCCAATCCCCTTATTTTATGGATCAGAAACCAAGGCCCAGGGAGGTTAAGTTTGCCTTGCCCAAGATCCCACAGCTAAGAAATAGCAGAGGCAGAGGATTTCAACCCAGGTCCCTTGGCCCCCTTTCCGTTGTCCCATATCAACTTTTCTATCATATTTCCCTCTCTAAAGTCAGATCTTCCTGGAGTGAACCCAGCCTCAGGACGTTAGGCCCGGGGCTGGGAGGAAGAATGAATTCAGATGTCAGGGAAGCACATTCATCTCCACCTCAATAACAAAGTCTTTGGCACCACAGGTGATAGAGCAGACTCATATTTCTTCTGGGGCCCTAGTAATATCTCCACCAGATAGCATCTGATAAAATACGGCTTCTTGGGGCGTTGGTAAACCCATTATGACAGGTAATAGAAACCGTGGCATTGCCCCGGCTTAATAAAATTTCTCCTTAATATGAGATCCTGATAAATGATTAAGAATACAACCTCAGGAGTTATCGCTCAGCAGGCCAACGGGGGGCTGCTAATAAACTCTGGAGGAGAAGAATCACTTCGTCAGATTCCTATTGACAGTGAAGTTTTGAGCAAGCAATATGACGCTCTTCATTTTGTGATCAGAGAGCCGGATAAACACACTGTAATCTGCAGAGGTAGCTATATATAAAAAAGAGTAATTACTTGCTACCCTATCACCGGGGTTAAGGAAACACATCAGGCAGCTTCTGTTATTAGTTTTGTTTCTGGGATGCTTTTTAAGGATCACTGAATCTCAGAGTTGGGAGGGCACCTCAGAGACGATGCTGGCTAACTCACGCCAGAGCAAAAATGCCCTCTACAAGATCCCTGGGAATTGGTCATCCAGAGCCTTTACTTTGATACCTCTGACAAGGGGGTACTCCCTACCCGTCAAGACAGTTCATTCTACTTTTAGATAGCTCTCAGAATGGGAGCGATTTCGCCTACATTACGCTAAAATCTGCACCTCTCCAGTTTCTATCCGTTGTTCCTTGTTTGCTCTCTGGGACCAAGGAGGTGGAGGGGTGCAGTGGAAACACTAGTAATACT
Source organism: Vombatus ursinus (assembly GCF_900497805.2). Lineage (NCBI taxonomy): Eukaryota > Metazoa > Chordata > Mammalia > Diprotodontia > Vombatidae > Vombatus > Vombatus ursinus. The sequence goes on along the minus strand of NW_020954713.1, from coordinate 7,401,032 downwards.
ATAGTCGGAAGCCTTGCTTTCAAACACTGTCTCTATCACTTGCTACCCATGTGACCTTGGGTAAGCCACTCTCTGGGCCTCTATAAAATGAAGGGGTTGGAATAGGTCCATTTTAATTAGACATCTATCAGTATCTGTCATTTCAGTCATGTCCAACTCTCTGTGACCCTATTCAGGGTTCTCTTGGCAAAAATGTTGGAGTGGTTTGCCATTTCCTTTTCCAGCTCATTTTACAGATGAGGAAACTGAGGCAAAGAGGCTTAAGTTACTTGCCCAGGGTTACACAGCTAGTAAGTGTCTGAGACATCTATCATCTTATGCCTAACCCTTCTTTCCTGCCATAGCTCTTCAAATTCTTGAAGACAGCCATCCCATGATGCATAATGTTTGTGAGCATCTATTCTAGCTCTGTCAGTAAATTAGGATTTATTAAGCACCTGTTATGAGCCATGTACTATACTAAGTATTGGAGATACAAAAAGAGACAAAAAGTCCCTGCCCTCAAGGAGCTTACAATCTAATGGGGGAGACAACATGCAAACAATAATAATAACAATACAAATAATGATAATAATACAAACAGCCTATATGCAGGATAAATAGGAGATAATTAAGAGAGGGAAGGTACTATGATTAAGAGGGATTGTGAAATGCTTACTGTAGAAAGCAAGATTTTAGCTGGGACTTTAAGGAACCCAGGGAAGCCAAGAGGAGACGAGAAGGGAGAACTTTCCAGGCATGGAGGACAGCCAGGAAAATAGTCAGAGACGGAGTGTCTTCTTCATGTTATAGATGAGGAAACTGAAGCCCAGAGAGGAGAAATTACTTGCCTAAGGTCACACGAGAGGTATAGCTGGTTCTGTTGCTCTGAATCCAATAACAAACTAATAGATTTAGAACTGAAAGGGACCTTGGAGGTCATCTGATCCAGAAACGTTAAAGTCAGAGCCACACGGCCTACAAAACTCCTGAGTGGGCTTGATCCAGATTAAAATATAATTGGGAAATGTTTAACAAAATAAATAAAAATACAATAAAACCTAGAGAATGTGAATTTGTGGTTTCCCGAGTCAACATCTGGCATTTTTTCTTTTGAGTTTGATACCAGTGAATTCTGATCTAACCCTCTAATGTTACAGATGAAGACACTGAGGCCCCTAGAGTCACTTAACTGATGACTTGACCACGGTCACATGGGTAGTGTCAGAGGGAAGATTCAAACCCAGGTCCTGTAATTCCAATCCAGCGTGTTTTCCATTGTATGATTTTGCTCTTGACTTACAGAGTTAATAGTTCCATCTATAAGAGTCACCAGGGCTACCATTGCTGGTCCAGGTCTGTGAAGCTTCATAGCCCCAAGGAAATTTCAGAAGATCAGTAACCAAAGGTTAGTTTTGTAGCAAATGCAAATGTGTGATATGGTAGAAATTTCTCTAGACCAGAAGTCAGAAGATTTGGGTCTAAATCAGGATTCTGTATAACCTTGGGCAAGCAAGCCCCTTCTCTCTGGGCTTTGTCCAAAACTTGTGGTTGTGCTAGACCTTTGTTTCTTCATCTACAAGGTGAGAGGGGTAGCTTAGATAACCTCTACACCCCCAATTTTAAAACTTTGGATTCTGTTCACAATAGAACTTTTTAAAAATCCTGGCTCTAATACTTAATAACTGTGTGACCTTGGGCAACTCCATCAACTCCTCTGAACCTCAGTTTCCTCTTCTGTAAAATGAGGAGACTGGGTGGGTAAGGAATATAGACCTGAAGCCATCTAGTCCAACCCTCTCATTTCATACATCAGGAAACTGAGACCCAGTGAGGTTAAGTGATTTTTCCCAAGGTCGCTTTGGTAACAATTGACAAAGTCAGTGGTCTGTCCTCTGTGCCACGCCATCTCCTGATAACCTCTAAGGTCCTTTCTCACTTTTGTGCTATGGTTCCATAATACCAGGTTTTGTTTCCCCATGTAGCAGCCTCTAGGACAATACCCCAACCCTTGGAAATATATACTCTGAACCTTTTAATCCCAGGCATAAAGAATAATAAAAGGAATAATAAAAAAATAATAAAATATTCTTGGGAGAAAAGGCATTGCAAGAAGGGGGCAAGCCCAGTATCCCCCTTCACCCTCCCTTGCAGGAGTTGTGTTCATTTCCCTTCCCCCTTTACTACACCCCACCTTATCCTCTCTCCCAACCCAGACCCCAAGTCACCAACTCACCTTCTGCAGGAGTTCAATTTCCCGCTGCTTTGCGTTGAGAACGGCCAGGGCTTGCTCATGCTCTAATTCCAACTGTTGCCGCCGTTCCGCGGCCTCTCGCATATGCTATTGGAAGGGACAGAAAGAGAATGAGAGAGGACATTGTTTAGAATCCCTGAGGTTTGTGGTTGGCGGCAGGGATGCTGTGGAGCACGAGTCAGCTCCTGGAGTCTGACTCAACATGGAACACTCAGTCTAGCTTTGGAGGTGGTGAAAACAGATGGGTGTTTCCACCGAGGCTGTCCTCCTGAGCAACGAGCAATGGGGGAGAGGGGGGGGGGGGGGGGGGGTGGGAAATCTGCCATGCCTTTATCTCCCATGGGGAGGCCTGCCTGAGCATGGGAGACCTCTTCTGATGGGAAGCTCCGATGACAAACGTGCCTTTTCCCTCCTGTCTCATGACTTTACGTTCCCAAGAAAGAGTCACAAACCCCATCCTCAACTCCCTCATTTCCATTTTCTTCTTTTAAATCTGTCTCTGTCTCTTTTTTTTCTTTTGATTTTTCCTCTGTGACTTAAAGAATAAGAGAAGTCTTTTAATTTCAGGTTTGGGTAACTACGGCTCTGATTATGTCACTTTCTCACTCCAAAAATTCCAATGTCCCCCCTTTAGCTTCGGAATAAAGGGCAGAATTCTTTGTCTCACATTCACAGTACTTCCTCTAGTGGGTAAGATGTACTGAGCATTCTTTTCCTTGGCATAAGTTGGACTCAATGGCCTTTAAGGTTCTCTCCAACTCTGAGATTCTGTGATTCACATCCTGGACAGGTATAATTTGGTTCCAAACTACCTTTCCCACTCGCTCTCTCCCTACACTCTACGTATGCAATACCTCTGTCAAGGGGACATGGGAGTTAGACCTGGAAGGGGCCTCAGAGATTGGGTCAAGGCTCTCATTATACAGATGAAGAGCTGTGAAATGGAGTGGCTTGGCTAACATTGCACCAGTAGTGGATTTCAGGGTTTGGGTTTCCCCGATTCCAAATTCCATGTTATTTCCTCTGAGCCTTGCATATCTCCCCCTCTGGGCCCACCTGTCTGATCCTTTCCCATCCTGTAAGGCCCAGCTTTATACTGCCATCCTCTGCTCTCCCAAGTGGACGCAATGACTTCTGAAACCTAACGTTTTCCTTGTATTGTTCCCGTGCATTCGTAACATTCTGGAACAGAGTAAATGCTTGATAAATTAGTCATTCATTCACTCATTCAATCATAGTGTGTTGTTACTTGTATATTTGTCTTATCTCTTGAATAGACTGTGAGCTTCATGAAAGCAGGGATTATATATATATATATTATAAATATATATTTTTCTATCTTCTATTTCCTAGCATATAGCTGGCACAAACAAGGTGTCCCAAAAGTCTTAGTGTAGGTGTAAGCTTTTAATAACGGAAAACTGTAGTATGTAGACATATGTTGATTTTTAGTAATGTAAAGGGGTCAGCATAGCACAGCCATATTTCCTCCCCCTTCTCCCTCCCTCCTTCCCTCTCTTTTTTCTCTCTGAGTTTCTGTCTCTGTATTTTCTTCTCTCTCTCTCTCTCTCTCTCTCTCTCTCTCTCTCTCTCTCTTCTATTCCTCTTCCTCTCTTATCTCTCTCTCCCCCCATCCTATCTCTCTGTCCTCTCTCTCTCTCTTTCTCTCTCCCCTCTTCCCTTCTCTCCCACTCTCTCCCTCCCTCCTTCTCTGTCTCTGTCTCTATCTCTGTTTCTCTGTCTCTCTCCCCCCCAAATTAATTAGCTTACTTCAATTCAGCAAGTACTCACTAAGTACCTGCTATATGGAGGTACTACGCTAGAGACTAGAGATAAAAGTAAAAAAAAAATTGTCCTTGCTGTCAAGGAGTTCATTTTCCACTGTGGAGCTTCTATATATATACAGAGAAGTAAATATAACAAGATTGAGTTTTTGCTCCAGACTAGTGACTTCGTTGTTGCAGGGGACCCTCAGTTTAGAAATGCTTTCTACCAAAGCAGATCAGCAGCCATTCTGAAACTGGAATCTTAAAGGAGTTGAGGGTACAAAATAACGCAAAGTAATTTCAGGAGAAAAACGACATAAACTTGTAGAGTAATAGGAAAGGCCTCCTGTGGCGGGTCCCACTTGAGCTCTGCTTTGAAGGGAGCTGGGGATTCTAAGGGAATGTATTCCAGCCAGAGTGTACCAATTATACAGAGAAAGGAAGGCAGGAAAGAGAGGGCTGTCTGTTGTTTTCTATGTGTTCTTAAGACTTTCAGGTGTTTGTGTGTGTGTGTGTGTGTGTGTGTGTGTGTGTGTGTGTGTGTGTGTGTGTGTCTATCTCCCTAACTAGCCTCTAAATTCCTTGCAAGTAAGGGCCAGGTTTTCTAGTTATTCCTTCCCCACAATCAATCAATCAGTCAAGAAACATTTGTTGAGTGTTGTATATGGGTTGGACAATGTGTTAGGCTGCAGGAATCCAAATACAAAAGTGCCTTCAAGGAGCTTACATTCTATAAGGGGAAGGGGATATTTATTATTAATAGTGTTATTAGTATGAAATAAAGAGAGTCTTATAGGTTGATAGATTTAGAATTGGAAGCTAATGGCCTTAGAGACCATTGAGTCCAATACTCCTCATTTTACGGATAAGGAAACTGAGGCACAGAGAAGTTAAGTGATTTCCCCAGGATCACATAGAGTCTAAAGCAACCATGTCTTTTTTATTGCAAATCTAGCACCCTTCCCACTAATGAATCTCTAGTAATTTAATTTTTAATAACCCCAAGCAATTCTCTAAAACTTGAGGTTGAAGGAAAGGCACAGATCTGTAGGAGTAGAGGAAGTTCTTACCTATAGTTCTCCACATTAAAGAATGAAGTTACAGGCCCTATAAAAATCTCTATCTCTGTATCTCACTTTATAGAATTGATTTCATTTGAGTGTCATAATAACCTTTGTGGGCAGGTACTGTAGGTATTATGAATCACGTTTTATGGGTGAAGAAGACTGGGGCTTTCAAAGTTAAGTAACTTTCCAATTGCTACCCGACTAGTAAATAAGAGAGACAAGATTTGAACCCATGTCTCCTGGAATCCAAATCCACCACTGTCTATTACGTAATTTCGCTACATTCTAACCACCAAGTGATGTTAGGTAAAAATAACATGACAGTATGCACACACTAATTATAATAATGGAACAGCATCTCTATGAAGACCAACACACATTGGAAGAAACAGAGAGCAATGTTCCTCATTTAAGGCACTGGTTCATTGATTTTTGTTGTAGGCAGAGTTGATTAAGCTTAAATTAAAAAAAAAATTAAAAGAACAGGAAGCCATATGTTGCCTGTTTTCAGAGTTACATGGAAAACATCTCCCCCTAAAATATTCCCCCCACCCCCATATATTTGTATTTCTACAATGAGGGATTCACTTGGTTGTTTCTTCTATGGTTTTTAATCTTCTGAATGCAGATGCCATTGATAGGGGAAGCATCTTATACTTTCCAGACTATAGGATTCCACCTTTACAGGGATGAAGTCACTGTAGAATTATGACCCAGAACATGGATCACTGAAGAAGTGAGATGGGACAGTGCTCATGGGGGGGGGGGGGGGCTGGAGGTCCTGAAAATTCTGGAATGACATTTCCAAATTTGTCCATGGGTTTTTTCCAGGTAGGAAGTTGGACAATTTCTACCAAGGATATGGGGTCTTGTTTTCCCACCATCCAAAGGACTTCTGCCCATGGATCCTTGTCTGTTTGTTTTAAAAAAGAAGTCCTGGACATAGTTTGGCATATTGCTTGGAAAACCTACATATGCTTGGTATCAGTGACTACCCATGCTTAATTTCTTTCTCTTTTTTTAAATCCAACAACCTTTGGGTCCCCTCTGCCATCTGTAGACATGGATAGTGTGAAGCTGTGAGAGCAGAAGCTGTAATTACCTCCACACTCAGCAGCAGGCAGGTGGTAGTTTCCCTAGTGCTTTGAGAGTTCTCACATGGACTCATAAAAACAGGAATATAAATCTATGGCAGAGAGAGGTGTTCAAACCAGGTCTAGCTGGAGTAAGGATGTATAGTAGATGTCCTTTGATAATTAAAGGAGAGTGTAGCTCAGCAGTTGAAAGAACAATTACCCTCCATTTAGTTTCCATTGTTCATAAACCCCATGAGAATCTGGTCTTGCTAAAGAAAAAGATTATTTGGTTTTCAGTCAACAAGAATTTATTATGTATTGGATAGGTAGATATCTAGATGGACAGAACATTAATTAAGCACATAATACTGTGCTAAGTGCCAGGGATACAAACATAAGACAGTCTCTGTCCTCAGGGAATTCACATTTTAATGGCGGCAGATAACACAAAAAGGAGATCTGACAAGTGATTGGGGGAGGGGATGCAAGATGGCAAGGAAGCAGAGATGTCCAGGGAGGAAATAGAGCAAGAAGTGCTTATTAAGCACTTACTGTATGCCAGCCACTGGTCCAAGTGCTGGAGATAAACAAGTCAAGTTCTACTGAATCCCACAGGATATTGAATGTACAAGAAAAAAAGTCTTGGTTCTTCAAACTTGCCTTCCTGATGTGATAGAAGGGCTATGCCCAAGATTACCAGCTTTGGTTTGCTACCTCACTGAGTTTCATCAGGTTTAAATGTTCTCAAAATTTTTTTATTGAAATACATTTTCAGTCACTAAAATTTAGATTATAAGAATAAATGAAAGACAAAGCAGGAAGAAGAAGGATGATAGGAAGGGTGTGATGGCTAAGAGGAAAGAGCCCTGATCTGGAGTCAGAAGATACGGGTTCAAGGCCTAGCTATGCTCCTTTTGGCCTGTGTGATTTTGAGCCAATCAGTTCCCATCTCTGGGAATCAATTTGCTCACCTATAAAATTATGGGATTAGATTTGATCATCTCTAAGTTTTCTTCCAGCAGCTAGGTGACACGGTGGATAGAGCACCAGGCCTGAAGTCAGGAAAATTCTTCATGAGTTCAAATCTTACTAGCTGTGTGACTCTGAGCAAGTCACTTAACCCTGTTTGCCTCAGTTTCCTCATCTGTAAAAATGAGCTGGAGAAGGAAATGGCAAACCACTCCAGTATCTTTGTTAAGGAAACTCCAAATGGGGTCACAAAGAGTCAGACATGACTGAAACAAATGAACAACAACGTTTTCTTCCAGCCCTAAATCTATGGTCGTAGGAATTCTAAAAAGGAGTTCAAATCATTGAACTTGAAATTTTGTTAGAAAGCACTGAATTCTTCCAAAGCACACCAGATGATTCACAAGTAATAGAAATTGACTTTCCTTTTGTCTAAGTACTAATCTATATAATGGGGACACGACCACATTTTTTTTTTTGCCTTGCCCCATGGTGTCCCAGTTAAAGATGATGACTCTGTTAAAATCTGGAGCCTAGAGCTGCGGAGAGAATTATTTGCCTCATGTTCCAAAAAATCTCCAGGAGATCTATGCTTGCACCTGGCACGTTCACACATTTGGACTGTTTAGTTAAATGTTTAAATGAATGGGCATTAGAGGGAAAAAAAGGTTTTCTCCTCCCTTTCAGCCACCAGAGTTTGGTGCAACAATTATACAGCTGTTTAATTACACAATTATTCCAGCTAATTTTTGTGCTTCTGTTTATTTTAGAAATGGGCAATGCAAAATGCAGGCTGGTAATCTTTATTTAGCTCTGGGAAGGAAGTTATTAGCTAGTGGCGGAAACTTGCTCCTTTGCAAGGTTTCATTATCGACATTAACTAAATATGGAAACAATTGGTCTAGACGTGCATATGTTGCAAGATTCTGGCTTGGGTCCATCGAAGGGCAATGGAGAGGGAAGATTTGGGGTGGGAAATGGTAGCCGAGAGGTTGCTTCTGGGGTCCTCTTAATTAGGGTCAGAGAGAAGTGGAAGATGACAACATTTCAGTCAACAAACATTTATTGTTAATTATGTGCCAGGCAGTGTGCTAACTGCTGAGGATACAAAGAAAGGCAAAAAACAATCCCTGCCCTCATGGAGTGCACTCTAGTTGGGGAGAGAAGATGTAAATAATGATAACAGTAGCATTTTACATTCATCTTAATAAAACAAGTCAGTATGAAGTTGATGTCTACAGGAAAAATAAGAAAAATATGCCCCCCACAAGACAAATAATCTTAATGGGATGATGTGAGATTAATTACAGTAGAAACACTATATCAGGCACTATTTTAGCATAATCACTCTCTCTGCCTCTCCAAATCATGAGATGCATGGAAAAAAAATCAATCAATAAACATTTTTAAGCACCTACTAAGCACCTACACAGTCTAAATATGGCAATGTGCAGGTGCAAGCATAGACCTCCTGGAGATTTTTTGGAACATGAGGCAAATAATTCTCTCCGCAGCTTGAGACTCCAGATTCTAATAGAGTCATCAGCTCTAACAGAGATGCCATGAGGCAAGGCAAAAAAGAAGAAAAAGAAAGTACTGTGCTAAGCACTGGAAATACAAGAAGAGGGAAAAGATAATTCCTACCCTCGAGGAACTCATAATTTCTTAAAGGGTGACAGAGACATAGAGAGAGACAAGACTTTAAAAATCACCTAGTCCATCAGTCTTCTCATTTTACAAATAAGGGAAGTGAAGCTTCAGGAAATTAAGTGTCCTATCAACAGGAACATGGAGATAAAGGGCCAGAGGAAAGATTCGAATCTAGTCTTTTTGATCCCCAATTCATCGCTCTTGCCAAGGTACCATGCTACCTCCCTCTCAGGGCTGTCCATAGGAACAAAGATTTGGGCTGAAAGAGACCTTAGTGGCCAGTTAGTATAACTTCTTCATTTCACAGATGAGGAAACTGAGTCACTAGAAAGGAAAGGTGGCATAATGGCTCTAGCATCAAGGACACCTGGGTTTCAATCTCATCTCTGACACTTACTAACAATAGGATTATGGATACACCATCCAGCTCACTCTGGGTCTTAGCTCCCCCGAGGCATAGTGTTAGTCCTCATACCTCCAAGAAGTCTTCCTTGACTACATATTTATCTCTGAAGCATATCATTTATTGTCTGACCCTCCGATTCTAGCACTTGCTTGGTAACGTGTCTTGCCTGTCTCCCTAAGTTTGAAGTTTCACGAGGGCAGTGACCATGTTTTTTGCTCCTCTTGGGATACTCCAAGATGCTCAGATAGAAGTGGGTACAGCTCAGTGGCGCAGTGGATAGAGCACCAGCCCTGAAGTCAGGAGGACCTGAGTTCAAATTTGGCCTCAGGCCAAACACTTGACACTTACTAGCTGTGTGACCCTGGGCAAGTAACTTACCCCCAGTTGCCTAAAAAAAAATATACAGAAGTGGGTAGTACCTCCTTACCCAAAGGGAATCTGGGGATCTATCTATCTATCTAGGCTGTCTCTGGCTTCACCATGGTAGAAAGGGAAGTCATAATAATAGTGGACATTTATTATACATACATACATATATGTATATATATGCATATCTATATATATAATTTTAAGACTTGCAAAGCACTTGATATCTGTAAGTTTTATTTGACCTTCAGGACAAGTCTATGAGGTAAACATTACAGACATATTATGCCCATTTTAAAAATGGGAAAACGAGTTTAGGTTTATTATTATTTACATAATAATAACTCACATTAAAGTTTGCCACTTTAAAGTTTGCCAAGAACTTTATGAATATTATCTCATTTAATGCACACAACAGTCCTGTTAAGTAGGTGCTGAAAATTATTCTCATTTTACAACTGAGGAGACTGAGGCTCAGTGGTTTGCCAGTTTGTCTGCAGTCATGCAGTTAGTACCAATAGTGGAGCTTAACTGAGATCTCATCTGATTTCACGTTCAGCACTAATAGTGGACATTTAACAGGCGGAAAGGGATTGTTTGACAGAGATATACACACCTCCAAAGGGTTTGCTTAATGTCTGGGTAAGAGAAGACTTAGTGGGCACAAGGTGGCTATCTTTCAACACTTGATGGTCTGTCATGATGAAGGATGAGATTTGTCCTGCTAGGTCCCAGAGGGCAGAACTCTAAGCTATGGGGAGGAAGATGCAGAGAGGCAGAATTAGGCTGGATAGGAGGAAAAGCTTCCTGATAATTACAGCTGTCCAAAAGAGTAATGGGCTGCCTCAGGAGGTACTGTGCTCCCCCTGCTCCAGAGGTCTTAACCAGAGGCTGGATGAGCCCTTGACCCACCTAAAAGAGGAAGCATGATATACTAGATAATGCATTGGACTCATAGTCAGTTAGATGTGGTTCCAAATCCCGCAGTAGACATTTATTAACCATGTGACCCTGGACAAGTCACACATCCTGCTCTCTGAGAGAGGATGATTTTGGGCAACAGACCAAGAAACCAACTTAAGAAGGAATAAGTCAATTTAAAACTCTACTTAGAGATGATAGGAGGGAGATTGATACAGTGAATCAGATGGCGGAGAATCTGGGTTCAAATCTTGTCTTTGACATTCACTACCCACATGACCTTGGGAAAAGCAGTTTCCTCCTCCGTAAAATGAAGGAGTTGGATCATGAAGGGGACAGCCACAGAGGTACTTGTAGCTCTAGAATATATAATCCTATGATCTCTCTGAGCCTCAGTTTCCTCTTCTGTAAAATGATGGAGTGAGACTAAAGGGCCTGGTCTATCACTAAATGGTCTTCTCATCGCATTTTCACACTAATTTTTACTCTATAAAAAACCAAAAACAACACTCTGTGTCTTACTCCAAGAATGGAGACTGGTAAAAAGCAGAATGGAGTCAGCCCTTCCTTTATCATCTCCATTTCAAGGCCTTGGGTTTTAAACCAAGTCAATAAGCAGTTTGGAAATGTTTCTCTACTCCTGCCACCAAGGCAGATCTCAAACAGACTCTGACTTTTTTGATAAGTTTTAGATAGTCTGGCGTGGACTTTGTACCCAGGTCTTAACTCCCAATGCTACCCACCAGCTACATGAACTCTCAAGGTGAAAAGGCATTATTATTCCCATTTTCTAGAGAAAAAATTGAGGTTCAGAGAAATTAAGTAATTTCTCCAGGGTCACTCACCTAGTAAATATCAGATTTTTTTTTAAGCAGGTGTCTCTCGATGCCAAGTTGAATATTCTTTCTAGTGCAGTATTCTGCCTGTCTTGAAAAATGACAGTAAAGGCCTCTAGTTTGTGAATGTGTGTGTCCATGTAAGTGAACATGTGTGTGTGTGTGCATGCATGTGTGTGCAGGCATTGGTGTGTTGCAGAGGTGAGAAGGCATCTTGGAATGGAGAACAAGAGATGATGAGAGGGGAGTTGAAGAGTAAGGTGGGAATCAAGAGTCCACACAGAAGCTGATTAGAGCCATTCCTTGTGCCAATGGGAACAGCTGTTAACTATTCCTCCTGACAACATTGACAGGCAGTAATTAAAAACCTTGTTAGTGGTAAAGCAGACCTACACTTGCTGAGAAAAGGAAAAGGAACGATCTTCTTGTTCCTGTAGTTTGGACATAAGCAGATTGCTGACATGGTGTCTCCAGATGGTCCTCAGGATGCCCCACATTGGACTAGGGTGTAGTGGAAGTGCCTGGCAGCATGATGTTACATGTCACAGCAGAACAATGACTGGGGTTTGGAGTCAGAGGACCTGAGTTCAAATCATGACTTTTTCATTTACTGACTTTATGTTCTTGGCCAAGTCACTGACCCTCTCTAGGTCCCCTGGAAAATAAGGTCTTTGAAGGTCCCTTTCAGCTCTATGTCTATGATTCAAAGATTGGCCAAGGGAACTGGTAGCCAACTCAATGTGCTTCTTTCTGGAGAAAGGCAGATCATATACTTGGGCTCTGGATTGTCTTAAAGTTCTTCAGCTGCCACATGAAAGACCAGCACATAATGGGTGCTTAATAAATGCTTGTTTACTGATTATGTGCATTTTCTCTCTGTGGTACAGTGAGTGTAGCAGTCCTGGAGTCAGGAGGACCTGAGTTCAAATCTGTCCTCAGACACTAGCTATGTGACCCTGGGCAAGTCACTTAACCCTTTTTGCCTCCGTTTCCTCAACTGTAAAATAAACTGGAGAGGGAAATGGCAAATCACTCCAGGCAAGAAAACCCCAAATGGGGTCACGAAGAGTCAGACATGACTGAAACAATTCAACAACAACAACAACAGAATATCAGCTTTTCAAAAGCTAATGGTCCAGGTCTGAGGTAGTTAAGATATTCATTGTACAAGATCTGAGAGGGGCAAAGCCAGAAGGCATCCTTCCACCTTAGTAGAGGATAGAAAGACACTATTGTCTTCACAGCATTACCTATGCTGGTAATGTTCTCCTTCTCACAGTCCACCTATTGATTCTTCATAGCTCAACCTAAATGCTACTTCCTCCAGGAAGACCGCCCCACTCAAGTCTCAAAGATCTTTACTCTCTTTCTCAGACCTCACACATCATTAAACTTTGGACCTTTCTAATGTAGTAATGACAATAATAATTATTATTCTTATAACTAGTATTTATATAGCGCTTTAAGATTTACAAAGTACTTTACACATATTTTATTTGAGCCTCGTAGAAACCCTGAAAGGTAGGCACTGTTGTTATCTCCATTTTAAAGATGAAGATACTGTTGCACACAGAGGTGACATGACTTGTCCAGGGCCGCAAAGCCAGTAAGTATCTGAGGTAGGATTTGAACTAGCAGAAGGTCTGGCACATAGTAAGTGTTTAACAAATGCCTGTTCTCGAACTCTTCTGGCTATCTCTAATTTATCCAGGAATGTCTTGTTTCTACATAATTGTTTACATGTTGTTTCCTCGGTTAGACTGTGAACTCCCTGAAAAAAGATTGATTTTCCCCTGTTGTTACTACCCTAGTGCTTAGCACAGTACCTGGCATATAGTGGGTGCTTAATAAACGCTTATTGATGTGATTTGGCTTGACTGAACTCATCATATAATGTTGCTTTTTATAGTCATCTGATTTTGTGTCTTATCCTGCAGTTAGTCTGGAAACTAACTTTCCATCTTTCTCAGTCATTTATTTCACATGTACTAGGTGGTTAATAAATGTCAGTTACTCACTTCATCCTTTACCAGCTACCAAAATGATTTTCCTCAAGTGTTGGTGTGACCATGTCGCTCTCCTACTCTCCAGAGCATAGAGGTACCTTGGGTGGCTCCCCATTACCTCTAAGATCAAGTATAAACTCTGCTGTTTGGCATTTGAAACCCTTCACAATCAGACTGAACAATCTACTTTCCCAGACTACTTCTTACATGTTAGTGTCCTTAACACACTGTGTTCTCATCCCCCCTCTCCCTTACTTCATTTCTCTTTCTCCTTCTTTTCCCCCTCCCTCCCTTCCTTCCTTCCTTCCTTCCTTCCTTCCTTCCTTCCTTCCTTCCTTCCTTCCTTCCTTCTTTCCTTCCCTCCTTCCTTCCTTCCCTCCCTCCTTCCTTCCTTCCTTCCCTCCCTCCTTCCTTCCTTCCTTCCCTCCTTCCTTCTTTCCCTCCTTCCTTCCTTTCTCCTTCCCTCTCTTCCTTCCTCCTTCCTTCTCTCTCTTTTTCTCTCCTTTCTTCCTTCCTCTTGGCTGTTCCATAAACAAGACCCTCCATCTCTCAGCTCTGGGCTTTTTCTCTGGCTGTCCCCCATGTTTGGAATGCTCTCACTCTTCTGCTCCAACTACTGACCTCTCTGGCTTCCTTTAAGTCCTGACTAAAATCCCAACTCCTACAGGAGGTCTTCCCCAATCCCTCTTCATTCCAGTGCCTTCCCTCTGTCAATGATCTCCTCTTTATGTGGTGTATAGCTTATTTGTACATATTTGTTTGCTTGTTGTGTCCTCCATTAGATTGTGAGCTCCTTGAGGGCAGGGCACAGCTGGGTGGTGCAGTGGATAGAGTGCTGGACCTGGAGTCAGGAAGACTCATCTGCCTGAGTTCAAATCTGGCCTCAGACACTTCAGAGCTGTGTGACCCTAGGAAAGTCACTTAACCTTGTTTGCTTCAGTTTCCTCATCTGTAAAATGAGCTGGAGAAGGAAATGGCAAGCCACTTCAATACCTATTCCAAGAAAACTCCAAATGGGGTTGCAAAGTATCAAACATGATTGAAATGATTGAATAAGAACATGAAGTCAAGGACTGTCTTATGTCTTTTTTTGTATCTCCAGCACTTAGCATAGTGCCTGGAATATAGTAGGTGCTTAATAAATGTTTACTTATCAATTGATTTTACTTTTACAGGATGACAATTGTTGTCATTTTTTTTTAATACTATATTTCCTGATGGACCTTATCCTCTCCTGGAAGACCTCCCCAAGCTCCTGATTTTATAGATGAAGAAAATAGGGCAAGGAAAAGTCACGTGACTTACTTGAGTCACTTAACATGGCAGATCTGGGCTTCTCACTCCAAATCCAGTCATTTTCCACTGTACCACACTGGCTCCCTGAAGACCTCTCCCCAATCTATGGCATGCATCTTGGATCTCACTGTCTTGGGCAGTAAGGCAGGAGAGCCATGAGGTCAGGGCAGGACGCTTCCCAGATTATTCTTCCCTGCCTGTCACTTGGCCTCAGCTTCTTCTGGTGACCTTTTAGAAAAGAGTCCCACATTATCTCCAGCATGGGGAGCTTGAGGAAAAGGATCTAGAAAGACTTGTCTTCCTTTCAGCAACAAGGCTCTCACAAATCTCCACATAATCCCTTTTTAAAACATTTTTCTGATCCTAAGGGCATGAAACGAGTCCTTCAATGCCAAGTCAATTGTTTTCACTGGGGGAGGATTTCACATCTAGAAAGCGCTCCATGGTACACGCACCACAAAGCAAGAAAGCCCATCAAGAAAGCTTTGCCAGTGGCAGGATGTATTTTTAAAAGAGATATTTATAGTTGGATGCCGACATTAACACTGCTTCTTAAGTCGCCTTACTCTGGTTAGAGTCTTGTTTTCAGAAGATAAGGAGGACGTGACACTGAATGAGTGAGCCGGTTTGCCTGAGCCCGCCCTCCCTCTCCCCAACTCGGATTGCTGAGATCAAAGGAGAATTGGTTCTGTGGCCCAGAGCCCTCCCAGCCATAGCAAGGGGGTTCAGCAAAGAGCTGGTTCTCCTAAGGGGGGTAGGTCTAATCCTCAGGAGTCAGCACCAGATTTATCAGAGCTACTTTAGTGAGTTCTGTTTAGAACGAATTTAGAATCTGGTATGAATCATAGAAAAAAAAAGCCAAGGCTTTTGTTAGTCTTTGTTCTCTCTCTTCTTTTCCTTCTACCTCCCTCTCTCCCTTCTTCCTTTCCTTTTTTTCTTCTTCTTTCTCTATCTCCCTTTTCTTTCTCTTTTGGTTTTCTTTCCTCTTTCTATCTCTCCCTTTTCTTTCTCTTTTGGTTTTCTTTCTTCTTTCTGCCCCTCCCTTTTCTTTCTCTTTCTCTCTCTCCCTTTTCTTTCTCTCTCTCCTTTCTCTTTCTCTCCCTCTTTTTCTTTCACTTTCCTTCTCTTCTTTTCTCTTCTTTTCCCTGAACACATTATACTTTCTTTCTTCTAAAACATATAATTATTTAATGCTTATATAGACTTATTTGGGATTGAGATAATATTGAAAAGTAGAAAATTAATAAATATCCAACAATGCTTCTTGTTCTTCTCTCAAGGTTGGAAGAGAATACTAGATGCAATTAGAAGCAGTTATAAGTTTATTCTATGCTTTGGAGTATACTTCAACATTGACAATGTAATTCAGAAAAAGTCACTTCATCCTTCTGAGCTCCTGTTTCCTTATCTATAAAACCAGCATGTTAATTGCATTGCCTACAGGAACTTGTGAGAAGGTGCTTTATAAATCTTCGATCTCCTCCTTCCTCTCTTTTTCCTTCTGCTTATCCTTTTCCTCCTCCCCTTACTCGCCTCCTTTCCCTTCTCCCCATTTATGTCCTTCTTCCTATGCTCCCCCTTTCCCTCCTCCTCCTCCTCCTTCTAATTCTTCTCCTCCCTCTCCTAATTCTTCTACCCTTCCTGTTCCTCCTTCTTTTGTCAATGCCCTTTGTTTTTACATCACAGTCACCTTTTGGAGCCACACACCTCCCCCACCCCACCCCCACCAGCCCCAACCTCAAATTGAGCTCTCCCTTATGACAAAGGAAAACAATTCAGCAAAAAACTATCTGATACAGTGACCTTGTCTGACAACTTAGACACTTTGTTCTCCTGTCTTCACATTCAGAAGCTGGCAAAAAGCCACATGCTGCTGCAGAACTCTCCTGCCTCTTCAGAGACATAAAATATGTTGTTGTTTTGAACCATGTGCTTGGTTTTGGAACAGTGTAGGGATTCCATGATCCCCAGGTTTCCAGTTCCTGAGCAAACCTCTGAGGTTGCATTAGAATAGGGGTGGGGAATCTGCAGCCTCAAGGTCATGTGTGGCCTTCTAGGTTCTTGGGTGCAGTCTTTTGATTGAGCCCAAGTTTTACAGAATAAGTCCTTTTATTAAGGGGATTTGTTTGATGAAGTTTCAATTCAGTCAAAGGGACACACTCGAGGATCTAGAGGGCCACATGTGGCCTTGAGGCCGCAGGTTCCCCACCTCTGCATTAGAACAATAGCCTAAGCCTTGCTCTAAGACTCCTACTTTTCTGAAGGCTGAGAGTTAGACTGGACAGCTCCCATTCACTGATTCTCCTCTGAGATCGTATTTTTTTTCCTAATTGATTTGGATTCCATTTCATAGAGGTTTGCAGGATACTTTCCTCACAAAAAAAACCCCTAAGAGATAGATAGTGTAGGTATTATTTTTCCACTTAACATATGAAATAACTAAGACTATGAGAGGTAAAATGATTGATCATGGAACCAATCAACAGATATTTATTGAACACTTACTAGGTGCCAGGCAATGTGTTAAGCGCCCCGGTTACAAAGAAAGACAAAATCAATTCCTGGCCTCAGGGAGCTTACATTCCAATGAGGGAGACACCTTGTAAATAGATAGGTGCACACAAAATATATACAAGAATATATGGGAGGTAACCTTCTGAGGGAAAGGCTCAAGCATCTGGGGGTGGGGACTGGAGGATCTAAGGCAGGATTTAAATTCAGGCCATTCTGAATCCAGGGCTAGCAATCTCTTCCTGGCACCCTGCTGCCTCTCTTGTTCGACTTTCAAATCCACTAGAGCAGTATATCTCACTTCAAAGCTCTCTGCTAGAGCCCAGAATCCCAAGAAGAATCAGTCTACCCAGAGCCAAGATGCTGGATTATTTTTCCTCAGATACTATCTTTAACTTGTCACTCAAAAACCCACAGTGGCCACTAGTTTTCCTATCAGATCGAAACACTTCAGCCTAACATTTCCACCCTTTATCTACATGGTATTGTGGGAAGAAAAGAACAGTAGGTTTGAAGTTAGAGGATCTGGGTTCAAATCCTGGTTTTGTCACTTGCTATGTGACCTTGGATAAGTCACTTAACATGTGTGTGTGGGGGGGGTCTCAGGTTCTTTGTCTGATAAAATAACAGAGTTGGACTAAATCATAGGATCATAGTAAGAGCTGGAAGACACCTCAGAGGCCTTCTAGTCCAATGAGATCATTTTACAAATGAAGAAACAGGTACAGAGAAGTGAAAGGACTTACCCAGGTCACACAGGTAGTGTCACAACTCCCCCAGTGGTTTTGAACCAAGTCTTCTGACTCCCAATCCAGTCCTCTATCTGGAGTCCTTCCCAACTCTAAACCTATGATACAATTTATCCCCCACTATTTCCCAATGTGATCCTTCTTTTCTAGCCAAGTTACTCTCAGCATTCCCTGAACAAACCTTTCATGTTCCTACCCGCTGCTCACATGCTATCCCTTTATCTGGAAAGTTCAAATCCATCTCTCTGACAATTTGTCTATCACTGGCTCCCTATTACCTCCAGAATCAAATACAAAGTCTTTTGGCATTTAAAGCTTTTCACAAGTTGGCCCCTTCCAACGTTTCCAGTCTTCTTAACATTTTACTCTCTTCCGTGTACTCTACAATCCAGCTCTCCCAACAAACCTGTTCATTCTTCCTTGAACAGGACTCTTCATGTCCCCTCTACACCTGTTGTGCCCCATGCCTAGCATGCCCTCTCACCTTACCTTCACTATGCCTCTCTAATGATGCAACCATCTCACACCCATCAACTGTTTGAAATTTTTCAAAGCACATCCATTTTTTAGAAAGAACACTGTTGATTGCATTTGCTGCATAAGAGAACTGGGTTTGAAATCCACCTCAAATACTTACTGACTGTGTGGTTGTGAGCTAGTCTCTTAATTTTGCAATCATTTTCTCAACTGGACAGACACACACCATTCCATCCCGTCCTGGATGATTTTACTCAGCCTGTGTCCCTGGAATGCTCTCCCTTTACCCTTCTACCTCTTGGAACTGATACCTCTTCCACAACTTTGTATATAATTGGTTAATATCCTATATTTACTTACCCATGAAAACATTGTATATCCTCCAGGAAAGTGTAAGCTTCTTGAGGGCAGGTGCCACTTCACTTCTGTCTTTCTATTCCCAGAACTTACCATAGTGCTTGGCACATAATTAGGTGCTTAATAAATGCTTGTTGATTGGCTGTATACATATTATTTCCCCTCTCTCAGTGGAATGTAAGGTCTTTGAGGGTTTTTGAAAATTTTGGGCTTTTATTCTCTCTACCTGGCACAATGTTAAATGTTTATCAGTTGATTGGTTGGTTGATTGATTGGTTGGTCTCTAAAATGAGATGATGGTACTTGAATTCTCCACTTCACAGAACTGTTGTTAGGGAAATGCTTTGGAAATTTTGAAATGCTCTAGAAAGATAACTCATTACTTTCACTAGCATTATTAGTATTTGTTCTTTTACAACGGCCCTTTGTGGTAGATGAGGAAGGTCTGATTGATGTCCATTTTACAGGAATTAAATGGGAAATAAGATGAGGAAGCTGAGGGGAAAAGAGGATCTCTTAGCAAATTTGTGAAAGGGGACATCCAATTCTCCAAGAAAGCTGATTTTTTTTTTTTTAATGTGGAAAAGGAGACTGGAAGGGCCAGTGAAGAAGTAGATTCATTTATCTCTTGCCCAAGTCACAAGTCAGAGAGGAAAGCTAAGGGAATCTATCATTGTCTGGCAATGGATGTTGGACAGCTCACTCTACCCCTGGTCCACCTCTAGCAGAGGAGACCGACTGACATTCTGAGAACAAGGCTATCTAAGCTGGCAGTGTCTCTTATTAAAAATAAATAAATAAATCTGTCTCCATACATGTGCGTGTGTGTAATGAAACCTCCAAAGTAACACATTTCCTGTTTCCCAAGATTGTCTGAATTGGTAGAGAAGTCCACCAAATATTCTCATTAGACCAGTCAATCCCCAAACACTGTTCCTATCAAGCTGTTGTGCAGCAGAAAATATTGTCAGGGACTTCTGGTGGAACACAGGAAATGAGTTTGAAAACATTAATTAGACTAGAAAACTCCGGTGGAAGGTGTTTGATTCCTTGATGAACCAACATGACCTGTTATACCACAGAGGCGGGAGAGATCAGGAAAGAATTAGAGTGGCAAAGTCCATTAAGATGATAGCATCATCATATCCCAGAGCGAGGGATGGAGGAGAGACCTCAGGGGCCAGATAGTCCCACACCCTCATTTTATAAAGGAGGAAAGTGAGGCACAGAGACATAGACACACTCATTCAAGGGCTCTAGGTCTAGGAATCGAGTCCAGGGTATTTTATACTGGAAATTGACAATTTGTGCCAGATGGTAGCATTTCAATTGGTGTTGAGGGTCCCCCTGCTCCTGCCTAAGATTCTTGAATGATGGTGCCTTTGCTAAGTTACATACCTAATGCAACACAAAGACATTTCTGTTCACTCTGGCAAAATCAACTGACCTTCAAATTAAGAGGAATTTTCCCTTTCTGTCTGGGGTGTGCTGGCTGAAGAAGGAAATTAATTAGAGTGCTCCTTCTTTAAGGACGGGGACCATTTCTATTTTGTCTTTGTATCTCCAGTACCTAGCCAGCACAATATAATTATAGCTAGCATTTATGTAGTGCTTTAAGGTTTGTGAAACAGTTCATATATGTTAGAAACAGTTAGGTGGTACAGTGGATAGAATACTGGACCTGGGGGTAGCTAGGTGGAGCAGTGGATAGAGCACCGGCCCTGAAGTCAGGAGGACCTGAGTTCAAATCCGGCCTCAGACACATAACACTTAATAGCTGTGTGACCCTGGGCAAGTCACTTAACCCCACTGTCTAGCTAAAAAAAAAAAAAAAAAAGAATACTGGGCCTGGACTCAGGAAGACCCAAGTTCAAATACAGCCTCAGGCATTTGCTATCTGTGTGACCATGGGCAAGTCACTTAACCTCTTTTTGCCTCAGTTTCCTCAACTGTAAAATGGGGATAATAACAGCACTGGCCTCCCAGGGTTGTTGTGGGGATCAAACGAGATATTTGTAAGTGCCTGGCATACAGGAGGTACTATGTAAATGCTAATTATTCCCTATTCCCCTTATACAATTTGGTCCTCAAAACAACCTTTTGAGTGAGGTAGTTGCCATTATTATCCTCATCTTAAGATGAGAAAACTGAGGCACACAGAGGTTAAGTAACTTGCCCTGGTTCTGAGGCAGGATTCAAACTCAGATCTCCCTCATTACAAGTCCAGAGATCTATCTACTATACTTTCTAGCTGCTTCCTTAGAGAGTAGATCTGAGATTTCAATGGCATAGAGATTTGCAGATGAGGAAACTCTCTTTTCTAATGCATGTTGGCACCTTTTCTGGACCTTGTAGCTTAGAGAATAGCCTAGAACACTGAGACATTGAAGGACTTGCCCAGGATCACAAAGCTCCTATGTGTTAGAGGCAGGACCTGAATCCAGGTCTTCTTGGCTCTGGAGTCAACTCTCTATCCATAGTCCCTTTCACACATTGCCTTGCATGTAGTGCATGCTCAATAAATGCTCATTGAGTTGGACTGAATTACTGAAAGCTAAGCGCCTCTAAATAAATGGTAGGAGTGTCTACTGGCCACCACAAACACACATACTTAGTCAAACATAAAGAATGCTTAGAGAAATGGATCGGTGGTCAAAGGATATGAACGAACAGCTCTCCAATGAAGAATTATAAGCTATTGACAACCATAACAAACACTCTAGCATTATTTAAGCACCAGTCATTATTTTTATTATAGAAACTTTCTTTGCAACAAATATGTAAAGATTATAATTTTTTAAAAAACCCAAGAACACAGTCCACCAAACCAAAGCAATCCAACACATCTGTTCTGAAGTATCTGAAGTATCCCTTCCTTTGCTTCAGGGGAAAAAAGATAAATTAGTCTTCTATTCAGAATAAAACCAATGAGAGTGAATGACTTCTGAAGTGTGGAAAGACTTTTGGATCTCAAAATTATTTTTTAAGGGCCAATCCACTATAAGTTACATTCTTTCCTAAATTAGATAATTATCCTTTTGAACACAGACCACTTCTCCCAAAGCCACATTCCAGAGTCTGCACACATGATCCTTTCTGAGTAATACCATTCCCTTGGATCTAAAGCTGGGAAGTCCCACCTTGGTTGGGATTTTACATTTGTTCACTTAGTTTGAAACTTTCCTGAGGATCGACTGTCTTTCTAGGAGAAGTTTCTGATCTCACTGATCACCACTAACTAGGATGTTTACACATAAAGTGGTGAGAGTCTCTGAAGGATTTTTGTCAAAGTTTTGATTTTAATTTAAGTAAATACACAAATAGCTTTTTAATTGCTTGAAAATATGAGTGTGTGTTTTGGGAGATATTTTTTAAGCTCCTAGTGGTGGTATTTCAATATTCCCAAAGTATTAGACATGTTGAGGACATTGATGAGTTATCTGATGACTGACTGGTTTTAGGCCGGGGTAAGCAGTCTATGGCACTGGGGTCACTAAGTGGTTTCTGAGATAGGGGTTGGTAGCATTTTATCAGCCATCAACGAAGCACTTCTTTTTTTTTCCTTGCTCCCTTTCTTTCCTTGTCTCTCTTTGCTCTTGATTTGCATTTATTTCAATTCCTGGGAACACAGATCTAGAGTTGGAAGGTTGAACTCCATTCAGTTCAAGCTCCTTTTTTTGCAGATGGAGAAACTGAGACCCAAAGATGTTAAAAATGACTTGCCCAAAGCCAGAAAAGCAGGAAGAAGCAGAGTTGTGGTTCAAACTCTTATCTTAGTACTTATTTCCTTTTTCTTTTCTTTTTCAATTAACAATTCTTTATTTTCCCTCTCTCCCATCTCCCCCTGCCCAATTTATAATAAAAAGGAAACCAAAGAAATGGAACCTGGCATTATTGGTGGATAGCACTACCTAGAGAAGATAAAGGCTATTCCTTGGAAAAATGCTTTTAGGTTACACTTTTGGTTTTACTCTGGATTCTATTTAGAGATGTAAGATTTGGAAAGACTACAAAGGTAGGAAGGAGCCAAGTTATGAAGGGTTTTGAATGCCAAACAAGGGATTTTGTATTTGACAGGGAGCCTCTGGAGTTTATTTAGTAAGGGGTGACATGGTTGGACCTGTACTTTACGAAAATCACTCTAGTGGCTGAATGGAGGATGTCCTGGAGACTTGTGGCAGACAAACCCACCAGCAGGCCATCCTAATAGTCCAGGTTTGAGAAGATAAGGACCAACCCCTGGCTAGTGGCAATGTCAGAGGAGAGAAGGGAAAATATTTGAGAGATGTTACAAAGGCAAACTTGACAGGCCTTGGCAACAGATTGGATATGGGAGTAAGAGATGATGAGTCAAGGTTGAAAACCTAGGTTGTGAGCCTGTGGAACTGAGAGGGTGATAGTGCCTTGAACAGTAATAGGGACTTCTAGGAGTTTTGGAAGAAAAATATTGACTTCAGTTTTGGACATGTTGAGGTTGAGATGTCTACTGGACATCCCATTTGACATGTCTAATAGACAGTTGGAGATATGAGAATGGAGATCAGCACAAATCCATAGATCTGAGACTCATCAGCATGGTGATGATAATTAAATCAATGTGAGCAGATGAGATCATCAAGTGAAATGGTAGAGAAGAAAAGAGAGTTCAAAACAGAGCCTTGTGGGACAGTCATGGGTAGTGGGCATGGCCTGGTTGAAGAGACAGCAAAAGAAACTGAGGAATTGTCAGGTAGGGAGGAGGAGAGCCAGGACAGAGCAGTATCTTAAAAACCCAGAGAGAAGAGACTACCAAAGAGAAGAGAGTTTGACTGTCTCAAAGGCTACAGAGAGATCAAGAAGGTCATTGGCTTTGGCAATTAAAAGATGACTGGTTACTTTGGAGAGAATAGTTTCAGTGGAATCAAGAAGTTTTCAGTGGATGAAGGAGATGATCAAGGAATCATGGAAGCCAGACTGTAGAGAGTTAAGAAGAGAGTGAAAAGAGAGGATGTCAAAGCACTTATTATAGATGGTCTTTTTTTCTTTTTTTAATATTCTTTTTTTTTAAATTGAGTTCCAAATTCTCTCTCCCTCTCCTCCCCCCTACCTGCAACAGTAAGCAATTTGATACAGGTTACACATGTTCAATAATGTAAACATATTTCTATACTAGTCATTTTATGGAAGAAAACTCAAACTGAAAAAGAAAGAAAGAGAGAGAAGAAGAAAGAAAGAGAAGAATGTGAGAGAAAAAAGAAATAGAAAGAAAGAGAAAAATAATGTTTTAGTCCGTGTTCAGACTCCATCAGTTCTTTCTCTGGAGGTAGACAGCATTTTTTCAGTAGATGGTCTTTTCAAGCAGTTTAGCCACAAAAGGCAGGAGACATATGGAATGATAGTTAGCAGGGATGGAGTATCACGTGAGGATTATTTTTAGGAATAAGGGAGACATGAGTATGCTTTCAGGGAGTAGGGAAGCAGCCAGTGGACAAGGAGAGATTGAAGATAAGTGAAAGAGTAGGAATGTTTGAGAGCCAGTCTGCTGGAGGAGACAGGAGGAAATGGCCCCACTTGGATATGTAGCGGGTTGGCTTTGGCAAGGGGAAGCACCACCTCATCATGTCAGATAGGGATGAAAATGATTATGGCAGGAGGCATCTGGATGAAGGGAGATGAGAAAGGGAGAAGAGGGAATTCTCAGTAAATGGTATCTACTTTTTTTTAGTAAAAAATGAGGCAAGGTTCTTAGCTGAGAGGGTGGGAGTAGGGAAATCCATGGGAGGTTTGAGGAGGGATGAAAAGGTTTGGAAGTGTCACTTTGGTAAGTGGGATAGTGAATTGGTAAGGGAGATGTAGAAGTGTTGCCTAGCAGCAGTGAGAGCCCAGTTGAGGTTATATGACATAAGTTTGTAGTGGACCCAATCAGAATGGTTGTGTGATTTGTTTCACCTTTGTTTAGCTGCACAAGTGTAGGAGAAAAGGCAGCAGATGGTGAGAGTGATTCAAGGCTGAGCCTTGATTGGAAGATTAATTTGACATTTTAGTGGAGGATTATAAACTTCTTTGATTTCAAAAAGTCATTTATATTTGAAACCAGTGATACCTATGGCTGCCACATCTCTCTGATTGACGAG
This sequence comes from Vombatus ursinus, assembly GCF_900497805.2. NCBI lineage: Eukaryota > Metazoa > Chordata > Mammalia > Diprotodontia > Vombatidae > Vombatus > Vombatus ursinus. Next base: position 7,376,233 of record NW_020954713.1, on the reverse strand, counting down.
GAAGTTGAGTATTTGCTGTCAAAAACAGTAGTTTTTCAGACTTCTTTAGTGTCCTTGGGACAAGTGATTTATCAGTTAAACTTTTGCATGAAATTGGCATAAACAGTGTCAATGTATTTCTTCCATCCATTTCCCACTTTTCAGTCTGAATAGCATGCTTAAGTAGGTCAGATTATAATTGCCTTCATTGCAAACCATTTTTCTGAATATTTATTCTTTCTTCTAATTTTGCATTCATTTTCATCTTTGTTCTAATTAATCAGTTAGTCTAACTATACATAGCCAGCTGATTCAGCAATGACTACTACATCAGGAACAAGTAGTTTCCTTTTTGTTAAAATATAATCAGTTTTGTTTTTGTGATCTTAGTTGGTGCTCACCATGGCAAGTGTCTTCCAAATCTTTTTTTCAAGAAAGAATTCATGATATGCAGACATGAGGCTCTGGGTGGCCTAAAAGTATTTGGCTTCTCTCGTTGCTTACTCCTGAACCATATTTTTCCAAAATATTTTTTTGCCATTTTTACCTCATCACTTTTGCAGCATGGTATATACATAGAACACAGGAGCTGGAGGCAGGAAGATCTAGGTTCAAATCCTGTCCTAGATACTTAGTTCTGTGACCCTCAAAAAGTCAGTTTGCCTCTATAAACCTTGGGTTTCTGTATCTATGCAATGGGGATAATAATAGTGCCTATCTCCAGGGTTGTTGTGAGGACCAAACAAGATAATGTACAGAAGACATTATTCACTATTATTAAATTACTAAGTATCAAAATATGTGTCAATTAAATTAGGAGGGTTTTCCTGAGTTCTTCACACAACTTCTCTACTTTATTAATTGCAATAGAGGCCCGCACATAAACTACAATTATTTTCATGGCGATCTTTTTGCAGATACTGAATGCAAGTACTTTGATAGAAGATGATCAAATGTCCCATGAAATAGTGCTATGTTTGAGCTGCCAGTGAAACTAACCCTGCCAAGTCCTTTACTTGCCTCTCTTTAGAGATCCTGTGAGTCAAACCTTGAGCAAGGTTCATCAGAAAACTGCCCGAAGGCTAAATCTGGCCTGCTACCTGTTTCTGTATGAGATAAGAGTGATTTTTATGTTTTAAAATAAAATTTTATTGCATTTAAAAAGTAAAAACATTCTTAGCTGTACCCATCTTAAACAACCAATTACGGTTAGCTATAAACTCCTTCCATCTTTTATTTTCATTTATAAGGAGATTGCCAAGATTGATGTGATTCATTTTGTCTAGTACTATGCCTGCTCACTGGTCATTCGACCGGGATGGGCATAGGGATTGGACCCATGATTTCATTGTCGTGGGAAATCTTGGATGAGAATCTCTACTAAGGTAAGTGGCCACCTTTTCTCTGAACCTTAGTTTTAGGGAGTTTACCTGGGACAGTGAGAGATTAAGTAACTTGCCCAGGGTCACATAGTCAGTATAAATGGAGTCTGGACTTGAATCTGGGACTTCCTGGCTCTAACAGCAGCTCTCTATCCAGTACGCTATCCTGACTCACACTGGTCATTGGAGGAGGATCTCTAATTTTGAGTACCAACAGCTATGCTACTGTCCGTAGATGGTTTAAAACCAATTCTTAGCACCCTGTTCCCTTTCCCACCTCTTGGCCATGGTCACTGCAAAATACAAGGAGACCACATAGGACCATGGGCCATGTTGCCTATTTCTTTGTTTCCTGGATTGCCACGGCCAAAGAATTCCTTACCAAAGAGTCAGTTTTCTGGTTGGTAAGTCTCACTGTACTAAACCAGACTGGCCCCCTTAATCAGAATAGTTCCAGAACTGTCCTCCTTTCTAGCAATGTAGAAAGGACCATGGGCTCCGTTGGCATAGTCTTCTATACCAACTTGAGTTCATGATAAAAAAAATCCAAGGAGAAGATCTTTCAGGACGACGCTAACATATTGTAATCATAAATGCTTGTGGAATTGAGTTGAATATTTACAAAGAAAAATTGACTTTTTTATACAATATTGCCTTCCCATTATATTTCAATGTAAATATTCTTGATTCCAGAGAAGCAAACTCTATGGACAGATATCCCTAACCCACAAATAGTTTCAGGCATTTGGACGAAAATGTGGAAGAATAACCAAGTACACACCTGATATTCAGCATGATAAGAAGTCTGGAATTGTCTAGATCAGCAGTTCACAAGTCTTTGAACTTGTTTTATGAAATATTTTGATAACAGTATTTCAAAATAATTGGTTTGGGAAAAATAAAATGTTATTTAAAAATGACTGGTTTCCTTTGTAATCCTACACATTTTTATTTTATTCCTTTAAAAACATGACTCTGGGAAAGGGTCCATGGGCTTCAGTAGGCTGCCAAAGGGGTCTAGGACACACAAAAGATTAAGAACTCCTGCTCTAGACTTATTACTAGACCCTAACTCTAGAGTTGCTCAATGCCTGCTGCTCTTTTTTTTCAGGGATAGAAGACTGCTCTTTACTCATGCCTAAAGTTATCTTATGCTATCATTTCTCAGTGTGTGAAGTTAATTAGCATCGCGTGGTATTGCTAAAGACACCTCAACAAAGAACTATTCATCCAGGTTTGATTCCTTAACTAGCCAATTACAGGGAAGTGAGCAAAGGCCCTGTGCTGTCTTTAACTAAATGTGATTATCAATACTAAGCCATGAAAGGGTAGGTGTGGTAGCATATGCTTGAAAAACCTGATATTGAAGAGGCCAAGGCTAGTGAATTGCTTGTTGGGAGTTCTAAGTGGAAGTGAGCTAAGGCAATTCGATATCCACATGAAATCCAGCATGGAGATGAAGGGGGGATGGAGAAATGGGAGGGGGAGTCACCAGCACAGGTGGGCTGATCAGCAATGGGATCAAATCTGTGAGTGGCCACTGTCCTTCTAGCACGTGAAATAGAGTCTCAAAATGATGATGATGATGATGATGATGATGATGATGATGATGATGATGATGACAGAGAAGTAAGCAGTATTTATTTGGAAGCTGAAAAGTCAACATGAGACAATGCTAATGATGGATAGTAACTTAATTTGAAGTTCAGAGAGGCCTTGCAACAAATGTGGTGCTGTATGTAAAGGATTTTGCAAGTCTGAAAGTTTTGCTCCTCTTACATTTGATGGAGTTCTTAAAGAAACAATGCAGGGGCAGCTAGGTGGCGCAGTGTATAAAGCTCTGGCCCTGAAGTCAGGAGGACCTGAGTTCAAAACCACCCTCAGACACATGACACTTACTAGCTGTGTGACCCTGGGCAAGTGACTTAACCCCTATTGCCTAAGCAAAAAAGCAAAAATAAAGAAACAGTTCGGGGACAAGTCATCTTCCTAGTATTGTTCTTTATGTCCACTAACCAATCACCAAAGGGATTGCTTTTTTGAACTGATAAAATGTTAGGATGGAAGGAAAGAAGTTTTATTAAGTACCTTCTCTGTGCAAAGCGCTTTACAAATATCATCTCATTTGACCATCACAGCCACCCTAGGAGGTAGACACTTATTATCCCCATTTTACATTCAAGGAAACTGAGACAGACAGAGGTTAAATGATATACCCAAGATCACACAGATAGTCATGGTCTGAGGGATAGATCTGGACTCAGGTCTTCCTGACTCCAGGTCCAATGCTCTATCTACTGTGTTACCTAACTACCTCACTCTTCGCTCTTCTCTGGGTCAGACTTTGGCCAGATTATTTAACCTCTCTGGGGCTCAGTGTCCTTCTTTGTAAATGAGGGGGTTGATTAAATGGCCCATAAATTCCCTTCAAGATCTAACTCTATATCTTTACGTGCTCAAATGGATCCGTTTTCCTACGTACTTAGAATCAAAGTTGTCTTAATGCTTTTATGGTTCCAATTCAACCAATATCTGGAGGGGGAAAAAACCTCCCCTTTATAACTCATCTAACAAATGGTCCTCCACCCTTCACTTGAAGGCCCTAGTGAGGGGGGATCCCCCTCCTCCTGAGGCGGCCCCTTCCATATTAGGACAGTACTAAATGATAGAAAAATGTTACCTGTATCAAGCAAAATTTGCTTCTTTATAACTTCTACCCAATCACTCCTAATCTGCCCTGGGAGACCAAATAGAGAAGGTCATATGAATCAAATACTCTCATGCCCCCTCTTATCTAGCCTAATTGCTCTAGCCTAATTATTTTAACGGGTCTTCATTTGGCAAGACCCAAGACCCTTTGCCATCCCAGTGACTACTGTAGGGTTTCCCTTAAATCAGTCAGAATGTTACAGTAGAAAGAACACTGTCAGAGGACCTGGATTCAAATGCTACCTTTGTTGCTTATTACTTAATGACCGAGGTCAATCAATGAACAAATATTTATTAAGGGTCTGCTGTGGAGCTAGCTCTGAGGATACAGTCCTTTTCCCCCTGGAGCTTCCATTCTGACAGAGGAAACAACACATTTGTGTGTGTACATATGTACATACACATGTGTACATATACATATATACATGGGGATGCCTCAAAAGTCTTTGTATACTTGTAGAATTTATATATGTATATCCACACGTATACCTACATATGTATGCATGTGTCTCTGTGTATGTATGTGTATAGTATGCATGTGTATAACACGTGTGCATATCCAAAGGAGATAAAAGGTAACCTTGGCAGAGAAGGCTTTAGCAGATAAGGGGATGAGGAAGAGCTTCCTGCAGAAGGTGCCATTTGAGAATCTTGAAGCAAATAAGGAATTTCAAGAAGCAGAGATAGGGAGGGAGAGCTTTCTGAGTATGGGGGCCAGTCAGTGCAAAAGCACAAAGATGGGAGATATCGTGTCATGTGTGAGGGACAGCATGAAGACAAATCACTTCACCTCCCTGTTTCCTCATCTGTCAAATGATGGGGTTGGACTGGAAGGCCTCTGTGGTCCCTTTCGTTTGTATTTATGATCCCATAATCCTCTTGGCCAGGAGTTCTTAACCTGGGGTCTGTGAACTTTTTTTTTTTAATTCTTTGATAGCTGTATTTTTTAAAATTTATTTTATTTTGAATTTATGGAATAAAAAAGCATTTCTATAACACAGTATAATAAAAAAGATGATTGCCTGTGAAGTTGCAAATCCTTTATTTACTACTTGCTATTCCCTCTAAATATACAAAGTTAACATGTAAATTTCTTTTTTTCTTCCCTCCACAACTGGTTTTATTTGTGACCCTATGTATTTTTATGTGATGCATTGAACAACGCTATTTTGAGAACGGGCCTGTGGGACTCTCCAGACTACTACTGAAGGGGTCTGTTCCACAAAACATGATTTAAGAACCCTCGTCCTAGATGTTCTCAACCCAGCATTTGTCCTATGGAACTGCGAACACCAGATGTTCAGCTTACAAGGCCCCATTATTGTCACCTGATCATCACACTTTAATGAGCACGAACTGCTTTGACTGGTATCCTGCTTCTCTAATAATCAGGCGAGAGCACCCTCCCTCCCTCTTTCTCTTTCCCGCTGACCTGTGGCAGCAGAGGAGAAAAGACAGGAATCTCCTACAGAAACAAATCTGCAATTTGAATATGTCCCATCTTCAAACACACTTGGGCAGCTTTGACAAGCAAGGCCTTTTTGCATCTAACAACCCCATTACTGAAGCACCTCTCTACCCTATAATGCAACTAAGAAAATGACACATCTGAGATTTCCCTGCCCAGGGCCATCCGACTTCTAATGAATAAAACTCGTAGGATTACCATGCAAATTAAAGATGGCATGTTAATATATGAAATCTTAATACCCACAATCGGATATTGCTTTAGCTCAGAGTGATGCCCTTTGGACCTCGTGGGGAGGGTCATATGTCTCTATGTGTCAGTATCACATTCCTTTTGTCCCAAGGATGAGGTGATCCCATGGGAGGGAATGTGGTAATGTAAAAGACTGCTAAATTTGGAGTTACCAGGCCCGAGTTTGAATCATGGCCCTGCCACTCATTATCTGTGTGACACTGGGCAAGTTAATTCATCCTCTGGGCCTCAGTTTCTTCATCTGTAAATTGGGAGAAAAAGTTGTCTTAAAAGACTTTCAACTGTATAAACTATGTATTCAATTGTGTAAACTATAAAAACATATAAACTATGATCCATCCCTATGATCCTATAAAGGAGACATTCCTCCCCAAGCTTGGTGAGTTTCAGAAACACAGAACTAGAGAATTGGAAGGGGCTTTGGCAGCCATCGAGTTCAACCCAGACATGAAGGGAATCCCTACTACACCATACCTGATGTGTGGTTGCAGACCTCCAGGAAGGAAGAATCTACCACTTCTTGAGGCAGTCTATTTCCTTGTGAATAGCTCAAATGTTGGGAAAATGTCCCTAATGTCAAGACGAAATTGGCCTCTGGGCACCTTCTACTCATCGTTCCTTGGTTCTACCCTCTGGTGTCAAGCAGAGTGAGATACCAGATGGGAAACTTTTTACATATCCTCAAACATCAGATTAATATTAATTATGATGAGACATGGGACCAGTCTTTGATGATTCTTAAATATAATTCCTTCTTTCTCACAGCAGCTCAGATATTCAGAGAGAGCTGTCATCCTGCCGCTGACCTTTTCTACTCTACGCCAAACATCTTCAGTTCTTTTAACCAATATTCCTATCTGGATGCAAGGTCCTTCACCATCCTGGTTTGACCTCCTATCAATACCCCTAGATTTGCCCACAGGGACAAATAGCCCATAGAGATAAAACTGGAAGGGACCCTAGAGATTTTTTAGTCAATAATAATAAGGGACTCTAGGTTGCACAGTGGATAGAGCACCAGCCCTAGAATCAGGAGGACTTGAGTTCAAATCCAGCCTCAGACACTTACTGTGTGACCCTGGGCAAGTCACTTAACCCTGATTGCCTCCAATAACAAGAACAACAATAACAGATGGGGAAACTGAGACAAACAGAGTTAAGTGACTTGCCCAAGGTCACCTAGCCAACAGGAGTCAGAGATAAGACTTAAATTTAGGTCTTCATGACTCAGAGGCTGGCTCTCTACTCACTAGGCAATGCTGCCTCCCAGTGTCTACAGACTATATTTTAGTTCACTGATCTCATGGTAGAAAGAGATATCTTGCAAGAACCCAATTACATATCTGGCCCAAGAAGGAAAACAACAACCACAATGATTGACATTTATTTATAAATTGTTTTAGAGGCTGAAAAGTACTTTACATACACAGCCTCATCTGAAAGGTAGGTACTATAGGATTTTGGTTTTTGCTCCCATTTTACAGAAGAAGAAATTAAGACCAAGAGAGCTTAAGTGACTTGCCCATGACCAAACAGCTGGTGTTACAGGAGCTGAACCCAGATCTTTCTGGCTCTAAGTCCAATACTCTATCCATTATGCCACTCCTTCAAAAATGGACAGGTAAGTGGTATAGTAGATAGAGTGTCAGGCCTGGAGTCATCAGGACCAGAGTTCAAATCTGGCTTCCTCATACACTCACTAGCTGTGTGGCCATGGGCATGTCACCTAACCTTGTTTGCCTCAGTTTCCTTCTTTGTAAAATGAGCTGGAGAATGAAATGGCAAACCACTCCCATAGCTTTGCTAAGAAAACCCCAATGGGGTCACAAAGAATCTGACACAACTGAAATGACTGAACAACAACAAAATTTATATGGCACTTTAAAGTTCATACAGCATTTTACATATGTTTGATCCTCATAACAACCCTAGGAGGTAGGAGCTATTGTTATCCTCATTTTATAGAGGAGGACACCGAGGCACAGAGAGTTTGACTGATTTGAACAGGATCACACAGGATCAAATCCTGAGGCAGGATTTGAACTCAAGTCTTCCTGACTCCGGGTCTGGCACTCCATCCATTACATCACTTGGCACTTTGTGCCAGCATTGACTGGCTTAGTCAATATTTGTAGATGAAGACAATGTAGGCCAAGAGAGTAGCAGGGGCTTTCCCAAAGTTGTAGAGTGAGTAGCAGAGGTAGGATTGGAACCCAGATCCCCTGACTCCAGATCCAGCGCTCTTACCATTTCAGCACACTGTGGCAGTGTGGTCTGTGTCACAGTGCACTTATACATTTAAACACATATGCATCTACTCAGGAACTGGCTAACAGCAGTCCCCACAGACTCCCAATTTAATGGTTTGCTTTGGGTCAGTTGACCGTTGTCTGGCTCTCATTAGAGATGTCAGTTCCTTCTTTTACTTAGAGCAGGAATTCTTAACCTGGAGTCTGTGAATTTGAGGTACATGGGTGCAAGTATGCATGTGTAGGAATACATGCACACACATGTACATACACATGTGTACATATGCATGTATAGGTAGATATAGATAAATGTATTTTAATATAATCTGTTTATTTGAAATCCTATTCTTTAATTTTATTCATTTAAAAACATTCTTCTGAAGCTCAGCCCATAGGTTTCACCAGACTGACAGAGTCAGAGACTTTGTCTGATTGCCTCACACTTGCCTCCCCTTGAATTTCACTTCTAAGACTGGATCTACTTACATGGATTATAAATACTCTATTGTTGTTGCTAAATGGTTGCAAAACCAATTAGTCAATCAACAGAAATATATTTAAGTACCTACTGAGTGCAGTGAACTGGGCTAGGTGTTTGGAGAGAAATCAAGCTTGGAACGGCAGTGCAGTGTAATGGAGGGAGAACTAAACTTGTTGTCGAAAGACCTGAGTTTGAACCTGACCTCAGACATCTGCTCACTGAGTGACCCTGTGTAAGTCACTTAATCTCTCTGTGCCTCAGTTTCCTGATCTGTAAAACAGGGATGAATAACAGCATTTACTTCACAGGGTTGCTGTGAGGATTGAATGAGATGATGTATGCAAAACACTATGCAAATTTTAAAGCCTTACATAAATGTCAACTATTATAAGAGATGGGGCCTGCCTTTGTAGACTCATAAGATTACAGAATGTTGGCACTAGGAAGGACTTTAGAAATCTAGTCCCGTTCTCTCATCTTAATAATAGCTAGCATTTGTACAGTACTTTAAAGCTTGCAAAGTACATTACATATATTATCTCATTTGACCCTCATAACATTCCCTGGAAGATACGCCCTATTATTATCCCCATTTCCAGATAAAAAACTGAGGCTTAGAGAGATGAAGTGACTTGCTCAGAGTCACCCAGCTAATGTCTAAGGCAGGATTCAAACTCAGGTCTTCCTGACCCCCAATCCAGTACTCTATTTAGTACTGCATCATTAGGTGTCTTATAGATGAGAAAACTGACATTCCTCCATGGTAACCCTATTCCAGTGCCTAATTGTGACATGAAGTTTAGTTCATTAATAAGCATCAATCAGTTACGGTGTTTGTAGTTTAATAGAGTGAAAAAACACCAATATAGAGAGTTACAATGTAATATTCTAAGTGTATCAGAGAAGTACAAAGCCAAGAACATTCTCCACCTGAGAAATGAAGGAAGGCTTCCTGGAGGAAGTGACATCTCAGGTGGGCTTGGAAGAATAGGTAGTTATTCAATAGGGAAAGAGGAGGGGGGAGGACATTTTAGGTCTAAGGAACAGACTGAGGAAAAATCCTGTGGGTTCAGAGTGCAGAGTGTGGTCCCAGAAGCTTGAGGATACAGGAGAAGCAAGGAAGGAAGGAAGGAAGGAAGGAAGGAAGGAAGGAAGGAAGAGAAGGAGAGAGGGAGGAAGAAAGGAAGGAAGGAAGGGAGAGACAGAGGTAGGAGGGAAGGAAAAAAGGAAGAAAAGAAGGAAGGAAGGAAGGAATCTCAGTTGTCTGACTCTATGGGACCACAATGCTTAGCAGAGCTGAGATTCAAGCTGTGGCATGGTACTTAGATTCCCTAGGCCTCAGTTTCCTCCTGTAAAATGAGGGGCTTAGGTTAGGTGGCCTCTGAGCTCTCCAGCCCTAGAACTGTGAAATAATGATGACATGAATCCTAGTCCTTTGAGATTCCCCTCTCCAACAGGGAAATGAGGCTCAGAGAGGGGAAGGGACTTCACCTAGGTTACATTCCTGGCAGAACTGAACCTGAAGCTGGTTCTTCTGACTCCCTGCACAAGGCTCCTTTTGCTAAGTCACACTCCCTCTTATCCTGCTCCTTGCTCCTCCAACACTCACCTGGACAGATGCAAGACATGTTGGTAGACTTAAACAAAAGTTGGTTGAGTTCTTACTACATACAGGGCACTGTGCTGGGTGCCTTGACTACACAGAGAGCTACAGAAACCTTCTTTGGGGAGTTTACAATACAGTGGTAAGGGAGGTGCTACTTCCTCCACAAATAAAGAGAGAAGACAAAGTGAGATAAGTGACAAAGGAGAGTTCACACTTCAGCACACACACAAAAAAGGGTATTAGGTCTCCTTCTGCTAGGGGATTGCCTGAGTGAGAGGCAGTGCCAAATGAGATCTGCCACCATCCAGAAGGTATAATACCTCTGTGTAGAAGTCAGATAGGGCTGAAGATGTAAGGGGAAGGGGCTAGAGACTGGGGTGTCCCATGAACTCTGGGAGCCCAGCTCACCTGGGCAGAAACTGTTAGTGAATTTAGAATCATACTTCAGGACTTGGTGAAGTCCTCTATTAGCTGGATCTTTGATTGCAACCCAGTTCTGTTTGGAGGTGAACAATGGAATAAGATATGGGTAGCATGGCAAGGTGGGGGTTCTGATTCAGAGCACCTGATTTCAAGTCCCAATGTGGCATAATGGATAAGACACTGGTAGTGCAGGGTTCAAATTCCAACTCAACTTATTATCTGTGTGACCCTGGGCAAATCACCTAACCACATTGTGCCTCAGTTTCCCCATCTGTAAAAAGAAGTTATTGGTCCTGAGCACCCTTAATGCCCTTAAGCTCTAAATCTAAAATCTTCTACATCCAAGACCTGGGGTTAAGTCACTTAACCACTCTGTGCCTCAGTTTCCCCATCTGTAAAATGGGGATATTGGTCTTGATAGCCTCTGATTCTCCTTTGACTCTAAATCTATGATCTTATACCCCTAAGACCTGGGGCAAGTCTCTGAGCTTCAGTTTCTTTATTCTAAAATGAGGGGGTCAGACTAAAGAGTACCTAAGGTTGCTTCCAGCTTACTCCTAGGTTCCAGTCTCATCTCTGACACTCCCGAGCTTTGTGATCATGAGTGAAACACTGTAACTTTCTCATCCTCACAACTCTTCTGCTAAATTAAAGTCTATACCTCACAGGGTTGTGGTGACGTTTAAATGAGATAACATAGGTAAAACACCTCCAATTCAATTCATTAGGCATTTGTTATGTTCCAACCATATGCTAGGCACTGTACTTTGTGAGAGGGGATGTGGCCTACTGGATAGCCCAGCAGTCAGGAAAACTTGGGTTCAAGTCCTATCTCTGACACATATTGGTTATTTGACCCTGGGTAGGTCACAACCTTTCATTGCTCCAGGCGACTTTGAGTCTATAAGTTGCAGAGCAGATTTATATTTGTAGGACCCTCCCTAGGAGTTCCTTTTACTAAAGAAATCACTCCTTCTCCCCCTCCACATGCCCACATTGTGCCTCACAAATGTTATAGGGCTGTGTTATGGGCAAGGCTGTTTTTGGTTATCTGTCCCTACTCCAATCCATTCTTCACTGAGCTTGCCCCTCTACTCAGTGGCTCCCTATTACTTACAGGATTACGTAGAAAATCTTCCATTTGCCTTTTAAAACCTTTCTCCACCTGGCCCCTTCCTAACTTTCCAGGCTTTCCAATACCTCACCCCCTGCTATGTGTGCTACAATACAGCAATACTGGCCTTCTCGGCTTTTCTCCCACAGAATATTCTACCTCCTGACTCTGCCTTTTTGCATTGGCAAATTCTCCATGCCTGGAACACTTTCCTTCCTCATCACTGCTTCCTGTCTTCTCTGGTCTCCTTCAAGACACAGATTAAACCCTGCATTGTGCATAAAGCCTTACTCAGCCCTAACCACCTCCTCCACTGCTAGTATCATCTCCAATTTACCCTTTATCTACCTTGTAGGGATGTGGCTTGTAAGCAGTATCCCCCATTAAATTTGATACTTCTTAAGAGAAGGGACCACTTTTTTCCTTTTTTTCCCTTTGGTGCCCCAGTGTTCAGCACACTGCTGGGCACATAGCAAACACTTAATAAATGCTTATTGACTGACTGGTTGTGAATTGGAGTTCTTGAAAATAGACTGTTGATGACCCATTTTGCATCAGTGAGAAATAAAATTGATGCCCAAATGTCCTGAGGATATAATTATACTGACACTCTAGAGAAGGGTGGGGGACACTCTCTTCCAGAAGAAAAGTCTGGAGAGCTCTCTTCCAGAACCCAGGGGAAGAAGGCCACCACTACCTACTTCCCCGTGTTCTTGCTCACCAAGCCAGGTTCATTCCCCCAGTTATAGGAACTTGGCAAGATCACATAGGATTCTGTAAAAATTGCATGCTGATGATTTCCTTTCAATTATTTAATAGCACATAATTGCCCTCCTTCCCTCCACACTCCTTGTTTGAAAGGACAAAACTCTTGATCTCTCTTTCTTTCTTCTTTATCCACTGTTTATAGCACTTGGAAACAGAGCTGTGTTTTCCTTCTGAAAAAGGCCACTCTCCAAGGCTGATTGTAAATAGCCTTTGCAGCCAGGATGGGATCTAAGCAAACTCATGAAGTAGGCAAAGTTTGTTTTCTCTCCCTTGCTGTGCATAAAAGTCTCTCTTTTTTCCTTGCCTTTACACACACACACACACACACCCCTTCAGTACTCCATACATGTCTTAACCCATGATGCCACCCTGATCTTCCCTCCCTATTTGCTAATTAAGGAGGGGTTAATAAATCAAGAGGTGATTTACGCTAAAAAACCTCTTGTCCAGTTAATATTACTTCAATTTCATTCTCAGGGGTCTGTGGTTCCATTCATGTGGAACCTCAGTTTCTTTCTTTGTGCAATGAAATAGGTCGGAGCAGATGACCTTCCATGAACTGATATGTTATGATTCAATGATCTCTGTCCATTATTGCAGATGGCAGCCTCTCCACGACCTAATATAGTAGTTCTCCCTGTTTCCAGGCCCTTGTGCTTGGACCAGAGACTTGATGCTGGGGGTTTTAATCCTTCCAGCTCTGGAACTGTCCTGAGTAGTGACAGTCTCTCTTAAGTCACTATTTCAGACAAGTTCCAGCCATGCTTCACCTTATTCTCTACTCCTCAGAACATTCTTTGCCTCATTTCTTACCTAGCCTTAATCATTGAATGGGTGTTGCCTCAGTTGAACTGAGACCTGGGAAAGACCTTAAGTCCAAGGTCTCCCACTGTCATCTCCAGTCGTCTTGATCTGTATCAAAATCACTGTACTCAGAGTAGGTAGCACACTACCTACTCAGGTAGTGGTGGCCTTCTTCCCCTGGGTTCTGGAAGAGAGCTCTCCAGACTTTTCTTCTGTAAGAGAGTGTCCCCCACCCTTCTCTAGAGTGTCAGTATAATTATATCCTCAGGACATTTGGGCATCAATTTTATTTTTCACTGATGCAAAATGGGTCATCAATAGTCTATTTTCAAGAACTCCAATTCACAACCGGTCAGTCAGAGTACTCAGAGTACTGAGTACCCACTGTACTCAGATGGCTCTGGAGGAGCCTTTGCACAGCCTTCCCTCACTTAAATCCAATTCACTTGCAAGTCAAGACATCACCTTCTTGATGTCATGGTCCTCTTTGAGAATGGAAGACAAACAACAACTCCTCAGGCATCTTCTCCATAGCCACTGGGCTTCCTCATGGATACTTTCCACCGCCACCCCTTCCAACTTTCTAGTTCTGTAACTATAATAAAATTGATACTGCCATTGTTCCTAGAAATGGCATGTCAATGTATTCCCCCAATGCTCCACTGACCATCCTTATAACTTTTTTTGTGTGTTTTTCCAAATTTATTATTTATTTTTGTCATTTTTTAAAAATTTTGTGTTCCAAATTCTCTTCTTTCATCCCCTCCCTATATGACACCAATTACACATGGGAAATCATGTGAACATATTTCCATATTAGCCACTTTGCAAAAACAAAAAAGTAAGAAAAATACATCCTTATGCCTTTCAAAAGCATAATCCTCCTACACAGCATAGATGGGCCAGCTGTGGTGGGAGCTTCAGTTTGCATAAGCTTTCCTCTACTGAAGAGACTTAAAACTAAGCATATGTATTACGAGGAAGTGTACAAAGTATCTATGGACCCACCTCACAGACCTCTCCAAACCATCTTTGTTAGAGTTTTCTCCTATCACAGAAAAACTCTGTCTTAGAGTTGTGCAGAAGGGACCTCAGAGGTCATTGAGCCGAACTCACCTGAACAAGAATCCCTCCTGTAGCATCCTGGGAAGTATTCTTACAGCCTTGACTTAAAGCCTTCAGGCTAGGGGGAACTCACTACCTTGCAAAGTAGCCATTCCATTAGGGGACATCTCTCCCTGTCAGGAAATCTGTGTATGCAGCCATGACTGAGTTATATTATTCTAGTATCATATGATCAAAAGTGACTCTGATACATGAAGGACTGGAGGATGGTATGGAGAGCAAGATGGACAAGTCACTTTAACTTCTCTGAGCCTCAGTTTCCTCATTTGCACAGTGAGGATAATAATAGCATCAGTGTCATTGTCGTTCAGTTGTTTCTCAGTCATGTCCAACTCTTTGTGACCCCATTTGGGGTTTTCTTGGCAAAGATACTGGAGTGGTTTGCCATTTCCTTCTCCAGCTCAGCTTACAGATGAGGAAACTGAGGCAAACAAGGTGAAATTACTTGCCCAGGGTCATCCAGCTAGTAAGTGTCTGAAGCTGGATTTGAACTCAGGTCTTCCTGACTCCAGGCCTGGTGCTCTATCCCCTTGTACCACCTAGCTGTCTATAGCAGTAGCACTCATAGGGTAGTTGAGTACAAGTACAAGATGAGAACATTATTTTAACCTCTCTGAACCTGTTCTCTTCTTTGTATAATAAAGATAATAATAACAGCAGTCCCCACCTTACAGGGCGATTTGGAGGCGCAAAGGTGATAGTATCTATATAGTGTTTAGCAAATTTTAAAGCATTATAGAAATATCAGTTGTGATTATTATTAGAACCAGACTTGTTACTTCACTGTAGAAGGAACTCTCAGGTCCAAAGCTTCCTCTACCAATGAATTTAGCAATTTTTAAGCAATAGTAGAGTCTTACAGAGTTGCCTAGAGCACTGAAAAGTTAAAGGACTTACCCAGGGTCACATATACAGTATGCATCAAAGGTGGGATGTGAACTCAGGTCCACCTGAATCAGGAAGACAGCCAGGTGGTGCAGTAGATAGAATGCTGGACCTGGAGTCAGGAAGACCTGAATTTAAATCCAAGCTCAGGCACTTACTAGCTAGATGATCCTGAGCAAGTCTCTTAACCCTGTTTGCCTCAGTTTCCCCATCTGTAAAATGAGCTGGAGAAGGAAATGGCAAATCACTCCAGTATCTCTGCCAAGAAAACCCCAAATGGGGCCATGAAGGGTCAGACCCAACTGAACAACAGCTTCCTGAATCAAAAGTCAGCTCTCCATCCACTATACTACACTGCCTCTCACATAGCTATCATCATCACCATTGTTGCGGCAAGTTAAAGATAAATGACTGAGGAAACAAAGGTTTGATATTACAAGCGTATCGATTTATTAAGCAATGCACGGCAATTGCCAAATAAAGTGGGACCAGACCTCCTCAGCTTAGCCCTGGGCCCCAGATACAGTGGGAGATTATACTTTAAAAACAATTAGTCAAATAAGACCAATTAATCAAAGGGAAACAATACAACATTAGATAATCTGATTTCTAATTAGAGCAAAGATTAGGGGAAATGGGGGGAGAAGTGTGACCAGGTGCAATTCCCTGAAAAGGAGTTGTTCCACTCCTCTAAGTGTCTGTAAACAATCAGAGGAAAATGGAAACAATAACTGATTGATAAGTACAAAACCAGTTTTCATATAAGACATAGGAGTTGCTTGAGATGCACAATTGTGGAAAAACTGCTTGCATCAGTCTTTGGATCTGACTGAATTTCTGGTCAGCATAACCTAGGTCCTTGGTTAAGTGTTCTAAATAGCAGATAGATGTAGTCCAGCTTCCCAGCCATGCAAGGCTAGGTTCAAACAATGCATTAGGGTTTTCTCCCAATTCCCACAGTTGGATAATGTTTTCTCAAGAAACGATAGTTGGATTAGAACCCTAAATGACTAGAAAGGGAAGTGAGTTGGCTCCAGAATTGAATCACAAGATGAGATTAGAGTGGTTCACTCCATTCCCACTACCACTGTCCTAATCCCCTCAGTTCCTCCATCATCATCATCATCATCATCATCATCATCCCTCATCCTTGTGTCTTACTAGACTTTAAATGGGGATAGACAACTTCTCAATGCCAAGGAAGAAGCAGAGCTCTAGAGATGGAAAATTTCTAGATTTGGACCCAGTGGATCTAAGAGTAAGTCTCAATTTTGCCGCTTATCAGCTCTGTGACTTTGGGCAAGTCCCTTCCCTTATCTGATCCTCAGTTCTTTCTCCAGTAAAGTTGGGCCAGTTGCTCTCTTGTGGTACAGTGAAAAAGAGCTTTGGACTTGTCCTTCAAGGACATGGGTTCAAAACCTTATTTTGCCACTTCCTCTGTGAACTTTGCTTAACTTCCCTGGGCTTCATCTTCCTCCCTTGTCAAATGAAAGGAGTGAGACTCAGTTCCTCATCTATGATCTTATCATCCTAATGTGCAATGAGCCTAAAAGATACTGGAACATCATGGTCCCAGAAGAGCTACGCTGTTTGCAAATCAGTTACTTTGTGATAATCTATAAACGAGAACAAAGAACACTAGGCAAATCACACCAAAAAAGCTTAGCTTGACATTTCTACAGCTTTTAAGGTTTTGCAAAGTGTTATAAATCCATTATCTCATTTTTAAAATAAAATTTTACTGATATCTTTTGTTTCTATGTCACCATTTCCTCTATCCTCTCCCAAAAACCTATTCCATACAACAAAGAATTTTAAAGGAGAAAAAACAAAAGGTGACATTCTTATTATTATTGCTCTATCCTCAGATTCTCAGATCTCCGTATCTCATCTTTGGTCACATTCTGTCATTTAAAAAAATTTATGCTTTTAGTTCTATTGATGCATTTTGTTTTAGAGACTTTTACATGTTGTTCCTGCTTGGTGAGAGGTCTCTTATAACAAAGTAAAACAGTTAAGCAGAATGAATAATACAGCAACCTAAACTTAAAGTGTATGCAACACTTCACACTCCCATTGTTTCATTCATTGCACCTACTGTTCTCTTGCCTCTGCTCTTTGTTGTTGATACATTTCAGTGTTTCTGACTCTCTGTGACCCCATTTTGGGGTTTTCCTGGCAAAGATACTGGAGTGGTTTGCCATTGCCTTCTCCCGTTCATTTGACAGATAAGGAAACTGAGGTAATCAGGGTTAAGTGACTTGCCCAGGGTCACACAGCTACAAGTGTCTGAGGTCTGATTTGAACTCAGGAACATGAGTCTTCCTGAGTCCAGGCCCGGTATACACTGTACCACCTAGCTGCCCTTGGCTCTGCTTACTTTCTCTGATCTCATTGGAGGCAATAATGAGAGGGCGAGTGTTATCAGCCCCATTTTACACATCAGAATAAAGTGGCTGGTTGTCACATTTCTTTTTGGAAATCAATGTCATTACTGCAGCGTGGAGGCTACCTGGGGCAGGTTCCTTGCCCCAGACACCTCAATCAGTTGTTACAGAGATCTTTTTTTTTTGGAAGAGGAGAAACAAACTTTGACACGTTTTCAAATTTTCCCTTGCTTCCCTTTATAATCAGCTTTAGACACTTCCAGATAGAACACCTTTTTGCTTTTAAAGGCAAAAGATCTAACACCTCTGTCATCTGCATACTACCTTGCAAAGCATGAATTAAAATGACTTATATACAGGAGGCTATCAGAACTCAAGTCAATTACATCATTAGCAAATCAAGCAGTCACTCTCCTATATGCCTGCATCCTAGGGAATGGTCTATTTAAGCAGATTTTGATCCATCAGAAATGCATGGCTAGTAGTCAATTACTTACTCCCTGATAAAGCAATTTTCTGATCTAACTCTCCTCATTATAATAAAGGTTGTTAAACATCTGAGAAGCAGCTGAAAATTCATGAATTCTTCTTTTTTTAAAAAAACCAATACAGATACCTCAAGTCTTTCAACTTAAGCAAGCTACATTTCCAGGCAGATGGCTCTCTGCTCAATCTCTCCCCTCAGTTGTATTTAACTTCCTAAGCCATGGAAATGCATAATTGGTTTTATAGCATCACTTCCCAAAACATTAATGTTTCATCACTTGGTGTTTTTTTTTTCCTTAACCACAGAAAGGAGAGAAATTGTCCTAAAAGTCCACATCGTTGACATTCCAATGGACCCACGAATCAATATAGGTAACTCTCTCCCAGTCATGCAAATCACAATCTATTCTGCAGCACCTTTATCCATGGTGTCCCCAAAGTTTACCATAATGGATCCACCCACATGGGCAGGCAGTCTTTCTCATATTCACTTGGCATAATGAAGATATCAGAGGAGCCCTTTACTCAGTCTCACCAAATGGCCATGTCGCCATGTTCTTTTTCACCCATGTATTTCTTTGATGATATCCTTTACAGCTTCTTGTGGTGCCAGTCTCAAAATGAAAATGGAATGAATGCACTGAAAGGAATGCCTCTGTCATTCCATACCCTTCTTTCTCACATTGATCTTGACAAGTCCACGAATAAGAACACAACATCGGGCTACTCCCCTTACCTTTAGGACCTGCTCTAGATTCTCCAGTTTGGCTTGGAGCTGGTATTTCTCCTTCACGGCCAAATCACGTTCTTTGGTCACTATGGCGAGGATGTGGCTGAGCCAATCATAGTCTGCTTTTACCTTTAAAAAAAAGCAGGAGGGAGAAGAGCAGAATATAAGTTCCCTGAAACATGGACAATTTTCAGTTTTGTTTTGGTTATGCCCAGGGTTAAGTTCAGTGCCAGGCATGCAGGAGATGTTAATAAACATTTGTTCAATTTAATTCTGTCGAATCAAAAGAGATGCCATGTAAAACTGTCCACGAGAAAAGAAAAAGACATAGAATGTTCCTAATGTCACCAAATCAAGCACAGATACACAATTCCAAATTTTTCTTGGAATTGGATAAATTCAAGGGAATAAGTCTGACTTGTTTACATAAAAGCCCCTAGTGGTCAAGAATGCATGCTCATTTGCTAACCAAGCTACAACAGATGCACCTCTGGTATCATGGAAAGAATGCTGGGATAGCAGACAAGAGATTCAGTGTTGAGCCTCACCTGTGCTACTTACAATCATTGGGGGGCCCTGTGGGAGAGTGAAAGGAGGGTTAAGGTGGGAATCAGGAGAACCTAGGTCCAATCTGCACTTGTCAAACCAAATTTGGGGCATTGTCCTTAGTCCTGGGAGCTTCAATTTAAGAAGGACGTTCATACATAGGAGAAGGACCAGAAGAGAAAGATGAGGCTGTTGAAGGACCTCAAGTTTATGCAATATGACATGAAGGAACAGAGTGTGACAGCCAGGAGAAAAGCAAGTTGTGGGGCAGGCGGGGCATGAGAGCTGTGTCTGAGTATTTAAAGGGCTGCCATGCGGAGGAGTTATTAGATTTAGGCTATCAGGCCCCATAGGGAATCCAGGTGGTGCAGTGGATAGAGCACTGGACCTGGAGTCAGGCTCATGTTCCTGAGTTCAAATTTGGCCTCACATGCTTCCCAACTGTGTGACCCTAGGCGAGCCACTTAATATTGTTTGCCTCAGTTTTCTTGTCTGTAAAATGAGCTGGAGAAGAAAACAGCAAACTGGTCCAGTATCATTGCCAAGAAAACGCCAAATGGAGTCACAGAGAGTCAGACATGACTGAAACAACTGAACAACAGATTTGGCCCCAGAGAGAACTAAGAGAAATGGATAGACGTTTTGAAGAGGCAAACTTAGGAAAAGCTTCCTAAAAGTAAGAGGTGTTCTCAAGTGGATTGGGCTGCCTTACGAGGCATTGGGCTCCTCCTCAATGGAGGTCAAGAAAACTCCATAGGTTTATTGTGGAGGGAATTCTTCCTCAGAGATCGATTGGACTCCATAGTGACTAAGGTCCCTCATGACTCAGAAATTATGCAGTTCTATGAAAACCTAGACTTTAATCTCACTAGCTATGTGACCATGGGCAAGTCCCTTTACTTCACTGGAATTCAATTTTCACCATCTGTAAAATGAGGGACAACTTAATTACTTACCTCCTAGGAATATTTTAAGGAACACACTATAGAAATACATTACCTAGGTTATTCTTATTCAAGTCATTTCAGTCGTGTCTAACTCTTCTTGACCCTGTTTGGGGTTTTCTTAGCAAAAACATTGAAGTAGTTTGCTCTTTCCTTCTCCATCTCATTTAACAGATAAGGAAACTGAGGTAAACAGGGTTAAGTGACTTGTCTGAGGCCGGATTTAAACTCAGGTCTTCTCTCCAGGCTTGGCATTCTATCTACTGCACCACCTAGATACCTATGACCTAGGTGGCCATGGCCAAATTAGTTCCCTTCTCTTGGTCTCAGTTTCTTGCTCTGTAAAATTAAAGATTGGATTAGATGACCTTTAACATCTCTTCCAGCTCTAGGACTCTTTTTTGTTTAATTTTATATCTTATTTTATTTTAGACTAAGTCTGCTTAACTCACCCAGGGTAAAATTACAGTAGTTACTCATAGGCCTGATCCCAATGCTGGCCAGTATAGAAGCTCTGATCTGCTCCATTTTTCCAACCTGGGCCTGTTTCACCCCTCCTCAGGCAGCCTGATTGCCCTCTGCCCCCAGTGGCTCATATTGTCACTGAACTCAGTGCAGATACCCAATTGACTTTAGCCTTACCGTATCTCAGAAACCCTGAACTCAAACAATGCAGCAGCCTCAGCCTCTATCGGTAGTAGGGATTATAGGCCTGCATCACCAAACTCAGCCCTCGTCATGATTTAAACAACAATATACCTCATAGAGGGCAGTGTGGCATGATGAATAGAGGACCAGTTTTGACTTCAAAAAGACCTTTGACACTAGCAGTATGACCATAGCCATACTACTTAACTTTTCTGGGCGTCAAGTAACTCTCTAAGACCACAAGGTATAGAATTGCCAATCCATGTCAGTGGAGAGAATTTTAAGACTAAAAGTTTCCATTGATGGAGTCACAGGTCTAAACCCCCTTCCCCTTACCCAAATAAAAGGCTCATGGTCTGTTAGGGCTGGAAGAGATCTTTATGATCATATTAATCCAATACCTCATTTTATGCATGAGTATCTTCATTTAAGAATGATGACCTTTCAGGGATGTCCATTTACTCTAAATCTATCCTTTGACTTCAGACAAGTGTGAGTCACCAGAGTGATAGAAACAGTTTCCCATTTACTTTCAAGTTCTTTTTGTTGTTGATGATGCAGAAGGAGTAGACCCATTTTAACCAAGCTGAACATTTGCTTTCTCCCTAAAACGTTTTCACATGAATCATGCTGCTATAACGGGTCTTCTGAAGGTCATGCTCTTTTGTAGGAGAGCTTCATTGATTCCACATACTGCGTATGTCATGATGTTTGCTTAAGGTGACAACATCGGTACCACCAGACATGCAGAAGGTGGGAGGCATGAACTTTCCAGCCCCTTCACTGGAATGTTGTTACCTGCCTGGAAGGTGTTCTTAGAGGAGGTCACGGAGAGGTTTTGTTGATAAGAATGTCTTAAAACAGTTTTGCTGTTAGGTGATACATCAGACAGCCAGAGAGAAAAAGAACTTTCAAGTTCACAGGGGTGAAAACATCATGATTGGTTTGTGACTTGCATCAAACCTAGAGGCAAAGATCCTTAGAACACCATTGGATTTTAGCTTCCCAGAACATTGGATCCATTTTTTTAGAGGGGGCTGGGGAAAGCAGGGAAGAGAAGAACATTATGGTTCAAGAGAAGCTATTTCAAAGTGGAATGGGCTAGCACGAGAAATTGCAGGCTGAACCAAAGGCTAGGTGCTACCCACTACTGCAAGCCTGTCCTGATTCTCCTAGCTATTGATAGCCTCTCCTTAGAAATCACTTCGTGTATATTTTGCATTGAATGTCATCTTCTCAATGATATTTTGCATTAAATTTTTAACGCATCTTCCTGAGGGTATGTCCTTTGTATCCCTGATGCCTACATACAGTAGGTGCTTAATAAGTGCATAATGAATTTGATTGAATAAGGTGAGATGTGGATAATTTGAAGACCATTCTGAGGAAGGAAACTAGGATGGTGAGGAGTCTCAAGGTCATGTGATATAAGAATTGATACAGGAGAGATGTCAAGGCCATCTTCAGGTGTTTGAAAGATTGTCCTATAAAAGAGGGATTAGCCCTAGAGGAAAGAACTGATGGAAATGTATAGAATTTGCCGGAAGACATAGTGAAGCCTGATAGGAGGGAGTATCTCTGGACCATTAGAGTCTTCCCAAAACATAATGGCTTCCTGAGAGGACAGGGGATTCTGGATCCCAGGAAGCCTTCAAGCAAAGACTGGGGATCACTTGTTGCTTGTGTAGAAGACATGGTGGGATTACTGTTCTGATGTGTTGCCCTAGAGCCCTCTAGGATCCTTGACAAGTCTAAGAGCTCTGTGATTCTTTGAAGTCCTTTTATAGCTTAAGAAGAAGAATTCATGTGTCACCGTTTCCATGCTTAGGACTTCCACAAAGTATAAATTCACAATTACTCTTCGTATGGCAATTGACATCATCAGTAGGGAGGCGACTAGGTGGTGCCACAGTGCATAAAGGGCTGAGGCTGGAGTTAGGAAGACTCATCTTCATGAGTTCAAATGTGGCCTAAGATACTTTCTAGCTATGTGACCCCGGGTAAGTCACTTCACCTTGTTTGCCTCAGGTTCCTCATCTGTTAAATGAGTTGGAGAAGGAAATGGCAAACCACTCCAGTATCTTTGCCAAGAAAACCTCAAATGGGGTCACGAAGTCAGACAAGACCGATGAGAACAATAAACCATTAGTAGAGACTAACCTGGAATTTTATTTGATGGATATTTATTTGATGGATAGATAGATATTAGATATTTTGATGGATAGATATTTATTTGATGGACAGATAGATATTTATTTGATGGATAGATATGGATAGATCCAAGATTTAGTAGAACCCAGAAAGGTCAGGAAATACGTTTTTAAGGGTCTCGGTCAAATATAAGCATCTAGGTAGTAGAGTGGATAGAGTGCTGGACCTGGAGTCAGAAAGACCTGAGTTCAAATCAAGCCTCAGACACTCCCCGGCTATGTGACTATGGGCAAGTCACCTCACCTTTTCTTCTGTTTCTTCATCTGAAAAATACGTAATAGCACCTACTTCACGTGAGTGTTGTGAGGTGATATCTGTAAATGCTTTATTATGATAATAATAACTAATATTTATATAGAACTTTTCCAAAGTGTTTCACAAATGTTATCTCATTTGGTTCTCCCAGCATCCCTGGGAAATGGGTGTTATAATTATCCCCAGGACAGTTAGTTGGCACAGTGCTGGATCAGGAAGACCTTAGTTTAAATCATGTCTCAGATACTTATCAGTTGTGGGTAAAACTGGGCAAAACACTTGACCCTGTTTGCCTCAGTTTCTTCACCTGCAAAATGAGCTGGAGAAGGAAACGGCAAACCACTCCAGTATCTTTGTCAAGAAAACCCCAAATGGAGTTATGAAGAGTTGGACACAACTGAAATGACTGAACAATAACAACAAATTATCCTCAATTTCCAGATGAGGATAATGAGTCTGAGGGAGGTCGAGTGACTTGTCCACAACTAGTCCCAAAGTGAGTAAGCATGTGAGGAGGGATTTGAAGGTATGTCTTCCCAAGTCCAATTGCAATGCTCTATCCACCATGCCAAGGCCATTCCATATCTAAATCTATGGCACTAAGTAGACACAACAGGCCATAGTCACTCGGGTATCTTGTACATTAGGAGTGATCCTGGGCTGGGAATAGGTGAACCGGTCTAGAGGAGGAAGAATGTGAAGAAGATGAACTTCAGTTAAGATGCCACCAACATTCCTAGACACTGCTATACCTAGCATGTTTTCCCAGTTCCCCTAAACTTGTTACTTCAGTGTAAAATTTTATGCGATTATAGGCAAGAAGTTGTCTGTTCCAACTTCATCTTGGATGGAAAGGTTGAGAATTGGAAGTGGAATCTGTCTAGCACTGTCTAATCCAAGACTTGCTAATTTTTCCTAAAAGAAACACATTTCTATCCTTTTCATCCAAACACAGGTCAAAGTTCACTTCCTCCAAAAAGCCCTCCAAGACTGCATCCTCTCAACACTCCCATTTTGACCCCAAACAAGGAAAGGACCTTTAGAAGTCAGTTAGGCTAATTCTCTCATCTTACTGATGGAGGAGCCTGAGACCCAGGAAAGTTCAGTTATGGCCACATAGTCAGTAAATAGTGGTAGGAATTGTGTCGGAAGAATCTAGTGGTGATTGTTCACATGTGATATACTGCAAGGGACACTGAATTTGGAATCAGCACCAAGTCCTACTTAGCAATATCTTGCAGAGCCTGGATCTGAACCCAGGTCCTTTGCTTCCTAATCCAATCTCTTCCTCTTTAACACACTGCCAAAAAATAGGATATTTCTTCTTTTTTTTGCTAGGCAATGGGATTAAGTGACTTGCCCAGGGTCACACAGCTAGTAAGTGTCAAGTGTCTGAGGCCACATTTGAACTTAGGTCCTCCTGACTCCAGGGCTGGTGCTCTATCCTCTGCACCACCTAGCTGTCCTCCAAATATTTCTTTAAGAAATGGGAAAGCAAATTTCAAGAAAAACTCCTCAGCAATGTTTTATTGTTGTTCAGTCATTTCAGTCATGTCTGACCCTTCATGATCCCATTTGGGGTTTTCTTAGCAAAGATATTGAAGCGATTTGCCATTTCCTTCTCCAGCTCATTTTACAGATGAGGAAACTGAGGCAAACAGGGTTAAGTGACTTGCCCAGGGTCACATAGCTAGTAAGTGTCCGAGGCCAGATTTGAACTCTGTTCTTGCTGACTCCAGGACCAGTGCTCTATCCACTGTGCCACCTAGCTTCTCCCAGCAATGTACATTGCTTAAAAGTGAATTGGGTTATTGTAGGGGGTGGCAAGCTCTCCATCACTGGAGATCTTTCTAGCAGCTGCTGTTGGACTCATCAGCAGCATTGTAGAGGGGCTTTACGAAATCATAGATCACAAGTGACCTTAGCAGCCTTCAGGTCCAATCCCCTTATATTACAGATGAGGAAACTGAGGCACATGGTTAACCTAGGTATAATCCTTACTAGGTTGCCCCTCACTGTATCTCACCCCTTCCCATACCCAATCTGTTGCCAAAGCTTGTTGATTTTATCTTCGTAACATCTCTTTCATATTTCTTTCTCTTCTCTGACACTGCCATCATTCCATTACAAGCCCTTGTGATCTCAAGCTTGGACTCTTCTAATAGCGTGCCA
The DNA here is from genome assembly GCF_900497805.2 of Vombatus ursinus. NCBI lineage: Eukaryota > Metazoa > Chordata > Mammalia > Diprotodontia > Vombatidae > Vombatus > Vombatus ursinus. The sequence continues at coordinate 7,350,609 of NW_020954713.1, read as the reverse complement.
GTGGACCTGCCTATCTCAAGTCTAACCCCCCACTAGTGTTCCCAGCCTCTACTCAACTGTCAAAGTGATCTTCCTAATGTGCAGGTCTGACCATGTCCCTTCCTTACTCAGACTCTACCGGCTCCCTATCACCCTATCAAATATAAAATCCTCTGTTTGGTGCCCAAAGCCCTTCCTAACCACCCTCACCCCCAACCTGTCCAGTGCTTTTATACCTTACACCCTCCTCCTCCTCACGTATTCTTCCATCCAGTGACACTAGGCTCCTTACCATTCCTCAAGCAAGGCACTCCATCTCTGGGCATTTTAACTGGCTATGCCCCATGCCTGGAATACTCTTCCTCCTCATTTCTACCTCCTGACTTCCCTGGTTTCCTTCGAGACCCCGCTAAAATTCCACCTTCTACAGGAAGCTTTCCCCACTCCCACTCCCACTCCTTAATTCTAGTGAGCCCACGGAGGTTGACTGGTGTCATTCTCGAAATTTCCCTTTGTGGATCATCTCTAACTTATCCTATATTTAGCTTATCTGCACCGAGTTGTTTTCATGTGGTCACACTCATTAAACTTGAGTTTCTTGACAGCAGGAACTGTCTTTTCCCTTCCTCTGTATCCCTAACTCTTAGCATATAGCAGGCACTTAATAAATGCTTATTGACCGATAGGCAGTATTCCTGTTATGGTGTGAGTTCAATTAGATGCTCTCTCAATCCCCTTCAATTCTGAGAGTCTGTGATCTTTTCTCCCCACACATAACATACTTTCTCCAGGGGTTAGATGGCAGATTCCCTGTAAGCAAAGATTGAGCTTCTATTTTCCTGTCTCCTCTTACAGGGGCTACAGTGCATACCCAGCACGCTATTAATCAGCACTGACCTCATCAGGGATAAAGAAGATTCCCCCCAGTTATCTCTTTACTGCCGATTGGCTGGTGGCCTCTGACAATACCGCCTGCTGAATCTGCAATGCAAAGCTCTCACTAAGTGTGAGTGCAATTATACCCTCACCAAGCCTTCTGCCCAGGAGCATATGGGGCATGCGTGGAACGGGATCACATGGGGCTCACAGCCGCTCTGTGCTGCTGTACCCTGTGGCACTGGCAACTGACCCAGATTGCTGCCTGGGCCACAGGCCTGGTGGGATGATGAAAACACTCGGCGTCCCTAGCTCTGCCAGGCTGCTGCTCATTTCAGCCCCGCTGTGGGCCCTTCTCTACCACCTGTGGGTTGGTCACGTTGGCCCAGAAAGAAATCGCTTCAGGAGACTGGAAGAGAAGTCAGTTTCTGGACTCCTCGGGGCTCTTTTATTAACGCTGCCATGCAAAGCACAATCTTTGCATGGAGTTTGCACTTGGCTGCTCCCTGACAGCCTCTGTCTATTGGTGTGCACTGCCGTGTGCACTGGGAAGAATGCAGGAAAATTAGTTCTGCTTCTGACTCTTCCTCTACCTCGCTGTGTGACCTTCAACCTGACACTTGATTTCTCTGGGGCTCAATTTCCTCAAATGGAAAATGTGGACATCAAGTCCTGCCCCAACTACCCCACACGGCTGTTGTGAGGTTCTGGGGTGACAATATATTAGGAAGTGCTTTGGAAAACTGTAAGCACGATCTGCAGGGCAGCTGTGAGGGCCGCTAGGTGGCGCCATAGTGCATAGAGCGCTGGGCCTGAAGTTGGGAAGACTCATCTTCCTGAGCTCAAACGTGACCTCAGACACTTACTAGCTGTGTGATTCTGGGCAAGTCACTTCACCCTGTTTGCCTCAGTCTCCTCTTCTGTGAAATGACCTGGAGGAGGAAATGGCAAACCACTCTGGTACCTTTACTAAGAAAACCCCAAATGAGGTCATAATAGTCAGACACAACTGAAAAATGACAGAACAACAAGCATGATTTACATTTGTGGAATTATTATCTTGTTTTGAGAAGTGGCATGAGTACAGCAGATACTGGGGTTAGAGTCAAGAAGTCCTGGATTCAAATCTTGCCACTAACATATACTTGCTATGTGACCATGAATAGGTAACAGAATAACCTGTCTGTGTCCAAGGAAACCCTTTAAGACTATAAATTATAGAGCTGCAATTGCTATGGAGGAGGGACTTTCTATGCTGGGAGTTCCTGCAACTTAGGTTGTGGGAAAACAAGTTTCACTTGAAGGAATCTAGACTCCCACCTATGTGGGTCCTCTCTCCAGCTGTGAGATCACAGGAAGATATTAATACTAGTGATAATAATTTATTATTACAAGTAAGGATATTGAGAAGTTGGAGGTTGTGAGGATCTTGATCAGGAGGGGGAAGGAACTAAGGGTATATAGCTGAGGTGGATATGGAAACGTTGCTCTCTTTCCGCCCCCACAACCTGACACAGAATGTAAGCTTCGTCAGGGACTGTTTAATTTTTGTCCGCAATTTTGTCTCTTCCCCTGTCATTCCTAATGAATCAACATGCCTTTATTAAGCACTGATTGTGTACCATGCACTATGCTTGGCACCAGGGACATAAAGGAAAAAAGAGAAACAGCTCCTGTCCTCTTGAGTTTACATTTTATCATCCCCTGACCTCTCTCCTCTGACTTCCTTTCCCCTATAATCCTTAATCTTAATCTTTCATTCATTCAAGAAACATTTATGAAGTACCTACTATGTGCCAAGCATTGTGTTAAGCACTGGGGATACAGAAAGAGACAAAAGATAGTCCCTGCCCTCAAGGGGCTTACAATCTAATGATCTCTGCAGTATCTACCCTGCCATGGCTTGTAGTTTTTGTATTGACCACTCCCTAATAAATCACATGTTTCTTAAGTACCTACTATGTTCTATTGTTGTTTTTCATTTGTTCTGGAAGAGGACTATGATATCAGGGAGGTGCTGCCATGACACGCAAGTGAATTGGATTTAAGTGAGGAAGGGCTAGGTACCATGGTCAGAACCCCTGATACATGGGCACATGTAGAGGCCACCCTGTGTTCTTGAAAGCACTGTTAGGTCAGCATAAACCCTGGAAAAGTTACAAGTGTGGGACAAGGGATGTGACAGACGATATGTCTTTTGTCCGAGGACCAACCAAACTAAGTTGGTTGAGAGTCATCTCTTTGAAGGTGACAAATATTTCTGATGCAGAGACTCAAAAAATCCACCTGCCTGGGTGACTTTGTGCAAATAAATCATTTAACCTCCAAGGGCCTCAGTTTACTCATCTGTAAAAATGAGGAGGTTGGACAAGATGACTTCCAAGGCTCCTTCCAACTCTAAATATAGGAACCTGGGTTCCCACTACACTCAGGGAAGAGCTCCTATCTGAGATGATAGAAGTACTTCTAGTGACAAATCATCAGCTCCTTGAGGTACTTCAGGATTATGAAATTTTTAGCTACCCATTTCCTATTTATATCACCATCCTTTCCACTCAATCTGATTGCCTCCCTTCATCTGTCTGACAAGGCGACTGACTCGGGGGAGCTGCCACGAAATATTTCAGATGGTCCAATGTTCCATCTTTGCATCAGCATGTCAATTATCTCAATGCAGACTTCAGGGAGGAGGCAGGCAGAGCACTTCTTGCATCCATAATTAAGAGTCCTGATAATGAATTTTGCTCTCCTGAGCTCTGCTACCAGTGAAAAGATTATAAAGTAGACAGTGGAAACCAAGACCTGTCCTTCTCCAGCTTCCAGAAGGTTTCCATGTGCCCTTGAAACATTGTTAATGCCATTACACAAATCTAAGCCGGCACTATGTGAGCAGGATTTGGTATTCCCTGGCATTTGATCATCTTTCCTGGCTCCCCTCTGATTCAGGTGGCTCAAAGTTTTTAACTTATTTCTTTATGTGAACATGCCAATTTCCTCATCTATAAAATTGTGGGGGCGGGGGTGTTGAACTTGATGGCTCCTGAGATCCCTTCCAGTTTTACATCTATTGTTTTTGCCTTTTTTTTTAACATAGTTCCTAGCACGTAGTGGTGCTTAATAAATGCCCATTGGCCAGTAGAGTTTCCATTGGTTACATTATGGGCACTTTGAGGGCAGGAATTGTTTCACTTCTGCCTTTGAATCCACAGTACCTAGCATAGCACCTGGCACATAGTGGGTGCTTAATAAATGTTAATTGATCAATTGGTTAATGTCAGAGGTTATAGAATATGGAGGAAGTCACTGCAGAGATCAGGCTCTTATAGAATGCAAGCTTCTAGAAGGCAGGAGCTTGTTTCATTTGTGTCTCTTTATCCCTAGTGCCTGCATAATTTTTGTTGATCAATCTGACAACTAAGATTGAAAGATAACTCCAGCAATGAGGGCAGACATTTTAATTCAGGGACTTAGACCCCACCCTTTGCTCTCTGCTAGCTAGACAAGAGAAAAACAGCCTGGCAAAGTAGAAAATGCCAAACAACTCTGAGTGACCTAGGTTTTTATTTGCTGGCCTCTCCAGAGCCCTGTCATTCTCTCTTTGTCTCTGCCCCTTTCTGTTCCCTTAAAACTATGCCATGAGGCTCCATTTACACAGCCGTCTCAGGCAGGCAGTGGGGGATCATGGGGGGGGGGGGTCAAAACTTCCTTTGTAAGGAAGAAACAAGAAAAAGATGTACTGGGTACAGACAGTGGTGCCAGAGATGTTAAATGGTGGCATGTCTGGGGGCATTATTGGAAAACCTGAGCCAGACCCCAGGAAGGGAGGCAAGAAGGCTGTGTGCCTGCCAAGAGGACTATTCACAACTCTGACTGGCTTCCAATGACAGCTGCCAAACACTTGCCAAGCAGCATTACAGAGCAAATGCTCCATGTTCCTCAGCCTTGAACAAAACAGTTTTTATTTTTAAAATGTGCAATTACAGGGATAAAAGAATAAAAATAAAAAGTGTGATCTGTGATTTTAATCAAACTAGTAAGCAACGATCTTACAAGCACTTAATCTCTTTCTATGTACTAAGCACTGTGCTAGGCACTGGGGATTCAATGGCAAAAATCATAAACTAGTCCCTACCCTCAAGGAACTTACATTCTATTATTCTCATCTCTATACTGATTTCCTCCATTATCCCTAAACTTGATATGTGCAGTATTTCTTCTCTATGTACTGACTGTTCTCCCACCATTGCAATCGACAAACATTTATTGATCACATCCCAGATGCCAGGCACTATGTTAAATGCTGGCGATATAAAGACAATAGTGAAATAGTACCTTCCCTCAAAAAGCTTATAATCTAATAAAGGAGACAGAACATATACATAAAAGATATATATGCTGTATACACATATGTACATATATAAATATATATGCATACATACACACATACATGTATGGAATGAATGCAAGATAGTTCTAGTAGGGAGGGCATGATCAGATTTAAGTGCTATACATCCAAAAAGCAAAGGCAAGATGAGCCAGCTTCACTGTCTAGTCTAGAGTTTATTTTGGCAGGATATTTTGCCTATTCAAAGTATTTTATAAGGAATGGGTACATATCAAATTCCCCTCTCAGATGTATCAGCCTATCTCTGACAACTGCAATTCCACCATTAGAGACTCATTCCTTTCGTTTAAGACTATGCTCAGCCTTGCCCAAAAATGAAATGGGCTGCCCTATGAAGTGATGGAATCCCTTTTATTGGAGTGTTCAAGTACAGGCTGGATGAGCACTTGTTGAGGGTGTCATAGAAGGGGTTCTTAGCCACTAGTTGGACTAGATGACTTCTGAGCTCCCTTATAGTATCTGTGATTTTTGGTTGCGTGAAATACCCCTATGAAGGCTGACATGTTAATGCAAATTAGTTGAACAGAAGATGAGTGTGTGATCAGAAATGACAAAGGAAAAAGAAAAAAGAAAATAATAATCCCAACCCCAAGAACTGTTTGATTTTTTTATGTTGTTTAGTCATTTTTCAGTTGTGTCTGACTCTTTGTGACCATTTGGGGTTTTCTTGGCAGATACTAGAGTGGTTTGCCATTTCCTTCTCCAGCTCATTTTACAGATGAGGAAACTGAGGCAAACAGGGTTAAGTGACTTGACCAGGGTCACACAGCTAGAGAATGTCTGAGGCTAGATTTGAACTCAGGAAAAAGAATCTTCTGACTCTAAGTCCCCTGTTCTATCCACTGTGGCACCTAGCTGATTTTTTTATAGCATAATAATTTTTTTTTTAAATCCCTGAAATTTTCTTTTGAAGGACAATCAACTGATCACTAAATATTCCACATAGGTGAGGTTCCATGGTTGGTGCCCACAGGGCTCAGAGAATCTTAGAGGATCTTTGAGACCAGTGAGACCCAAACTCTAGCATCAATTTCAAACGTCTCTTCTCTCTTGAATCCCTTGACCCCTCCATCCTTCTCAGTAGAGAACTGCATTCCTACTTTACTGAGAAAAATAAAAGCCATGTATACTAAACTACTTCTCTGTTCCAAGCCTTATCACCTTTTATTCTTTATTTGTTTGCTTCTCTCTTCCTCTCCTCTCTCCTTCTTTCCTCCCCTCTTCTCTCCTTCTTTCCTCCCTTCTCCCTTCCCCTCCTCTCCTCCTCTTTTCTCTCCTTCTTTCCTCCCTTCTCCCCTCCCCTCCTCTCCTCTCCTCTCCTCTTTCTCTCTTCCTCCCTCCCACCCCCCTCCTCTCCAATATCTCCAATATCCTTCCTTGTTGCCTACAAACATGATCGGTTTCCCCCCAACCTTAACACATATACACACACACACACACACCCTTGGATTGACCCTACTATTATTTTCATTTATCCACAAGCTCTCATCCTACCTTTTTTCAAGGCCAGACTCCTAGAAAAACATACATACATGTGCTGGCTTCACTGCTTCACCTCCTACATACTGCTTTCTGTTATTGTTTTTGTGTATTTCAAATTTAACATGGTAGTTCCAACACTGCCCTGCTTGCATGTGTCCCCTGATGAACTCTTCTGCTTTCTGCTGTCTTCCCACTCACTCACTTCTCAATCCCTTGCAATCTGGCTTCTCATCCCATCACTCAAATGAAACTGATTTCTCTCTCTAGTGTCAATAATGATGTCTTAAGTACTAAATCTAATGGATATTATTACTTAGTTCTTGAAGCCATTGTCCACACAGCTCCCAAAATGTTTCTTAAGGAACAGGCCTTACTCTATCACTCAAAAACTTTCAGTGGCTCCCTACTGCCTCCAGGATGAAATATAGTCTCTTCAACCTGGAACTTAAAGCTCTCTACAACCTAGTTCCCCTTACCCTTCTAGTTTGTTTTTCCCCCACAATACCTGCTCCCCATTCCTCAATCCTTAGGTATTCTATGTTCTGGCCAAACTAGCTTTCACTAGCTGTTTCCCAAATTCTGTATTTATAGGAGCATAGATTTAGAACAGAAAGAAACTTCAGTGGCCACCTAGTCTGACCACGCCCCCCTCCTTTTTACAAATGAGAAAACTGGAGTCTAGAGAGGTGATTTGCCCATTGTCACACTGTTAACAAGAGGCAGAGACAGGATTTGAACCCAAGTCTTCTGTGTCTGACATGTTCTTTCTGCTATAGCACTTATCACACAGGCTGTCCATGAAGCATTCCCTATCATACCACCGTCTCTTAGAATTCTTAGCTTCCTTCACAATCCATCCCAGGTGCCACTCTTAATGGTCAGCCTTCCTGGTCGCTCTGGTGGTTAGAATTCTTTCCCTCCTGAAATTAGCTTGTATCAACTTATCTGTGCACATGTTGTATCCATCTGGTAAAATGTAATTTCTTTGAGGGCAAGGACTGATTTTTGTCTTTTTATCACCATTAAATATCTTAATATTTTTAGAAAAATATTGGGATCAACCCTTTTGCTTTGCAGAGAATCAGAGAAGATAAGGGATTCAGTCAAGGTCAACAACCCTGGGAGGTAGGTGCTATTATTATCATCATTTTGCAGATTAGGAAACTGAGGCAGACAGCACTTAAGTGACCTTCCCAGGATCATACAACTAATAAGTGTCTCGGGCCAGATTTGGACTTGGGTCTTTCTGACTTTTAAGTTCAGGGCTCTACCCACTGTACTACCTGTTTTTCTCTATGAACGTTTGAACCTCACTTTTATCTGAAATGGTCAAAGGAGGGAAGAACACCACACACACACACATACACACACACACACACACACAGAGTTGGGTACAGGAATACATTTCACTCAACAGGCAAACAAGAAAGAAAGGGGAGTAGGAAATGAAGAATAAGAGGGAGGGTAGATTCATGGAGGTATTTTTCCTAAGCAAAACAAACTCTACTCATAGAGGGGTCGATTATAAAGAAGTGTTTAAAAGGAAAGAACAAAAGAGAAAGAACTTGTGATGGACTCTGGACAGGGGAAAGAGAAGAAGAGAACAGGAATAGAAGTATATTTATTGATTATATGAAATTGAAAAGTTTTTGCACCAACAAGATGAATACAGTTAAAATTAAAAGGAAAGCACGTAATTGAGAAGCAAAATCTTTGCAGTGTGTTTCTTTGATAAAGGTCTCTTTTCCAAGGTATTTAGGGAATTGATTCAAATTTATAAGAATAAGAAGCATTTGCCAATTGATAAATGGTCAAAGGATAACAACAGGTAGTTTTCAGAGGAAGAAATCCAAGATATCAATAGCCATATGAAAAAAAAATACTCCAAAATCAGTAATAATTAGAGAAATGCAACCTCTCATCTATAAAATTGACAAAGTTGGCCAAAAGAAAACAAAACAAAACAGAAAATCACAAAATGGGAAGGGCTGTAGGAAAATCAACACATTTTGGTTGAACTGTGAACTGGTCTAGCCATTCTGGAAAGCAATTTGTGATTTTGCATCAAGAGTCACTAAGCTGTGCTCACTCTTTCACCCACTGATACTATTACTAGGGTTATCCATCAAGGACAGCAAAGAAAGATGAAATGATCCATACGTACAAAATTATTTATAGCAGCTCTTGCTGTGGTACTTTAGAATTGGAAATTAAAGGGGCCGTCCATCAACTAAGGAATAGCTGAACAAATTATTGTATATGCATGTAATAGGGTTATGTCATGCTGTGAGACAGATGAAGATGATATCAGAGAAACCTTGGAAAACTGCTTTGAACTGATGCAGAATGAAGTGTGCAAAACAAAGTGAATAATTTCTACAATAACAACATTTAAAAAAAACCAAACAACTTAGAAACATTTAAGACCTCTGACACAATGATCAACTATAATTGCAGAGAACCCATGATGAAACATGCTACCCACAACCTGAGAGAGAGGTGATGGACTCGTGATGTAAAATAAGACATTAGATATGTACATATACATATATATGTATGTATATATATGTATATATATACATACACTATATATATGTATATGCATATATGTATTTAAATATGTCTCATCTCTGTGTATATACATATATAGATATATATGAGATAATAACATATATATATGTATTCATACACACACATGGCCAATGTGGGAATTAGTTTCGTTCGACTGTGCATTTTTGTTACAAGGATTTTGTTTTTGTTTTTATTTTTCTTAATATAAGAAGTGGGGGTAGGGGGGAAAGAAACTGAATTTTTTTGATTGAAAAATAATAACATTAATTTTTTTAAGAGTTCTTGTAATGACCTGACCACTAGACCTCATGTCTATCTATAAGTGGAGCTATGTTGAGTGATTTCGCCCCAGGTCAGGACAGTGAAAGCACATGGTTACCTGCTCATACTGCAGTGCCTTGTGGAAAAGGTTAGCATACTGAAGTCTCAGGCGACTCTTCCCTTGTGCAGCATCCTTCAATTCATGCTCCTAGGAGAGAAGGAAATGGTCCCATGAGACACCTTTTGTACAGGTCTTAAGAAACCAGTTGGGTAGGTGAAGGGAGACATGGCTGGGATAATAATAATGACTGAAATTGACAGTGTGATATAAATGAGAGGCAACACAGAGGTAATAGATAGAGTAATGTTCTGAGTTCACATCATACTTCTGAAAAAATACTAGCTATATATGACATTGGACAAATCACTTAACCAATCTGGTCCTCATTTTCCTCATTTGTAAAATAAAGTTGATAATATCTATAGTTTCTATTCCTCAGAATTACATATAATTTAAGGAAGGAAGGAAGGAAGGAGTAAGCATTTATATAGCACCTACTAATGTGTTTTTAGGGGCAGCTGGGTGGTACAGTGGATAGAATATTGGGCCTGGTGTCAGGAAGACCTGAGTTCACATCTGACCTCTAACACTTACTAGCTGTGTGACCCTGGGAAAATCACTTCACCCTGTTTGCCTCGGTTTCCTCTTCTGTAAAATGAGCTGGAGAAGGAAATGGCAAACCATTCCACTACCTTTGCCAAAAAAAATCCAAACAAGGTCATGAAGTGTTGGACACAACTGAACAACAATATATTTTTACAAATATCTCATTTGATCCTTACAACAACCCTGTGAGGGTAAATGTTGTTACTATCCCCCTTTTACATTGAGGAAACTGAGGCAAACAGCAGTTGAGTGACTTGCTCAGGGTCACACAATTAGTAAATATCTTAGGTCATATTTGAGTTCAAGTCTTCTTGATTCCAGGCCTAATGTTATATCCACTGTACCTCCTAAGTGCCTTAAATAAAATAACATGTGAAAAGTATTTTATAAACCTTAATTCACCATACAAATGTTCTTCTAAAGTTTGCAGGGCACATACTCCATGTCATTATACAGCTGTATGTAAGAACTCTGTATTGGTTGGCTCCCCCAAATATTTTGAAAAGTATATCAGGACTTGGCTGAGGTTACATAACTAGTCAGTGGAAGACCTGCAATTGGAATCCACAGGCATTGACTCCGAATTCAGTGCCCTTCCCACAACCCCATGATGAGGAGACCGCAGTCGCTTTCCCAGATCCTGGAGTGCAAGGTGAAGAAGAAGATCTATTTCATGGTGTACTTTCTTGGGGAAGTCAAGCCTGGATAGAATGTTATGGTTGAATTTTCTAGAAAGCTAAGGGTTGAAGGTAGCACATACTTGATAGAATGCAGGGGACTGGGAGATGAGGCAGGTGGGCAAAATCTAATTTTGCCCCAGGCCGTCCTGCCTCTGTCCCTTTTGACTTGCATAAGCTTGGGGTAGTCACATTCTCTGGGTCTCAGTTTCTCCAACTATAAAATGAGGGGGTTGGATTAGAAGGCCTTTGAGTCCCCTTTCATCTCTAGGTCTAGGATCCTATGATCCCCCAGAGAAAGTTCAGGGAGGTGGGCAGGTAGTTTGGCAAAGATAACAACTCAAATTTATATAGTACTAAAAGATCTACATTATAACTAATTATCAATCAAAAAACATTTATTAATCACCTACTATATGTCAGGCACTATGCCAAGAATTGAGGATATATAGAAAGATAAAAAGACAGTCCCTCCCCTCAAGGACTTTACAATGTAATGTTAATTAATTTTTCATTGTGGCATTTTTCCTCATAACACTAAGAATTAGAAAATGCAAACATTTTTATTCCTGTTTTTTTGACAAGGAAACCCAGGCTCAGAGAGATGATGTGATTTACCCAAAGTTAACCAGCTAATAAGTAGAGATGCCTGGACTAGCATTAGCGTCTTCTTATTCCCAATCTCATGGTCTTGCCACTGCTTCCTAATAGCCTTTAAGTGGGCAATTTGGCATGGTGCAAAAAGCCTTGCCTGTGGCTTCAGTGAGTTCTTTCTGCCTCTGACATTTACTACCCGAGTGATCTTGGAAGTCATTGGTCCTTGGTTTCCTTATCTGTCAAAAGTGAGGAAATTGAACTAGATGGCCTTCAAGGTCACTTCTGGCTCTAAATCTATGATCCTATGAGCTTTTCCATTTCACTAGAGGGGATGGCACCAAGGAGTTGTAACAGCCAGGGGATGTGAGGTCTCTGGTTGAATGAAAAGGCATTTATTAAGTATCCACTGTGTGCCAAACACTTTGCTAAGTGCTAGTGATACAAATGCAAAACGGAGACAGTCCCTGCTCTCCAGGATACTGCATTCTCATAGGAGAAGGCCACATACATAGGGTTGTAATGGCTAGAGCAGGAGGTTTTTATGAGGAGAATCACAGGGATGTTGAACTGACCCAAAAGGCAGTAGACTGACATGCTCTTTCCAGGTGCCGTGATAATGCTGATGTGATTATTGTAACCAGACTAAAAAGAGGAAAGTACTTATAGCAGGCGAGGGGGTTGGTAAGTGAGAGCAGAAGAGAGGAGAGGAAGGGTGGCTAGAGAAAAGATGATGGAAAAGGAGAAGATGGGGAAGGAGAGGAGGAAAAGGAGAGGATAGCCAAGGGTAGAAAACAAAGATAAGTGAAAGAGGAGGCAGGGCAGGAGGAAGAGAAAGAGAAAGAAGGTAGGAAAAAAGGGGGAGAGGGAAAGAAGAAAGAAGAGAGGAAGAAAGGGGGAAACAAGAAAAGGAGAAGAGGAGAGGAGGAGGAAAATCTTGGATTTAATAAAACCTAAAAGCTCCTGCCTAAATAACACTTTTTATGGGCCCAGAACTGGCTCCCTGTTTGCTATAAATTCTATAAAATGCAAATCCCCACCAGCTATTCCTCACTATTCTTTGTGTCTCCTTGGGGTCCTCAGTTGGTGGGAATATTACTTGCTCTTGACTGTATGTGAATGCCTTCTAATTAAGGTTGACTCCGCATCCACGTCCAGGAGCGGCTGAGACAGTGATTTAGGACAGGTCAGTGCCATGGTGACGAAGAAGAAATCTCAATATTCCTGCTTAAAAAAAAGATGAGGGGACGAGAGAGGAAGCCAAACCCACAGACACCAGCTCTTCTTCTCAATATCAGTGCTTTTCTTCTGTAAGAAACCATTCTTGCACTTTGAAATACAACACCCAGGATGATTCTGGCTTCCTGGATTTTTAATCTAAAGTGCAAAAGGGTTCAGAATCTCAATTCAGTTTGATCCAATCCAACAAATATTTCCTAAGCACCCACTACATGCCAAGAATTATATCAGGGGCTGGAGATGCAAAGACAATAAAGGAACAACCCCTGCCTGTCCTCAAGGATCTTACATTCTATGAGGGATACAATATGTACGCAGATTAGTAAATACAAAGTAACATATGAAAGTAAATACAACATAATACTTCATGGGGACAGTTAGGTGACACAATGGATAGAGCAATGGGCCTGGAGTCAGGAAACTCATCTTCCTAAGTTCAAATCCAGGTGCAGACAATTCGTAGCTGTATGACCCTGGGCAAGTCACTTAACCCTGTTTACCTCAGTTTCCTCATCTGCCAAATGAGCTGGAGAATGAAATGACAAAGCACTCCAGTATCTTTGCCAAGAAAACCCCAAATGGGGTCATGAAAAGTAGGACATGACTGAAAAACAAGTGAACAAATGAAATGACTGCTTCATACAAAAGTAAATACAAAGTGATTTGGGGGTTAGGGAAAGCCTTTGAAATGGAGAAGAAGGAATCAAAAAAGTTCTTTTGAAGGAAGTAGTACCTGAACTGAGCCTTGAATTTAGCTAAGATTTTGAACAGACATTGAGCACAAGTCATGAAAATGGATGGTGACGGGAAAAGAAATGCCGTGTATGGTGAATAGTAAACAGGTCTCTGCTAGAATTTAAGGAAATGTGTTGAAGAGTAATGTGAAAATACTGGAAAGATATGGTGAAGCCAAATCATGAAGCACTTCAAAGTCCAAAATGAGAAGTTCGTATTATATCCTTGAAGCAACAGGGAGCCACCAAAACTCCTTGAGCAGATGAGTGCTATGGTCAGATTTGTCTTTTGGCAATTTGCTCTGTAGACTCCTGGTGCCAAGCTTAAGCAAAGATGGGGAGCACTAGACTATATAAAAATCTCCAGAGTGGGCAAGTTGACTTAGAAAACCACATATTAACATTATCTATTTTCTATTGTATTTTTATTTATTTTGTTAAATATTTCCCAATTGTATCTTAGTCTGTTTGCTATGGCATCTGAGTTTTGCGGGCTGAGTTTGACACCTCAGATTATAGAGGACTGATTGGAGAGAGAAGAACCTGGAGGCAAAGAGACCAATGGGGAGGCTATTACAATAATCCAAGGAAGAAACAATGGGGAGTTTGAATTAGGGTGGTAGCCTGGAGAGTGGACATCATGAGTTGGATGCCAGAGATGTGATCTCAGAAAAGTAAAAAATAATTTGTAAGATTTAAGTAATATCTGACCTCTGTATTCTTCTGGGAGAGAAGCCCTTACCTATTACTCTCCATTGACATAAATGTTATCCCCAGTTTATATGTGCATATACATTGAAGGCAGGGCAAGTTCTAAGCAGGTAAAAATACACACACATATGTATATATCTGAGTCTGTGTCACATCAGGGTGCCTCACGTTTCCATAATTAAAGCCATTCTTTCAGCTTTTGTGTCTCCACAAGTTGTTTATATTACCCAAGAAGGGCTATACACTGATCCATCATTCACTGGAACAGTCATATGATTCATAAGAAATGGAGGCTCAGATAGGGGATGAGGCCTGGCCAAGGTCACACAGCAAGTAAATGGAGGAGCTGGAATTTGAATTCAGGACCATTGACTCCAAGTCCAGTGGCCTTTCCCAAGTGCACGATGAGCAGCTAGACAGCAGTCACTGGCCCAAATACTGAGGTGAAAGGAAGGGAGAAGAGGAAGGTCTGTTACATGGTATGCTCTCCTGGGGAAGTCATGCCTGGGTAGAATGCTATGGTAGGACTTTCTAGAAAGGATACCAAATATTGAAAAAATGCAGGGATTTGGGAGATGGGGTATATGGGCAAAGGCTAATTTTGCTCTGGGCCATCCTTCTTCTTGTGACCTGTACGAACTTGGGAAAATTACTTAACTTCTCAGGGCCTCAGTTTCCCCATCTGTAAGATGTGGGGGCTGTACTGGAAGGCCTCTGAGCCCCTTCCATCTCTGTCATCCCCACAGCAAGAGCAAGAGCAAGGGAAGTGGGCAGGTGGTTTGGCCAAGATACCAGCAACATGTCACATTTACATGGCAGTAGAAAATCTACCAAACACTTGTTATATATTAGGTAATTTCATATTCATGGCAATCCAGTGAAGAAATGATAATAGCCAACATTTATATAGAGCTTACTATGTGCCAGGCACTGTGCTTTACAATTATTATCTCATTTGATCCTTAAAACAACTTTTTGAGGTAGGTGCTATTATTATTCCCTTTTTACAGATGAGGAAACTGAGGCAGACAGGTTAAGTGACTTCCCGGAGGTCACATGCCTAGGAAGTGTTGGATGTCACACTTGAACTCAAGTCTTCCTGACTCAAGGCCTGGCTCTCTATTCACTGGCACCTAGGGCTCTAAGTAAGCACTATAATATTCACTAAACCCATTTTATGGAAGTACCATTGGCAAGGTCACATTGCCGCCTGGGGCAGAATTCAAATCTAGTGCTCAAATGACTGAAAATCTTTTTTTAAAGTTCTATTGATTCCTTCTGTTCTTTCCCAGCACAGGTTGTTCATTTCCCAATATACCAGTTCTACCGTAGAACCTTCCTTTGCATCAATCCATAACCATTTATCAAGCACTTACTGTGTTGTAGGTACTAGGGGTTCGAACACAAAAAAGAGCTATTATTTTCTCTTGTACTGAGAAAAAGAGAGAAGTCAAACTAAACAATAATAGTGGCCATGTCTGACGGAACATGAAACATTTCATACCTTTAGTCGGGGGTGTTCTAAAACCAATTCATACCCACTGGCTCTCAAGAGTTGATTGTTAAATGTTCAGTATGGGTATTTAAACATTGGAAAATGGCAAATGCTACAAACTGGGATTGGATTTATCATTTTGTTGATTGTCTAGACAAGAAAGTGATGGAGAAAAGGTTAAGGATGCAGGTGGAACTCAAAAGTGTGTCATATATACATATTTTCCCAAAGAGCTGGCTGTTACACATTTACCAGCACACCCCTTTCTTTAGGCTTCCACTTTTGCTCTCTTCACCACCCCCCAGTATGTCAAGTCTAGTGCTCTTCAGCCTGCCAAGATCACCCAGAAACACAAATGTGAGAACAAGGAGTGCTCATTAACCTAACGTTCTGAGGGAAAATCATGCCTCTCGGGCAGGAGAGAGCAGGGACATGACAGACAGGCCCAGCACTCTCACTGAGAAGGCTAGTACATGTGCAAGGATGAGACTTGAACTTCAAGTCCAGTAGCCATGCAGCCCCTCAATCAATCAGTGAGCATTTATTAAACACCTGCTATGCACCAGGCAGTCTCACAAAAGTCAGATGTCCCCATGCCATTGGGGATCTTAATTTCTATGGGGATGGGGAGTGCAACATGTTCACAGGTAAGTGAACAAAACAAATAAGAAGTGATAGGGGTAGGGGTAGGGAGAGGGGACAGATTCTAGAATCTGGGGCAATCAGGAAAGCCCTCTTGAAGGAGGCCCTTGAGCTGAACCTTGATTGGATTGTAGGGGGGGAAATTGAAGGACATGGGTTGAAATAAGTAGCAATTGAAGTCCCTTCTAGCTCTGAAATCCCACAATTCTGAATGTAGGAAACTGGCTAGAGCCTACCCATTTAAGGTGAGGGGATGATGGACTTGGCTTCTTACTGTCACTCACCTAGGTAATGGAGAATGTTTTCTTACCATGGGTCACTGAAGCAGTTCTGGAAAGGTCTCTTAAAAGAATAGAACCACAAGATGAGAAATGTGCATTGGAGAAGGATGGGGGGGGGCACAGAAAGAGTTAGAAGTTGGAAGTCAGAATGGATTAGAAAATTAAAGATATCATAGATTTGGAGATGGAAGGGCTTAGAGGCCACAGAGCCCAAACCTCTCATTTTACAGATGAAGAAACTGAGGCACCAGACAAATCAATTCTAAAGAGTTACAGAGAGCAGAGAAACTACTAAAAGATATTGGGAAGAAGATCAGGCTCCAAGTTTTCCCTGCAAACATACTGTCCATGAAAGGAATAGATGATGGGAGTAATAGATGAGGACTGCAAGTGGATTGTTGGTTCAGAACTTTAGTTGTTCCGTGATGGACCAGCTTCCATAAAGCACATTAGAAGTAGGTACTATTAGTATTTTCATTTTTCAGATAAGGAAACTGAGGCTTAGAAAGGTAAAGTGATTTGCCCAGAATCACACAGCTAGATTTGAAGTCATGTCACCTAAAGCAACCAAAGCTAGCATGTAGCACAATGCCTGGCACATAGTAGGCACTTAATAAATGGTCATTGACTGACAGGTCTTCCTGGCTCCAAGGCTAGCATTCTATCCACTGTGCCATCCAGCTGTCTCAGAATGATTTGAACCCAGAATAATTTTGGATTTGTAATATATTCATGTTTAATTACCTGACATTTATTTTATATATATGAGGAAGGTAGGGAAAGAAGGAGAGACAGAGAGAGAGAGGGACAGAGAGGGAGAGAAAGACAGAGAGACAAATAGACAGAGGGACAGAGACAAAGACACAGAGAGAGAGAAAGAGAGAAAGGGAGGGAGAGAGAGAGAAAGAAAGAGAGGGAAAAAGGGAAGGAAGGAGAGAGGGAGGGAGGGGAGGGGGGAGACAGCAAGAGACAGAGAGAGACAGAGAGGGAGAGAAAGACAGACAGAGAGACAAATAGAGGGACAGAGACAAAGACAGATAGAAAGAGAGAGAAAGGGAGGGGGAGAGAGAGAGAGAGAGAGAGAGAGAGAGAGAGAGAGAGAGAGAGAG
>NW_020954713.1:7276882-7332876 GCF_900497805.2 Vombatus ursinus | reverse complement strand
GAGAGAGAGAGAGAGAGAGAGAGAGAGAGAGAGAGAGAGAGAGAGAGAGAGAATATGAATGAATTAGGTGATAATGGATAAAATGCCATACCTGGAATCAGGAAGACTTGAGTTCAAATCTTAATTTACTAGCTGTGCTACTGTGGATAAGTCACTTAACCTCTGTTTGCTTCAGTTTCCTTAACTGTAAAATAGGAACAATAATATCACCTACCCCTCAGAGCTGTTGTGAAGATCGTGAGATGATGTGTAAAGCACTTAGCACAGTGCCTGGCACATAGTAGGTGCTTTATAAATGTAATGATGATGAAGGAGGAGGAGGAGGAAGAGGAGAAGGAGAAAGAAAAGAAAAAGGAAAAGAAGACTACAGGGATTATTTCAGTTTTTTGTATGTCCAGTATCTGGAACATGCTAAGCACTTAATGAAAGTGTGTTGATTGATTTGATGATGCTATTAACACAAACCCACACAAAGACACAGTCAAAACATAAAACCTTTGCACTAAATTGTAGGGAAAAGGTCTATGGAGAACTCACATTTCTTTCTAAAGCATTTTGGTTTACAAGATGCACTCCCCACAATAACTCTGTGACATGGAGGGTACAAGTATTATCATCTATATTTTACATGCGGGGACATTATTAGAGTCATGGAAACCAACCCTTGCTCATACAGCTAGTAAGTATCAGAGTCAGCACTTGGACAGAGGGCTTCCCACTGTCCTTCCCACAGTACCAGGCTTCCTCTCAGAACATCTTGGAACCAAATTCTCCCAACCTGCTGTATTCAGTTTCAAAGCCCTGTTTACAGCTTTAAATGTGTCCATATTAAGAGAATGAACAAATGAATAAATGAATGAATGAATGAGCTCTAAACAGTCACTATATACCAATAACTTGACTAGGAGTGGAAACATAAACACAAAAGTGAAGATAGTCCCTGTCTTCAAGGAGCATACATTCTAATGGGGGAAATCAGACAACTAGCATTTATTAAGCACCTACTATATATCAGGCACTGTGCTTCAGCCCTGGGAAATAGTACAAAAAGGAGACTGGTTACTAGTAAAGAATATTTTGATTTGGAAAGTTATAGAGATGGTGAACGGAACCACAGGGTGGTAGAGTGACCCACCCTCCCCAGAAGTAAGGACAAAATTGATTTGATCATGGTACCAGAATTGGAAAGGGGGTAGGGTGATAGCATGGTAGCTGTTGAAAGAGTGGGGAATGAAGAAAAGTCAGTATATTTTAGAATATATTTCTGAGGAAAGCAAATAGTAAGTGTCGGAATTTGTGCAAAGGTGAAAAGAATAATGAATATTCTGTCTCCAGAGACAAGGCTAAGGGCTTATGATGTTGAACTGTCTTAAAATTTATACAGAGTTATTTCAAGGATCCTAGAATAAGAAAGAGCAAGCTGAAATTGGGAATGGAGCCCTTTAAATGAGGTTTTAAGAATAACACTAGTAGGCAGCTCTAATTTCATAGGATTGGAGGACTGTTGATTTAGAATTGGCATGAATCTTAGCAATCATTTAATCCTACCCTCTCTTTTTATAGAAGAGGATATTCAGGACCAGAAAGAGGAAGTGATTTATCAAAGGTTATATGGATAGTAAGGAACTGAGCCAGGATTGACAAGGGTCAATAACCCCTTAGCATTAAGGGTCACTGACTGGACCTGTTATTGTCAAGAAGTCCACTGGTAGGTCCAAGGCTAAAACAGATGCCAGAAGAGAAAGAAATGCAGAGGATACAATTGAGAGAGAGAGAGAGAAGAAAAGAGAGACAGGGACAAAGACAAAGACGCAGACAGAAACAGAGACAGAGAGATAGAGAAATCTCCATTCCTTTACTCTTCTATTTCCTCAACTTGGAATGTCCTTCCCACCAGCTCTGACTGTCTGGTGCCACCTTCTCCTTTCTAGGAGGAGTTTGGTACAATGAAAAGATCTACGGATTTGAAGTTGAAAGACTTGGATTTGAATCCAGATTCTGCTACCCACTACCTGACATGGAGACAAATCATTTCAACCCTCTTGATCTTTGTTTTCTCATCTGTAAAATGAGAGATTTGACTCGATGACCTCTAAGGTTCCTTCCAGCTTTAAATCTATTACCCATGATTCCCACATCTCTCCAAAGTCCAGTAGTACCTTCTTTCTATCTCTCTTATTGCATTTTTGTGTATATTTTAAATCTAATTAATGTGTACATATAGTCTCCCCCCAATAAAACATTAAGTTCCTTGAAAACAGGGGCTGATTTCATTTTGTCTCTGTACTCACAGTGCTTAGCACACATTAGGCACTTAATATATGCTTAATTGACTGCTGCTTTTTATGAAAATTGTTTGTACACCTGCTTAGTACCATAGAGTGGAAGGATTGTGAATTTTTCATCTGAATCTGGGCGCTGGCATTTATGACCTGTGTGACCCTAGGCAAATGCTTGCTAGCATGAAACCTAGGATATCTGAATTTCCATTTTCTAGTATTTTAAGGTTTGCAAAGTTTTTTTCCCCAATATGGCCAGAGGTATAACTGAGGTAGGCAATCAGGTCACCTTTGTCTTAGCACACTAAAATCTCAAGGATACAAAAGTATTAGACTGCAGCCTAAAATGACACAGTCTTCCCTCCCTCCTATTTAACAAAAAAAAAAAAATTTTTCTTTGCATTATTCTTACAGCATAAACTGCAAAGCTGATTAGAAAGTAGCTTCACATTGCCTGCCATGGAACCTGTGAATTTGCCTCAGGCACCAAGATGTCTAGTTACTGCTCTATCAACAACCCAATAAGGTGGCTCATTTCTTTTACAAGTGTTTCTGGGCCTCAGTTCCACATCCAGAAGATAGAGATTGGACTAAGCACTGTTGAAAAGTGTTTCTCAAATTTGTTGCAAAGAACGCTGAAATACCTTTAATTTTAAAAAAAAGAACTTTATATTGTTTTTAATAGACATTCAAAACAATGATTTTTGAGGACTTTGCCATAAGGGTTCTGTCAAAGTTTTGGTTAGGCTGCAAGATTTTATCATTGGAGAAAAGTTTGAGAACCACTCTAAGTCTAAAGCTTATGGCCTGGCTTCCTCTCGATTCTAGGACAGAAACCCTGTCTTTATATTTGCATCTGTATCATGCCTTATTAAATGTTTTCTGGACATACAAAGCATTTAGAGGGGGCACTGTGGCATAGTGAAAGGAGCTTGGAGTTAGGAAGACCTGGTTTCAGATCCTATCTCAGATACATACTAGGTCTATGACCCTAATCCTTTCATCTATCTGGGCCTCAGTTTCCCCATCTGTAAAATGAGGGGAGTTGGCCTGTGACGTCCCTTCCAGCTCTACATCTTTGTAGCCTATGATCTCTAACTGGTGATCCTGGATGACTTGAAGACCATTTGCCAGTAAGTTGTAGAAGGTCTTGTCTGGACATGACTTGCCTACCATGGTCTCAGAGCATTGCAACCAAGGTCATACATTGGTGGTATTGAGGTAGGGGTTAGTGCCCCTAACTTATAGAAAAGGGTACTGAGGTTATAAGGGGTTTACTGACTCCTGCAGTCATTCCTCATTTGTTGTTATTGTTGTTCAATTGTGTTCCACTCTTTGTGACTCCATTTGGGGTTTTCTTGGCAAAGATACTGGAGTGGTTTGCCATTTCTCCCTCCAGCTCATTTGACAGATGAGGAAACTGAGGCAAACAATATTAAGTAACTTGCCCAGGGTCACCCAGTTAGTAAGTGTCTAAGGGCAGATTGGAACTTAGGTCTTCTTGACTCCAGACCTGGTGCTTTGAGCACTCTGGCTCTGCCTACCTGCCCTGCTGATTCCTCATTGCCTTTAGGATAAAACTTCAAATTCCTTAGCCAATCCAACTCCAGTATAACTTTCTAGCCTTATTTCACTTCATTTACTTCCTATCACAAACTCTTATTTCTAGCCAGTCAGGATGACTAGTTTTCCCCCCAAATACAGCAATGTTGTTACTTGCCTATGGGTATTCATAAAGGCTATCCCTCCTACCTAATGCACTCCTCCTCCTAATCTCCCCTAAAAAATGTCCTCTGTAAGCAATATTCTGCAAACATATCAAGCATAAATTGGCACTTGGAAGTGATTTTAGAAGCCACTGAGTTGAACTCCCCCTCACTTAATAAACGAAATTGAGACACTGAAAAGTGAAGTGATTTGTTTAAGTATCAGATAGGATTTGAACTCAGATCCTCCTGACTCCAAATCCAGCATCGGATCCACTAGCCATACAACCATTCATAGATCTTTAATGAATAGAAACCTCCAACACTAAGAAACAACTCTCAGCAGATGCGTCCAACATTGTTCTCCCAAAGGCTTCCCCAAGGAACTCCACCCTAGTAAGCATCTGCCATTTCCATTGAACAGTAAACCCTTTTTGATATCAAAGGCAGCCCAAAGCAATTAAGAGAAATTTATTGAAGGAGTTCAGTCCTCAAGGAGCTTTCTTTATTGAGTGGACTCATAATGAATTGAAGACCAAGTGGGGCTCCTCTGGGAAAGCCTGAATGGGCAAAGCCTTTTCCAGGGAGTCTGCTGACCAAGCCTCTCAGGAAGCTGATTAATAACACCTCAGTCCCTTGGGTAACTCCAGAAAGCACCTTTGCAGCAGTGGAATCTTCCCTGGGTGCGTGTGTATAATGATCATGACCACCTGCATTTCTAGAGCACTTTATGGAAGGGAAAGTGTTCTCTCGTCATAACTCTAGTAAGGAGACAGGCTAAGCATTAAGAGATGTTTCATTATAGATGAAGAAATCGAGACTCTGAGACTTTAATTTGCCTACAATTTCAATCATTTATTAAGCATCTACTATATGCCAGGCACCATAATAGGTGCCAGAAATATGAAGACAGAAAGTGAAATAGCCCTTGTCCTCAAGTAGCTTATATTATAGTTTATTTCCTATTAGAGTGTGAATTCCTTGAGAATGGAAACTGTCTTACTTTTCTGTTTGTATCTCCATAACTTAGCAGGGCATTTGGTACATCACAAGTGCTTAATAATCAATCAATAAACACTTATTAAGAACCCACACTGGATGTTTAGCTAGGCAGTGCATGTTCATTCATTCATTCTATAATTATGTGCTTGATCTAAGGTCAGAATCAAACCTGAGTCCCTCTAATTCCAAGTCCTAATATTTTATCTACTAAGCAGCTAGATGGCTTAGTAGATAGAATGTTAGACTTGGTGTTAAGAAGACCTGAGTTTGAATCCTGCCTCAGCTGTTTTTTAACCATGTGACCATGGGCAAGTCATTTAACTTCTGTTTGCCACAGTTTGGACTTCTGTAAAATAGAGATCCACAGGGCAGCTATGTAGCACAGTAGATAGAATGCCAGCCCTGGAGTCAGGAAGACCTGAATTCAAATCTGCCCCCACACACTTACTAACTGTGTGATCCTGGGCAAGTCATTTAACTCTGCTTGCTTCAGTTTCCTCATCTGTAAAATGAGCTAGAGATGGAAATGGCAAACCACTCCAGTATCTTTGCCAAGAAAACCCCAAAAAAGTGCCATGAAAAGTTGGACATGACTGAAAACAACTAAATAACAACAACAACAATGAAATTAAGATCATGATAGCACCTACCTCCCTAGTGATTATGAACGTCAAATAAGAAAACATACACGAATCACCATTCCAAATCTTAAAGCCCTTTTGTTATTATTAGGTCACTCTGCCTCTTAAGAGATGGTCTCCTTGCAAGATGGAGGGCTGGCTCAGACAATGAATTTGTGTCTTATTAGTATCTAGATAGGAAGGTGATACTATCCTCTCCCTGGTGGATGCTTGCACCACTATGAAGTTGTCTTTATCTTTTCAGTGGTATACTCTTTTTCTACAGGTAGCTTGGTTTCATGGAGCGTTGGATATATAATTAGATTCAAGTTCATGCCCTGTGAGGATCAGTGGAAGGGGTTAGGGTGTTTAGCTTAGAAAGGAGAAGGTTTAGGGACTATAAGAAAGCTGTCTTCAACTATTTAAAGGGCTGCCATGGAGAAGAGGATTGGCCTTGCTTGGCTCCAGAGGGAAGAACCAGGAACAATGGATGGAAATTGCAAAAAGGATAATTTAGGTTTTTGAGGAAGCTGGGTGGGCAGAGTGAGTAGAATGCAGGGCCTAGTCAGGAAGACCTGAGTTCAAATCCAACCTCAGACACTCACTAGCTGTGAGACCCCGGCCAAGTCATGTAACTTCTGTTTGCCTCAGTTTCCTCCTCTGTAAAAGGGGGATAATAAGAGCATTTACTGCCCCCTCAGGGTTGTTTGGGGATCAAATGAGATAAAATTCGTAAAGCACTTATATAAATATGTCCTTCCTTCCTTTCCTCCTTCTCATGAAAAACTTCCTTCCTCATTGCAGTAATGACCACTTCTCAGCTATGATGAATAGGGAATTCTTATACATATACGAGTTAGACTAGACGGCCACTGAGATCTCTCCTAATTCTTCTGTACGTGTAATCCAACTCCCTCATTTTACGTGCAGTAGAGATGATCTTCACCTCTGCCATATACAAGGCCCAGAGAGGGGGAGCAACCAAGGTCACATAGCTAGTAAGCAGCAGTGCTGGGATTCAAGTCCAGGTCTATTATTTCCAGATTTAATATATTTTTCCACCAGAGAACTCCCCCTCACCCTGAGCTGGGAACTGAATGCATCCATGCTCACTTCACTGAGCCCCCTTATTACACTCCCCTGTCCACAATACAGTCTCTGCCTCTTGGTTATGCAGCTGAACAGCTGTGAATATAATAAGCAAATGTATTTTTAAAAGTAGCAAAATAGATTTTACAGGATTAGTATCAATTTGGGAGTGAGTCAGGAGTATTACTAATCAGCTGCTGAGTAACACCAACAGAGCCAGCTTGAGCCCAGACTGACATGATAGAGCCCACTCAGCAGAGGACCAGCAGTGTGGGCACAGAGACCATTTAACAAATGGCCAGCAAATACAGAGCCCAGAAAGAAGTGCTCACCACCCAGCTCTCTGGCCCCATTGGACACGGGGAAGGGAAAGAACATTCATAGAATCTCAAGGTTGAAAGGGGATCAGGAGTTGATCATATATTTCAACCTGGAAGGAAACTTAGAGGTCCCTGGGTCCAACTCCATTATTTTCTGGAGGAGGAAACAGGCTTAGAGAGCCCATGGACACACAGCTGGTAAATGTCATTTAGAATTTAAACCAATATCGTCTGACAGCAAGCCCACCATACTATCATTGTGCTAGTATGCATCAGAAATCATCTAATCCACTATACAACTGAATAAAAACCTTTTTCTACACCATATTTAATACGTGGTCATCCAGCCTTTGCCTACAGACCTCTAGTGAGGGAGAATTCACTCCATCTTGAGGCAACTCATTCTACTTCAGAACGTCTCCAATTGTTGGGAAATTTGCCCTTAACACGAAGTTTTAACTTGACTCTTTACAATTTCTATCCATTACTCTTAGTCTTGCCCTCTGAAGCCAAGCAGAACAAATAAGATAATGTGTGCAACATTCTTTGCACAGCACTACCTAAACATGAACAATTAGCATCATCAAGAATTCATTAAATGCCTACTATGTGCCAGGCCTTGGGCTAAGTTCTAGGGATGCCAAAGGGGAAAAAAGACGAAAAATACAGCGTCCCTTCCCTCAGGAAACTTACTTTCTAATGGAAAGAACAAACACACAATAATAAAACCAATCACTGTTAACTGATAATAGCCAAATGAAACAGTGTACCTGACAACAACAATGCTCTTACAATAAAAAAAACCAAACACCATGACTAACAATAACAAAACTGAGCACTGTAACTGACAATAACACACCTGAATACTCTAGCAATAACAAAACTGAACACTGTCAATGACAATAACACAGTGTAACTGACAATAACACAAATGAATAACAATAACAAAACCAAACACTTTAACTGACAATAACAAACCTGAACAGTGACAATAACAAAACTGAACACTGTAACTGACAATAACACAATTGGATACTCTAACAATAACAAACCTGAACACTATAAATGACAATAACAAAACTGAACAGTGACAATAACAAAACTGAACACTGTAACTGATAACCACACAATGGAATACTCTAACAATAACAAAAAAACTTGAACATTCTGACAATAACACAATTGAACGGTGTAACGGACAATAGCACAACTGAATACTCTAACAATAACAAAAACCCCAAACACTGTAATTGACAATAACAAAAGTGAATACTGTAGCTAACACTGTAAGCTTTGTCCCAAAGAAAAGTTGAAAATATTCAACTCCCTTCTTTGCAGAAGTGGGGGGCTGAGTATAGAATATTGCATAATGTTCTAGTCTTAGTATAGTGCCCAGAACATAGTAAATGTATAATCAATGGTTGTTGACTTAACTTGCTAGATTTGGTTGATATGTTGGTTAGTTATGCCTCCCTCCACACCTCTCTCTTTTCTATTCTTGGTTACCTGGGATGACTCATTGGGCCAGAGACAGGGCAAGGTTAAACATATATAAATGAAGGTGATATAAAAATAGAAGATACTAACAACAACAACTTATTCTATGAGCTTCTAGGAAAACTGTGCCTTCAACCCTCTTTTTTCTACATTTCAGCATGATTCGTGGCCAGATCCACATTTTCCCTAGAAAGAAATAAAGGCAAGAAGAGATATACATTGTTCTGCTCTCCCTTCTACTGTTGAAAACTTTTCAATAGAGACTTTCAGGCTTTTTCTCCCAGATCAGACCCCAAAGTAAATGAGAAATTGATGAACAAGTGTACCATTGAGCATGCCAGTGACCTCTCCTGTCGAAATTCATTTTCCTTATTTTTAGCAAAAGCAATTGTATGAAAGCAGCCACTAAAAATAATCTGTCTACTCTCCAGTTGTTATCAAAAATTAAAAAAAAAATCTGAGGCATAGCAGAGAAGCAGAGATAAAAGCTTCCAGCTTCCTAAGGACCAGAACAGGATCATGGTTGAGGAGTTGAAAACCACACTATAATAACCCAGCTTTGTTAATATAATGGAACTGACATAAGGTGAGAAGCCAGAAGCACTCAGAGTTTGCTAAAGAACATTAAAAAGAAGATGGGATTAGGATAATTTCAACAAACAGTATAAATTTTCAGAAATACTGCAGGAGCCAAATTACTTTCTCTAAGAAGCTCAGGCTGGACATCATCTATCTCGCCATTGTCATCCCCTGCCCAAATTTTTTTATATTTATTAAGCATATATTATTTATACAGTTATAGATGCGTGCTCTCTCCCCCATACAATGTAAGCTCCTTAAAGTCAGGGATTATTTTTATTTTTGCTTTGTATCCCCAGCACCTAGCACACACAGATAAGAGATAGAAACAAGGCCTAGGATTTCACTGGTATAGAGAACTCCCACGGAGGGATGGGGTGGGTGTGATTCTCTACAAATACAGTTAAGCCCCTTCTCTGCCACATTACGTTAGAGAGTTGCCTAGAATACTCAGTTGTCAAGTGATTTGTCAAGGGTCCCATAGCCTAGACCACTTAGTTGTTAAGTGATTTGCCAAGGGTCACATGTCATAAATGGGATTTGAACCCAGGTCTTGCTGGCTTCAAGATCAGCTATCCACTACAGTACAATGCCTGGAACATAGTAGGTGTTTAATATATGCTTATTGATTGGTTGAGTTCAATGTCCAATCTCTTGTTCAGCTCCCTTGGCTAATCTGAGAAATGCCCCAAATTCTCCAAAATATTTTTAACATCACTTTTTAAAATAGCAGAGAACTAGAAACAAATAGATGCCCATTGATTGGGGAATAGCTGAACAAATTATGACCCACAAGTATAATAGAATATTACTGTTTTGTAAGAAAAGATGAACATGAGTAATAAAGACAAACATGGGAAGACTTACAGGAACTGAGGCAGAGTTGAGGAAAGCAGAACAACAAAAACCATAACACACAATGAGTAAAACAACATAAATGGAAAGTACAACAACAAAACAATTGGAACTGAATGCTGTGAAATTCCTACAGTTGAGTTTGGCCCTAAAGAAGAATATGAGAAAGCAACTTCTTTGTAGAGTTGAAGGACTATGGGATACTGCTTATGGCTTCATACTTTTTCAATATGTAGAACCATTTTGCTGAACTGATTTCTGTTTGTTTCATCATTTTTATTCTTCATTAGAAAGAATGGTTCTATTGGGAACAGGGAGAGGGCTACAGTAAGAAATATATGTGGTATAAAAATAAAAGATTTTAAAGGAAAGGGGCCTTAGGTATCACAGAGCAACCAAAATTAATGATTGAAAAAGGCCTCAGAGACCAGTTAGTTCAACCACTACTTGAATTCTTTATACAAGATATCTATGTAATCAAATGAGATAACATGTACACAGTGTTTTGCAAACCTTAAAGCACCATATAAATGTTATTATTATTACTATTATTAATTACTATTATTACAGCTTTCTCATTTTACAGATAAGGTAACCAAGCCCAGTGTGGAGAAGTTACTTGCTTAGGGTCATTCAGCAAACTCATGGCCAGCCTGAGATCAGAACCCATGTCTCTTGACTCCTAGTTGAGCGCTCAGTTCACTCTACTGAGTCTTCGATGGCTTTTTTTCCCTTGACTATCTATCACCTTCAGTTGGAGAGCTCCTAGAATCTAGTTATCATTTGCTCAAATTTGTTCCATACTGGAAAACAGATGGATACCAGGTGAGTGTTCTTCCCATATATTTCCTCTTTTTGACAGCTACTGGTGACAATAATGTCTTCTCTCCAATGAATCAGAATGACTGAATCTCAGAGCTGGCAAGGACCTCCAACCCACACCTGGACAGGAATTCCCCCTGCAGCACCCCCAGTGCTTGTAGGCCTGAAGACCTCCAGTGAGGGAGTAACCCATCACCTCCAGTTGTTAGGAAGTTTTCCCAGACATCAAGTCTAATTAGCAACATCTCCATGCTCCTCCTACTGCTGCCCTCTGGGGCCAACCATAATGAAGTGGAACATCTTTGATGAGACAATTTTTCCAATATTTGAAGATAGCTTTCATCCCTCACCAGTTTTCAATAAGACACTAGCTGCTTTCAAGATGTTTCTAATTCAAAGAAATAAGGGAAGACATACAAGGGCTAGTAGTGAGCAAAGCTGTGAAATGACTCACTCTTAGACCATCAGTTCTCAAACACAACTGTATGCTAGCTCCATCCAGGCAAGGGTCTCCTGCCTTGACAAAGCTTTGGATTCCTTCAACTCATTTATCCTTGAAAGCCTGACAAAATCATCCTTCCTTCCCATTTTCGACTCTTGTTTCTAAGGAGTGTGAGATATTTGACCAAGATGATAACATAATACCACCACCATGGTGATGATGATGACAATGATGATGGCTAGCATTTATATATCACTTGAAGGTTTGCAAAACACTTTACAAATATTATATCATTTGATCTCCACAACCATAGGAGCTAAGTTCCATTATTCACTTTTATAGATGAGGAACTGAGGCAGACAGAAATAAAGTGACTTACCCGGGGTCACATAGCTTCTAAGAATCTAGATTTGAACTCAAGTCTTCCTTACTCTGGGTCCAGGGTTCTTTGCATGATCCCACCTAGGTCTAGGAGGCTTGAGAGCCAGCTGGAGAATACAGGTAAGCATAAGCCAACAGTAAGAGTCGACATTTACAGCAACTAGGTGGGTCAGAGAATAGAGGGCTGGCCTTGGAGGCAGGATCACTTGAGTTCATATTAAACCTCAGACACTAGCTGTATGATGCTGGGCAAGTCATTTAACTTTTGTCTGCCTCAATTTCCTCATCCGTAAAATGGGGATAATAATAGTACCTGACTCCCAGGTCGTTTGTAAGGGTAAAATGAAATAATGTTTGTAAAACACTTTGCAAACTTTAAAATGTGATCCAAATGCTAGCTATTATTATTATTACTATTACTAATATTATTGTCTTAATATTTGCAAAGGGCTTTACATGAATAATCTCCTTTGAGCCTGGTGAAGTATTATTATCCCCATTCTGCAAACATGGAAATTGGAGCACAGAGAGGTTGTGACTTGCCTAGTGTCATATGGCTAGTCAGAGATGGGATACAAAGCCATATCTTCCTTGACTCCCAGCCCAACGTTCTTTCCCCCGCGACATACTTACCTATTATTAAAATAGCAGCCACTATTGCTAAGGGTAATTGAATACAATGTGGACTTTGTTCTGAATTCATGTTCCCTCTCTGCTCAGCAGGAACTTACTTGTGTAAATAATGATAACAGTTGTGTGTGTGTGTGTGTTCATGCTTGAATAAGGCAGTTTTCAGCACCAGATCACTCCACCCTGACCCATCTAAAGGGATTAGATGGACTGCTGTCCATCTAAAAAGCGAGGTGGTGAAGGAAAGAGGGTACTAAAAAGATTATTGACTCTAAAGTCAGAAGACTTGGGTTCAAGTGCTAACTCGGTCACTCTGTGTGGCCCTGGGCAAGCTACTAAGCTACTTCATCTCTCTGGGCCTCAGTTTCCCTATCTGTAAAATGAAGAGGTTGGACCACATGCTTTATAACTCTAAAAGATTGATCCTATGATTTCCTATTCAAAGCCAAAAAAAAAAAAAAAAAAGGTTTTCCATCTTCCCTAAACATATCTCCTACTCCATCCTTGGCCTAGAACATGGCTTGACCAGGCAGAGAAACTTCAGGGAGTTCATGGAGCACGCTGGACAATTAAGAGTTCTCCAACCACAGATTCTGTTCAGAAACATCATGCCCATATTCTCCATTTTCTAAAGCTTCCTCTAGCTGAAATGAATGTTGATCACAGATCTGCATAATCCCTTGATGCTGCCAACCTTTCTAATCCCCAGAGTGGAAAAAGGAAACCATGGAAGTTGGGGGGCGGAGGAGGGGAACAATCTCAAGACTGAGCCTTCCAATCTCAAAGAATTAGAGAAATAACAATGGATTGTCTATCAGCCACCATTCAGATCTGCATAGAGGGAATACTCTGATAACCCTAGTATGGCTATAAGGCACAGCTTTCAGACCAAGCCTCACCCCTCCACCACTCCCTTCCCCAAATCACAGAACCAGAGAATGAATGTCACACGGCATAGCCCTTTCAGAATCCTGCACTAAGCAGTTGTCTGGTGATTCCAAAAAGGTAATTGTCTGGACTAAAAACAGCTGACCCCACTTAGGACGTAACTCACTTCTCTAGGCTGTGGACAACTAATAAGGAACACCAAGAGAGTTGGAGGGGGGATGTGCCCTTGATTGTGCTCTAGAAACAGGTCCTACCACTATTACTTATCCATTCTCTCAACACGCACCTATCAACATGCACTCTAGGTGCCATGATGGGAGCTGGGGATAAAAGACAAAATATAATGTAACTGTAGCAACTCCCACATCACCAATCGACACTGATTAAGGGAACTTCCTCCCTGGGAATTCCATATCCTAATGAAATCACAGGTCCAATCCCAAAACAAAAACCCAACCCTTTGTTCAGTGTGTGATTTTTAGGTCCTATCATGAATCTATGACAGAGCTAGGGCCCAAACCCAGGTCTCCTGATTCCTAATGCTCCTTCAACCATAGCCCCAGTGCTGGATGAGGGCCCTGACACTCAGAAAGATGGTGACCAGCCCATGGTCATAGAGCTGGTACTTATCAGAGATAAGAGATATCAGATTTATCAGAGATATTTCAGTCCAGAATCACAAAATCTCTGAGTTGGAAGAGACCATAGAACCTTTCCCCCCTGTACCTAAAAAAGAATTCCTTCTATAAAATACTCAAAGTGCTCTTTCATCTTCTGCCTAAGGAACCCAGGTTATTCCTGACTCCAAGTCTTGTCTTCTTCCCACTTCACTCTTTTGTCTCTTTGAAGGCATTTTATTATTTGATCAATGCCAAGAAAAAAAATGCAGGTGCATAAATGAATAGGGCTCCATGTCTTTGTAATGGAAGGAGGGCTAAGATCAAAATTCATGACCTTGATTTCATGCTTTTATGAGGCTTGGTTTTAAAGTGATTTGCCTAGAAAGAGATGGATGGGGTGGGAGGAGTTGTCACATGAGAGCAGCGGTCTTCAAATACTTGAAAAGTTCTCATGGAGAAGAGAGATCATGGATTGTTTGGCCCTACAGAGTAGAGCTAGGAGAAATGGGTCAAAGTGGCTAATAGGCAGACTTGGTCTCCTTCCACTCTGATCTATCTTTCACTCAGCTAACAGAGTGAACTTCCTAAAGAACGTGTCTGACCACATCATCCCCTTACTCAGTCAGCTCCAGTGATTCCCTATTGCCTCTGGGATCAAATAGAAAATCCACTGCTTGGCATTTAAGGCCCTTTACAACTTTGTTCCCTCCTACCTTTCCAGCCTTCTCACATGTCACTCCCCTCCATAACTCTATTACCCAGTGACACTAGTCTTCTTGGGGTTTCTCAAACAACAAACTCCATTCTTCTGTCTCTGTATCTTGTCACTGAATCTTCCCCATGCATGGAATGCCCCCTCCCTCCCCACCTCTGCCTCAGCCTATCTGGCTTCCTTCAAATTCCATCTCCCACAGGAGACTTTTTGTAATCTGGCCTCTTCCCCACCTCCAATACTAGTGATTTCCTTCTGAGATTGTGTCCCATTCACACTATATATATCATGGATGTACATAGTTGTTTTCATGTCTCCTCCATTAGAATGTGAGTTTTTCGAGGGAAGGGACTGTGTTCTTGCCTTTCATTGTGTCTCTAGCACTTAGCACAATGTGTGACACATGTTAAGTGATTAATAAATGCTTGTCAACTGGCTGAATCAGGAAAAACAGAATTAGAGCTGTCTAAAAGTGGAAGAGGGAAGCCTCAGGAGGAGACAGAGACAGAGAGAGAAAGCGACAGAGAGAGAGAAAGCAAGAGAGAGAGAAAGAAAGAGAGAAGAGAGTGCGAGAGAGAGAGGAGAGAGAGAGAGACAGAGACAGAGAAAGAGACAGAGAGAGAGAGCAAGGAAGAGAGAAAGATAGAGAAGACAGAAGAAAGAAGAGAAGAGAGAGAATATTCTAGCAAAGCATGGGTGGCCCCTTGATGGGGATGTTGTAGAGGGTCTGGGTTGGACTAGTAGCCCCTAAGGTCCTTCCCCAGCTGAGATTCTGTGTCTGTGATAATGAAGCAAGAGCTTTAGTGGTTTCTTCCTCCCTTCTCTATCTCTTGCTCTCTCTCCCCCTCCCATCCTCTTTCTCTCTTTCTTTCTCTCTCCCATCCCTCTTCTCTCCTTTTCTCTCCCCCTATCTCATTCTGTCTGTCATGCATCCAAGAACTGAACTTCTTACTCCAGTATTTTCATCACTTGGCATCAGTGCCTTCATCTGAGCTACCCAGGTTTGCAGAGAGGGAAGGAGATCAATGGAGTGGAACAGGAGGAAGTCAACATGAAGTACAAGAAGTAGACTAGAACTAGGCATCATGGGAAACAAAAGTGAGGAGGTGAAGAGAACAAACAAGGGAGGGCCCAGGCAACAGAGGATGGTTCAAAGTCTGAAGTCTAGAAGATGGAGGAATCACAATTTCAGAGACGGAGAAGACCTCTAGTCAGAGCTATCTCAGAATAAGAACGTCTTCCTCAACATGCCTGACGAGTCGTCATCTCGTCTCTATTTGAAGACCTTCAATGAAGGGGAACTCACTACATGTAGAGGCAGCTCATGCCATTCAGATATTTCCTACATCGCTTCACTTCTCTGGACTTTGCCATCATGTCCCTGGACACCTCCCGCCTCCCTCTTTCAGTTTCCTTTTCTGTGTTGCCTTCCCCATTAGATTGTAAGCTCAATGAGGTTGAGAACTCTTTTTTTATTGTCAGCCCTTAGAACAGCTCCTAGCACATAGAAAAAGCTTAATAAATGTTTATTGACTTGACAGCCTATTGTTTAGGAAGGTTATTTTCCCCCCTAACGAAGTGGAAACATC
The DNA here is from genome assembly GCF_900497805.2 of Vombatus ursinus. Taxonomy (NCBI): domain Eukaryota; kingdom Metazoa; phylum Chordata; class Mammalia; order Diprotodontia; family Vombatidae; genus Vombatus; species Vombatus ursinus. Next base: position 7,316,845 of record NW_020954713.1, on the reverse strand, counting down.
CCTCTTTTCAGTTTTTACTCAGTGTTCCAAATTCTGTCCTCTGGGGCCAAGCAGAATAAGCCTAATGCTTCTTTCATATGACAGTCCTTCAAATAAGATCATAGGATCATAGATATAGAACTTCTAGGCCCCTCAGGGGTCATCTAGTCTAATTCTCTCATTTGACAGATAAGGAAACCGAGACCTGGGGAGGTTAAATAAATTGCCCAAATTCACCAAAGTGGCATCACTTGTAGATAGCTACCATGTCACCTTCCCCCAAGACCCACTTGCCAAGTCTTTTCTTCAGGCTAAACATCCCCAGTTCCTTCAGTCCTCAGCCCTTTCCCATACTGATTTCTTTCCTCTGGACACTTCCGTTGACCATTTTCTTTCCTCAGATATGCTACTCAGAACCTCATATGATACTCCTGATGAAATCTGAGTACTTGAGGGCAGAGTTCAATGGACAGAAACCATGCCTCTTAGTGAAACCCAAGCTTACCTTAGCTTTCTTGCCATATCACACTGTTGACTCATATTAAAGTTGGGGTCCTCTAAAGCCCATAGACCTTAGAGTCACAGAATCCTAGAGGAGGAAGAAACCTCAATGGCCTTCCAATCCAAAGTGCTTCTTAAAAAGAATCTCCTTTCCAACATACTCAATAAGTGTATCAACCAGCTTTTGCTTGAAGATTACCAGTCCATTCCACTCCAATTTGTAGGTGAATTTTCCTAAATTAATGACTAAATCTGCTTCTCAGCAACCACTTCTACTCATTGCTCCTAGAGCCTGGCCTCCTAAGACCTAACAAAACAAGTCTAGTTCCTCTTTCCATAGGACATCATTTCAAATCCTTGAAGCCAGGTCAAGCTTGGTGGCACATGTCTATAATCCTAGCTACCAGGAAGGCTGGGGCTGCTGGATCTCTTGAGCTTCCGACCTGTGGTGGCCCATGCCAATGGGTTGTCTAGTTTTGGCATTAAGTTGTTTATTTGGGGGAAGGGGGACCAGGATGTCTAAGGAGAGGCATGCTGCTCCTGATCAGGAATCAAGCAGGTTGAAACTTTCATGCCCATGCAGGTCCATGAGTATTGCTTATACTTGCAGCCTGGATGACATAGAAAGACCCAGTTTTTTTAATATTAAGAAGCAAAAACACCAATGCTTGAATATAGAACCAAGATCCAGTCCACTCTAACTGAAGGGGTTAGTGTTTCTCTCTCCCCATTCTTGCAGAGGGATGCTAGCCAGAGCGAGGCATCTGGACGAGCAGCTGCACTGTTATGTGATGTTGACTGAATGGGGAAAATTGAATTTGTGAGACCAATTTGAAGTGGACTATGCTTCTGCCTATGCTATCTCCACCAGTGCCAGGCTGCTAAATGTCTGTCTTATTGACAATGTTACGGCCATTTGACTTATTTCATGCTTCACGAGTTTCATAAACCTAGATTGCCTAGTGATCAACATTTCCGTTTGTTTTCCTTGACAGTGTTATCTGACATTTCTAAAGTGACCTCAGGATTATTTAATTCCTGCCCCAATGTCCTCAGCCACCACTCAGTTTATTTTTAGGGAGGAAAGAGTCATTGATCACTCTATAATTGTACCAGTAGGAAAATAGGAAGAGGAAAGAAAGAAGGGGGAGTTGGAAGGGGCTAAAGATACCATCCAGAACAAATTTGTTTTTTTTCTTCATTATCTAGTCATTTTCTTTTATTAAAGTGTTATTTATGCCTTTCATTTTTACAACACAATCATTCCAAGATTCATCTTCCTTCCCTGCTCCCCTTCAGTAAGGCTTCCCTTGTAAGAAAGGAAAAAAAATCAGCTAAACAAAACCAAGTGACACTTGGACTATATCTGACAGCCTGTAACGATTCCATACCCATGGCATCTTTCATCATTTCAATGAAAGAAGGAAATGATGCTTCCTTCTTTCTTCACTGGGGCCAAGATTTGAACCCCCTCAGATAGAAAACTTACCTCAGAGCCAGAAAAACCTGGGTTTGTGTCCCTTTCTCTGACCTATATTGGCTGTGTGGCCCTGGGCAAGTCCTCTGGGCTCAACAATCTAAGACTCTAAGCTATGAAGGAGGTGCCAACCTGCACTGGTGGATAGAGTTTCTTTATCAAGGAATTCCCTCTACCAGTGAAATCACAGGTCTTATCCCTATCCTTAATCCTAGCATCTCTTTGTCAGCTTCTTACCACTCATAATGCCACCACCCTAGCTCAAGCTTTCATTTGATGTCTCTCAGACTATTGGTCTCCATACTTCCAGTCTCTCCCTTTCTCTAATCCATCCTTCCCATTGTCCTAAAATCCAGGCCTGATCATTTTACTCCTGCCCTCAAAATCTTCAGTGGCTCCCTGTCACCTATAGGATAAAATGTAAGCTCCTTACTTTGACATATCAGACCTTCCACAGTCTGGCTCCTATATACCTTTCCATTATTTCACATTAGTCTTTTTCCATACATTCTCCATTTCACTCATACTGGAATATTTCCTAGACTCATCTTGCCCCTTCCCACCCCTATGCATCCACACAGGCTACCTTCCTTGCCTGGTATGCCCTCACTCCTTATCTTGACGTGAGAAAAAATTCTTCTCTTTTTAAACCCTTTTCTTTCTTCAGAGTTTAGCTCAAGGCTCATTTCCTCCATGAATCTTTTCTTGGCCCCCTACCCACATGAAAGGGTTTTCCCTTTCTCCACATTTCCCTACAGCATTTTATCTGGTTCTCTCCTGCTCATAAGGAAATGCCTTCTAACTCTCAGTTGGAATCATTTGCCATCTTAAGTTTTCTCAGGGCAGGGAAGCTCTGAATGATTCTAGCTTGCTCTTGAGTATGGGAATCATCGTCTGATTTGGAGACGATGCAGGTTAGTACCTTATCTACAATATATAGCTTTAAAGAGTTACCTAGAACACTGCAAAATTAGGTGACTTGCCCAGGGTCATAGCAGGATGTACCAGGGTAGAACTTGAACCCCGATCTTCCTGGCTTTGAAGTTTTCTATCTGCTGTGGCACACTGTCTCTACTACCTGAAATAAACACCTAATAAACAATGGCTGAATTATTGAATTCCCTCAGCACCTCTTACAGGGATGGACATATAATAAACACTTATTGGTCTGAATTTTCACCCAGCATAAGGTCCCAGAAACCTACACAGCAGATATTGATTGGGAAACAGCTTTCTTAACCTATCTTTCTATGGTCCCGGGGTGTGGAATCTGTGGCCTCGAGGTCACATGTGGCCCTCTAAGTCCTCAAGTGCTACCCTTTGGCCAAATCCAAACTTCACAGAACAATTCCCCTTAATAAAAGGATTTGTCTAACAGACACTTACCCATTACTTCTCATTACTTATTATATTTCAGCCACCCTGACCTGGTCTATAGAATCACAGAATTTGGGAGCTGGAGGGGACTCCTCTAACCATATGTCCCAACCCTTACTTTAATTAATTCCTCTCTATAAGTCCAAAAATTCCCTAGCACTGAGATGATGCCATCCCCGCCCCATACATGGCATCCCATCTCCTGCCCCTGTTCCATTGCATGAGCTGATCTCCCTCGCCTAGAAGACTTCTCCTCATGTTCTGCCTCTTGCAATTGCTAGTGTCCTGTAAGGCTCACCTCAAGTGGCACCTCCTCCAGGAGGCCCTTCCTGATTTCCCCAAGGTTAGTGTTCCCCCTCCCTCTCCCTAAGTGTCCTATATTTATTTTTTCATATGTTTTGTATGTACTAAAATGCCTTGAGGGCAGGGATACTTCTGTCTTGGTGCCTAGCATAGCACTTGGCACATAATTGATGCTGAAGAAATGCTTGATTGCTCATATGCTTTGAATCGATGTCTACACATACACATTATTCCCAGTAGAATCTAAGCTTTTGGAGGGTAAAGAATTTTTATTTTCTTTTTGGTTTTGTATCTATAACATCAGAGAGAAAGTAAGATGTGATGGATGGAGATGGCCTACAAGGAATGAAGACCTGGGCTTGAGTCCCATCTTCCGATGCAGACTGACTATGTCATCTTGGGCAAGTCACCGAGCCTCTCAGCATCCCCAGAAAACTCCTTAAGATTCTATGTTTCAGGGGCAGTTAGGTGGCACAGTGGATAGAGCACTAGCCCTGGAGTCAGGAGGACCCAAGGTCAACTTTGACCACAGATACTTACTAGCTGTGTGACCTTGGGCAAGTCACTTAGCCCTGGTTGCTTAAAAAAGGATTCTATGTTGCAGAACAGGTGTGGATCTGCCTTCATAGAGGGATTTTCCTCTATGGGAGCTCCCTACTCTGCTGACATCCCAGGTAGGGTCCAAAAATATCCTTGACACCTAGCACAGAGTCTAACACATGGCCCTTTGTAAATGTAAATCAAACTGAATTGTCTCCAAATCAGACGATGATTCCCATACTCAAGAGCAAACTAGAATCATTCAGAGCTTCCCTGCCCTGAGAAAATTTAAGATGGCAAATGATTCCAACTGAAAGTGTTGAGAGATCAGACCGCATGAAGGAAATGGAAAAGAAACAAGATTGCTCAGACCCACTGATCTATCCGTCAGAGTCCACCCAAACCCTTAGTACAAGGCTCAAAGTGCTTAGCGTAGTGCCTGGTATGTGGTACGTACTATATGAATATTAGCTATCATTATTACTATTATTATTAACTCCGCTCTGAAGAATGCTGTCACAGATGCCCTGGCCACCTGTGAACAAGGTAAAATAAAGGTCACTTCTTAGCCCTAGGTTTCTGCTTATTGTCTTCCCATCAAAGACCTCGAGTAAGGAGTACCGCCTTGTCCCAATCTAACAGGAGGTGTAATGAATCAGCTTGGACTTAACTCCTGTTCAGGTACCAAGGACAAAAGTTTAAAAAAAAAAAACCCTGCCTCATTTTGAGTGATTACTTCCTTTCTCAGTTGTCAAAGTAAGAAGATGAGATGGGGATTTGTATAACACCCCAGAAGGTATAGAGCCTAGTAAATACTAGAGTTTGCTGCATCAGCAGCATTCTTTCTCTTGCAAAGAATGAATGAATGAATGAATGAAAAATGAGGGAAAGGTATTTAGTTAGCACCAATTATGCACCAGTCACTGGGGTTACAAATACAAAGAGACAATCTCTGGCCTTAAGGAGTTTACATTCTAATCTGGGAAGATAATCCATATAGGTGAGTTTTGGTCAAGAAGGGGAGTTTTGGTCTATGTAATTTGAGGGATGGTGAGGTAATCCATAGGCCAGTTGTTAACGTTTCCTTTCTTGAAGCAATGTTAGCCCTGATATGATTACTGTGCCTGGAACAAGACAGAGAAAGCCAGAAGGGAGAGGTCTAAGAAAGGAAATACATGCAGTGGAGGACAGATGGCAAGATGATTAGTGTGGATGACCGGGCGTGTTGGGAAGCCTTGTGGTGGGGCTGGTTGGACGTGGTGACTTAGGTGAATTCCACACTCACTCACCTAATGGGTCAGCTCAGAGCCAGGGTGGGATTCCAAAAGTGAGTGCATTTGAATTCCCTGGGGAGGAGCAAGTAGACTTGATCTGTGGAGGCACGTCTAGGGTCTAGGTCTGACCTAGATCTGATCCTAGACTCCGGATCTAGGGGGAGAGATGGAGCTCTGCACCAGAGCAGATGGCAATCTGCCCAAGGGTGGCTGCCTGGCTGGGATGGAGTAACTCTGCTTTTAGCCTTCTCCCCTTTACAAAAGGATTCAATTCAATAAGCAATTATTAAGAACTTACTCTGTGCATGGAATAATGATGCTAGGTAGGCATAAATACAATAATGATGCCAGGTGATGGGGATATAAATGTAACCCAAGTTTAAATAGCTACAAAGGGGGTCTTATTCAAAGCCTAGCTTCAGAATGACAAATACAAACTAGTCACTGCCTTCAGGGAACTTGCATTTTACTGGGGAGAGCTATAGATCCAGAGAATTAAGTATAAATTATATCCAGAGTAAAACAAAGTAATTTCAAGAAAGAACTCTAACACCTGGAGGCAGTTGGAAAAGCCTCATGAAGGAAGGTGGCACATGAGCTGTTCTTTAAAGGAAGGTAGGAATTGAAGGATAATAGGTTGGCAGAGCTGGAGCCAATTGAGTCCAACCACCTCATTTTGCAGACGATTAAACCGACATACAAGATAGTTAAGTGACTTGCCCAGGGTCACATGATGAGTATTTGAGGCAATATTTGAACTATGATCTTCCTAACTCCAATCCAGGGGCTCTACAAACTATATTACACTGCCTCCCAAGGATTCCATGCAACAGAAGTGAGGAGGGAGCCTGCAGGCCAGGTTGGTATTCAAGGATCATCCCTAAAAGACTAAGAACGTTCCTAAAGATGTATATATTCCCAGTCAATAAACATTTGTTGAACACTTAATATGTGCCTGGCCCCACGCTAAGTGCTGAAGTTATAAAGAAAGGAAAAGATAAGATCTCCAAGGAGCTTACCTTCTAATGAGAGAGACGACCTACACACAGCCATGCTCAACAAGACATGTACAAGGTAAATGGGAGTGAAAGAAACTCTCTGTTCATGATTCTGCAGCAAAATGCCCTAATCATAACTAAGAAATCTGGTGCAATCCTCATATTTCTCAGTGGAGTTTGTTCATTACCCAAGGACTTCGGCTCATATGGGGCAGCTAAGTGGCCTAGTGGATAGGATGCCAGGCCTGGAAGACCTGAGTTTAAATCTGGCCTCAGACACTCACTAGCTATGTGACCCTGGGCAAGTTACTTACTCCTGTTTGCCTCAGTTTCCTCAACTGTAAAATGAGCTGGAGAAGCAAAAGGCAGGTCACACCAGTATATTTATCAAGAAAAACCCAAATGGAGTCACAAAGAATTGGACACAACTGAAACAATTGATTGGCTCATATGGTGATGTACTTGACAAACTGGGGAATATGGACTTGAGTGCAAAATGAGCTCTGAAGGCAGGAATGTTCTCACATATCATCTTCTAACTCTGTTAGAGAAGTTAGTCTGACCTTAATCAAATGTCCACATTTTACACTAACATTTGCTATTGAAATTGTTTTCAAATGGTTATCATTCTGAGGCCTTGGGACATCATAAAAGCCAATGGAAGCAATATGATCCCCACAATGAGTTATCGAAGATTACATAGCTTCCTACCACAAGAGGGAAATGAAATCCCTGATTTACTGTCCTGTGTCAAGTCTGAACAAGCGAAGATCCTGGTCCTGAATGTAGAGACTAGAAGGAACTGTGAAAAAAGAATGAGAGCAAGACATTATTTGACCTGCACCCGACTTCTACATGGACCAGGGTATCTCAATGTATTTCTCCATGCAAAGCTAAGATAAGGAGTAGGCAGCCCAACATTTAAGGTGGGGTGCAGCAATGGTGTAGTGGAAAATGGGATGGATTTGGAGTCAGAAGACCTGAGTTCAGATTCTGTGTCTGCCACATACCACTTGTGTGACCTTAGGTAAGCAACTTAACTTCTATGGGCCTTGCCCTAGGTCTGATGGCCTCTAATGTCCCTGCTAGCTCTAAATCTTGACCCAATAATGGATACTTCTTTTATTTGAATAATGGAAACTTCTTAATATGTTTTCATAAATGCAGGCACGTCAATGCCAGAAAATTCTGTTCTCCATGGCATGTAGGTAAATATGTTGTGGGAAGGCAAATTTCATTCATTGCAATGAAGATGCAAGTCAGAGTCAGAGGATCTGAGTGTGATCCGTGGCTCCACCACTTACTTTCTCTGTACCCTTGGGCATAACAGCCAAAGTCAGCAGCAGTAGTAACAATAGACATGCAGTTGGTGCTTTAGAGTTTAAATGTGCTTTATAAGTATCAGTTCATTATACTGTCACTACAAACCTGTAGGTTTTAGGTTCTGTAAGTAGCAATGGAAAGAGTGTTGGCCCTGGAGTCAGGAAGATCTCAGTTCAAGTCTGCCCACAGATACTTACTATTTGATGCTGGGTAAGTCACTTAACCCTATTTGCCTTAGCTTCCTCATCTGTAAAATGGGCTGGAGAAGGAAATGGCAAACTGCTCCAGTATCTTTGCCAAGAAAGCCCCGAATGGGGTCATGAAGAACCAGACATGACTAATTAATTAAACAAGAACAACAGGGTAGAGGTTACATTCATTATCCATGCTTTATGGATAAGGAAAATGGGGCTCAAAGAAAGAGGTATGCCCTTGATTACACAGCTAGTAAGTGTCAAGGGCAGGATTCAAACCCAGGTTTTCTCTTTTAGACTAGTTCTCTGAAGTCATTGGATGTCTAAAAGCCTGTTTCCTCATCCATAAAATTAAGCTATTAGACTAAATGTTCATCAAAGTGTCCTTCCAGTTCTAAATTCTACTTTCTTCCCATGGTCAGTAATGCAAAGGGGACACAATTTTCAAACCATACCTAGAGACATGCCACTGTCATATAATGGATATAAATTTGAATTCAGTACTTCAGCAGTCAGTCAACTAGCATTTATTAAGTGTCTACTGTGTGCCAAACATTGTACTAAGTGTTAGGGACACAAAGAAAGGCTAAAACAGTCCCTGCTTTCAGGGAGTTTGCAATTTAATGGAGGTACAGTCTAACCAGGCATCTTCTAGACAAGATAACTAGGCAACCCAATAAAGACAAACTCTCAGATAAGTCTCAGAATGTGTGGTTGCTTACATCTCCTGATAAGGCCATTATATGCAGTTTAATGCCTACCACCCCTGCAGGTTCAAAAGTCTTGGGGATGAGAAAATGGTGAAATGAGGGAGCACTTAGCAGTCTTCTGGAAGGGTAGCCTCACAACTGATGTTGACTAGGTACAATTTAGCAATAGAAAATTAAGTATGACAAAACAGGAAAATGATAAATGTTGAAGAAGATGTGGGAAAATTGGAACACTAATGCATTGTTGGTGGAGTTGTGAAATAATCCAATCATTTTGGAGAGCAATTTGGAACTGTGCCCAAAGGGCTATAAAAATACGCGTACCCTTTGATGCAGCAATAGCACTTTTAGGGCTATATTCCAAAGAGATCATACAAATGGGAAAAGGACCCACATGTACAAAAATATTCATAGCAACAATTTTTGTGGTGGCAAAGAATTGGAAATTGAGAGGATGCCCATCAACTGGGGAATGGCTGAGCAAGTTGTGGTATATGAATGTAATGGAATACTATTGTGCTATAAGAAATGATGAATAGGCTGACTTCAGAAAAACTTGGAAAGACTTGTATGATCTGATGCTGAGTGAAGTGAGCAAAACCACAGTACAGCCACGTTGTGAGATGACTAATAATGATAAACTTAACCTTTCCCAGCAATACAAGGATTTAAGACATCTCCAAAGGCCTTGTAATGCAAAATGCTGTCCACATCCAAAGAAAGAACTATGGAAGTTGAATTGCTATTTTTTTTCTCTTCTGTTGAGTTTTGTTTTCTTTTTCTGATGGTTCTAATTGGTTCTTCTATTGGTTCTAATTTTTACTTACAACAACACTAATGTGAAAATATGTTTAATAGAAATGTATATATATAGCCTATATCAGATTATGTGCTGTCTTGGGGAGGGTGGTGGGGAGGAAGGGGGAGAAAAATTTTTAACTCAAAAGCATATGGAGCGATTGTTGATAAATCAAAATAAATTAATAAAAAAATTTTAAAAGAAGAAAATTAAGGATGGAAATCACAAGGAATTTCTAATCCTGAGTCAGAGTGAGACCTGTGACAGAAATGATGCCCTTGGTGACCAGGAAGCGGAAGTTAAAAAGTGGACTGAAAATCTTGCCAAACATAAAGGTTTGTCCTAGTCAGCCAGGATGCTGCTAGGTTCCAAAGTGCTTGGGGCCAACTGACTTCCAGCTCATGTGAGAAACAAAATGGAGGACTAGACATTTCCTTTGATCCCCATGACCTCTTAAGCCTTTCCAAAACAGAAATTTGGGCCAAAGATAAAGCAAGGACTACATTACAACATAGGAGGGCACATAAAAGAGGGGAGTGAAACAGGAATAAAAAGGAACGTGTGATATGTCAAGGTCAAATCTAGAACCAGCAATGAGGGGAAGAAAGAGAAGAAGCTACAGGAGAGTAGGCAAGGAGTAGGTGGGAAGGATTAAAAGGTGGGGGAAGAAAAAGAATGCTTTACTTTGGTGATGAGAGGTGGTTCCATTGATGAATGCTCCTATGGGTAAAGACAGTCTCTGAAGGGAGAAAGGACCTTGAGCTGGGTATGGCCTAGGGGATTTGGTGTTTGAAAAGTGTAATCATCCAATGTCAGGAAGAGGGGAGTTGGAACTCTTGGGGGCAACTGGCACCTGGATGAGTAGAAAAGCATGGACCCAGAAAAAAGATTTTGAGACAAATGGGGAAAAAAGGCAACCAGAGGAGGGTGTTGATCAATGGTAGGTTGAGTTATCAGGTACACGGTGCCCTATCATGGGGCAGTGTCCTCTCTGAATACCTACAATAATTAGTAGTGTTCTGAGACTGAGGCACAGTGGTAAAGAGGAATCCATAAGGCAAGATGTACAAGGTGAGAGTCTAGAATGGATACTTTGGAAGTTTTGATTACATGAAGAATGCAGAGAAAAGAGAAAGAGTAGATAATTATAGAGATCATGAATCAGAGAATGAGGAAGTAGAGTAGACAGAAAGAGAGAGTAGATAATAAAGAAAATGAGAGAAATCTTTTTTGGAAAGAGGTGCAAAATAAATTAAAATAAAAACTAATAAACAGGAGTAGTTGAAATGGAGGAGTAAAAAGGGAATTTATTTGACTGAGAAGAGAAAAAATGGGGAAAGAATATGACCAGATAAAACAGCAGAAAATAAAGAACTAATAAGCAAACTCCAAAGGGAAAGCAGATAACAAATGAGAGGAGGGGATTAAGGTGAAGGGGAAGAAAGCCAGTGGAAATTGAGCTATCTTAAAAAAGATTAAGGTAAAGTAACTGAAAAATGAAATGAAAAATATGTAATACTGTATTAATAGAAGAAGGGGGGGAAGCACAATTTGAAAAAAAAAACAATATTATAGACAGATGGAGGAAAAGATAAACCTAATTCTTATAACTTTAAATGTAAATTGATTAAACAATCCAATAAAATGAAAAAGAGTGCCAGATTGGATAAATAACCAAAACTCTGTAATCAGTTGCTTACAAGAAACACGTTTAAAAGACAAAGATAGATACAAAATAAAACTGAAGGGATGGCAAAAAAAATTACTATACATCAAATTTTTAAAAAGCAAGAATTGCAATCAAGCTAATAGAGCAAAAACAAACATTTGAAAACAAAAAAGTGATAAACAAGGAAATTATTTTATGCTGAATCATATACATCAAACATAGTATTGGTAATAAATGTATATGCTCCAAATGCCTTCACATCTGAGAGGAATGATCATTTTCCCCTCATATCAATAATCAACTATTGAATTAGGATCAAGATTTTTTCAGAAGTCCGTAAGTTGTTCAATTTCTGAAGGACATTGCTAATAATGAGATGGAATTAACTTCCTCCTCAATTTTGTTCAGGTCCCACCCAACTTTACAAGGAATTTAATCTATGGTGAGGAAACCCATTGTGCTCTACATAGGTTTGGGTGGGGATCAATTCTTTGATTAGATTGCCCAAGGCTAGGCAATTTAGAAGTAAATGACATGATCAAAGTTATATTTCCCCCCCCCCCAAAACCCCTCATTAGAATAGGTCCACCTCTAACTATAATATTCATTCTCTCTCATTGTTAACCAATCAGAGTTGATTGCCATCTTCCCAGGGCATATGAACTGTGAGCCCATCGCCATGATTGGTCTTTGGCATTCGAGAGTGTCACTGACCCATTTTATTAGTAATATGATAGCATTATTAATAAAATGATTGATTATCCAGAAACTATGTCCCTTGAACTTCTTAAACATCACACATCCAAATTCAAAGAGCTTGGGGCCTGGGACAAGAAATTTCCTGAAGAAGAGACACCCATTCCCATTATAGTTTTGAGAAACAGACTACTCTGACTAGGAGAAAAGATTCTAAGGATTTTCCCCCTGCCTAGTCCAGTGACTGGGTATGCTATTGTTTTGCTTTTATGAAAAGAACTCTAGGAAAAGATGTTCTGAGTATTAAGCTAACAGAGCAAAGGCAGACCCGGCTCCTCCTCTAAAGAAATGTCAACACCTCAGCTAAGAACTCCTTCTAAAGCCAGAAGCTAGAAGCAGAGGGGAGCTATACCTTAATACCTAGTAAAGCCATTCCTGGAAGTAATCAGCAGGAACCATGGAATCATTGAAGCAACATCAAGTACGGACCCAATAAGTAACAAAACCTGGTAGAGATTACATACCACACCCACATGCCTGACAATGATTATAGACTTGGCAGAGACATTATGCCATTGGAAAACGTTAGGGAACATGCCCAGCAAAACTGGTTAGGTAACATTACTAGATGAGTTGGGCAGTACTATAGATCAAAGCCACTAGCTGCCCCTCCACACATATGCCCTGAACACATGGGATCCCTATATGTGTGACTCTCCATACATGTTCTCTACATGTAGTCATTCTTTCTACTGAGAATGAGGGCATTTGTGAGCAAATGTATTCAAGATATATGATGGAAATATTTTATTACCATTATTCCTCTGATGACATTTAATGAAATGCTTTTGATATTAAATAATGATGTCTTCTGACAAATTAGTAAAGGTAAACACACTGATAAGTAAACACTATGATTCTGAGTGGATATGGACCCACAAGGCAGCCTAACACTGGAATGAACTTGCCGAGGGACCCACTTAAATGTTCAAAACAATGAGAAAAATGGGGGCAAGGAAGATTAAGTGACCTCGAGATAGCAAAGATAGTAAGAAACAGAATTGGGATTTGAGGCCAGCTCTTCTGACTCCAAATTCAGTGCTCTTTTCACTGTACTGTGCAGAAGATACCACTTGAGTGAATTTAAAAGCTTCTGGAGAGAAAGAAGGGCTGTAATTTGCCTTTGGATTGAAATAAGAAAAAAATCACTGCTTCATATGCTTATCTGGGGAGCTCAGCAGGCTCCCAGCTCTGAGCCAAGAGTTCCCAATACCATCACACATCCCACTTCCTCTTGCTCTGTGTCAGGCTCAGACATGCCAATCACTTCCCACACCCTCATCTTGAGGACAGTCTCATGTCCAAAAGAAATCAAGAGAGAGACAGACAGAGAGAGAGAGATGGAGAGGGAGACAGAGACGGAGAGACAGAGAGAGAAAGAGACAGAGAGACAAAAACAGAGAGAGACAGCTGAAAATGCTCAGAAAGAATCCTGTTTCCTCCAATAAAAACAAGTGGGTGACATTTTGATTAAAGTGAAAAAATAAAACAACCATCTACCAAACACCAAGAAAGCCTGGGGCTTTGCTACCTAAATGAAAACAATTTTGGAGCAGGAAAGTGAGACCCGAGGTTATTGCAGACAAATCCAGCTATCTACAACTATTTATTGGGCACTTATTCTGGGGGTGGAGGGGAATATAAGGATGAATCAAATGGCTGCCTGCCCTCAAACATCTCATAATCTAACAAAGGAAATGTGGCATAAATGTATTAAAAAAGAGAGAGAGACAAAACAAGAGTTAACAAACATATCTAATTTTTGTAAATAATCAGTAAAAAAAAAGTTTGATAAGCTTTCTTTTGTAGTTTTGTATTTTATATAAATATAGTTTGTATAGATATCATATGATGTTATTTTATGTAGATATTACAAGGGAACCCACAAAGGACTAGTGAAAGGATTAGCACAGTGTCTGACACATGGTAGGCGCTCAATAAATGCTAGCTGACTATGAGATCTTGCCTTGTGGGGATCAGTGGAGGTGAAAGGGAATACTTAGATGAAGAAGAGAATGCTTGGTGGGTGAGAGGTTGTTGTTGCTCAGGCGTGTCCAACCCTCTGTGACCCCATTTTAGGGTTTTCTTGGCAAAGATACCAGCACAGTTTGCCGTTTCTTTCTCCAGTGCATCTTACAGATGAGGAAACTGAGGCAAACAGGCTTGCCCAGGGTTACACAACTAATAAGTATCTGAAGCTGTATTTGAACTCATGAAGATGAATCTTCCCAATCCCAAGCCCAGTACTCTATCCAGTGTGCCACCTCACTTGCCCACAAGGTGGAGGAGAGGAGTGGGGAGTAGCTGTCCTCAAATATTCAAAAAGGCTGTCATATGGAAGAGAGAGAAGACACCTTCTGTGTGTCCCCAGAGGGTAGAACAAGGATCTATGGGTGGAAGTTGCGAAGGGGCACATTTAGTTTGGATGTCAGAAAAGACTTCCTCTCAAAGTGAGCTGTCCTTAAGAGTGATGACCCGCCGCAAGAGGTACTGACTTCTCACTAACTCTGTCCTCAAGCACAGGCTGGATGCCCATCTGACAGGAGCATTGCAGAGAATATTTGTTTGTTGGGGTACAGGTTGGAGGAGATAGCCAACTTAGGTCCCCACTGGTTCTGAAGTCTTGTTCAAGTTGAAGAAAGATGAGCATAACATGGACATAAAGTCCTTGGCTTCAACTTAATCATACACTTATAACTATTTTAAAGAAAACCTTTCCTTCCTAAGATGGTGGTATTATGGAGAAAGTGGGTTTTAAGGAATGGCTCATTGGGAATAGCAGAGAAGTATGTATGTATGTGCATGTATGTTTATATGCACGCACACATACATGCACTTGGGGGGAGGTGTTCACAGAAGGGGGAAAATAACATAGTGCAGATGAGTTTAGTTATAGAAAAGGCCTTAATATAGAGGAGCAGCAGAAATAAGGCTGCCAAAGTAGGCTAGGGCCAGATGGTAGAGGGCCTTGAATCCCAGGGTGAGAGATTTACATCACCAAGCTAGTTCCACAATGAAATAAATAGCCATGATAGTTTAATTTGTGTTCAACGTAACCCACTCAACCTGCCTTGGGTATTAGCATGTTGCCAGGTAATGGCAGGTGGAGAAAAGGATGATCGTGTGATACAATAGAGAGAACATAGGATGTGATCACCTTGGACACACATTGTTATTTTAGCAATGAGTCTTGGTTTCCTCATTTATCAGGTAGGGTGCAAAGATTAAATGAGATATGGTATAGTGAGTAAAGCTTGGGGTTTAAAACTGGGAAGTCTCAAGTTCAAATCTTTCTTCAAATACATACTCACCATGTGAATTTGGGCAAGTTGATTAACTTCTATTTGCCTCAGGCTCCTCATCTGTATAATCAGGATAACAATAGCCCCTACTTCTCTCAGCCCTAGCTTCCCCATCTATGATATGGAGTTAATAATAACACCATCTCCCAGGGTTGTTGTGAAGATCAAATGTAAAGAACTTGGATGTCTTAAAGTGCTATATAAATGCTAGCTATTATCATCATCCCTGTAATCACGACAAGTGTCTATTCAAAGAACCAGTTTTTTTTTCTCCTTATGGGAATTTTAGATGCTCTGAAATTACTTGGTATTTGCTTTGTATCTGTTCTTACTTCTCTGTGTACATATTGCCCTCCCCTCTCTGCTCTCCCAGTAGAATATAAGCTCCTTCAGGGCAAGAACTTACTCATTTTTAAAAAGCCTTTGTTTCCCAAATACCCAGAGGCACCCAGAAAGCACATAGTAAGTGCTTAATAAATGCTCCATGCAATTCAATTTAAATGCATTACAAGATATAGAGTTCTAGCCACAAAGGGATACATCCCACTCCTCCTCATGACCTGATTTGAATCTCCAAGTGGCGTAGACCTTCTACTCAATGTTGGTAGTAAATTGAGAAAAATCACCTTAGTTGCAGATGGTTAGATTACAGTGATAGCAATGCAGCCAGTGGTTTCCCACCACATCTTAAATAAATGAATCACCAGACAAAATGTTCCTATATTAGAGTGGTTTCCCGAGCTGTGTGTTAAGGCAGATAATGAGTGTGCTTGCCAGAACACTTGAGCTGACACCCATGAGGACTGATTCCCCAATCCTGAGCTGAGAGGGCATTGACATTGAAACATGGAGAGCTCCTTCCTCTGAGAAAGGATTAGAATAGTAATTGGTTTCCTGGGTTTGAGGAAAGAACAGATGGTAATTAATGTTACTTGGGGTGTTTTCAGATAATTTGTGAGTTTTGATGGGCAGAAACGCTAATGAATCAATGTCTTGTCATAATCACAGGAGGCCAAAGGTCCTTGGATTTAGCTAGCCTGTAAGTAGACTTGAGCTTGCCATACCGGGAATGTCCCTGGTTCCTTGTAAGTGATGTGCAGATGACAATAAATTCACACAAAAGGAAGTAGTCATGGCCCCACAGATAATTGCATAAGGTTGCATAGTCTTTTTCTAAAAGGATACTGGGTGGCAGAGTGGGAAAAACTCTTGAGTCTGGGGTCAAGAGATTCTTCTTGTTCAATTGTGACCAACTCTTCGTGACCCCATTTGGGGCTTGGCAGAGATAATCAGAGGGGTTGGCCATTTCCTTCTTTAGCTCATTGTACAGATAAGGAAACTGAGGTAAACAGGGTCAAGTGACTTGCCCAGGGTCACCCAGCTGCTAAGTGTCTGAGGCCAGATTTAAACTCAGAAAGATGAGTCTTTCTGACTCCAGGTGCGATGCTCTGTGCACTATGGTGCCACCTAGCCGCCCAGAGTCAAGAAGACCCGGGATCTCTTCTACTTACTACCTATGTGACCTTGGGCAAGTCCCTTAATCATCGTTGGCCTGATTTTCCTCAGCTGTGAAATGAGGGGGTTGGCTTAGAACCTTTCAGCTCTACTTCTAGAATCCTTTGAGGAGGATCATTGAGAAGCAACATGATGTTAGGAAAAACAAAATATCTTTAAATAAAAAGCAAACTAATAGTAAGAAGAGCTAATGAAGGCGATTCTTCTTTTTCTGGTCCAGACCTGTGATTCCATCAATATAGGACATTCTCCATAAAGAAGCTCCCTCCACCAATGCCGGTTAGCACTTGCTCTGTAATTTATAGTCAGAGATGGTTGCCTGGAGCATCGAGAAGTTAAGTGACTCGCCCAGGGTCACATCACACAGTCAGTATGTGTCAGGGACAGGACTTGCATATAGGTCTTCTTCACTCAAAGGACACGCTCTAACCCTTATGCCTCACAGCCACAACAATAGTGATGGTCACAGTGTACCTCACTTTATTGCACTTTGATTTATTGTGCTTCACAGATATTGTGTTTTTTACAAATTGAAGGTTGGTGGCAACCCTGCACTGAGAAAGTCTATCAGTGCCGTTTTTCCAACAGCACGTGCTCACCTTGCATTTCTGTGTCACATTTTGGTAATTCTCACAATATTTCCAACTTTTTCGTCATTATTACATCTGTTTTGGTGATTTGTGATCAGTGATCTTTGATGTTACTATCATAATTGTTTTGGGGCACTATGAACCATACCCAGGCAGAGAAAGGAATATATGATGATCATGAAGTCCCCACTTCTACTTCAGACATATAACGTCATTCAACCACAACCATTAAAAAACACACACAAACATTTATTTTTAAGCAGAAAACTCTTGGGGTGCTCTTGAAGTCAAGGGCCCTGGGTTCAGTTCCTGACTCTCCCATATGACTTTGGGCAAGGTTTGAGTCATTGATTCCAGGGACCTCTGAAGTCCCTTTCAGCTCTACATCTACAATCCTTTGAAGATTCCATGGGGAGGGCTATTGGGAAGTAAGAAAGATGTTAGAAAAAAAAAAGAGAATCAATAAAATATTTACCCTTTTTTGCTTTTTTTTTTTGGTGAGGCAATCAGGGTTAAGTGACTTGCCCAGGGTCACACAGTTAGTAAGTGTCAAGTGTCTAAGGCCAGATTTGAACTCAGGTACTCCTGACTCCAAGGCTGGAGCTCTATCCACTGTGCCATCTAGCTGCCCCACGATATTTACCTTTTTTAAAAAGGGAAAATTATAGTAAGAAGAACAAATGATGACGATTTGGGGGCCAGGGTTCATTGTTGTTGGGTCTGACTCTTTGTGACTCTATTTGGAGTTTCTTGGCAAAGATACTGGAGTAGTTTGCCATTTCCTTCTCCAGTCCATTTTACAGATAAGGAAACTGAAGCAGCCGGGGTAAATGACTTGCCCAAGGTCACATGGCTAGTAAGTGTCTGAGGCCAGATTTGAACTTAGGAAGCTGAGTCTTTCTGACTCCAGGCCAGGCACTCTACCTACTATGTCATCTAGCTGCCTACCGGGGTTTAGAGCTTGATTCTATCAGTGTAGGAAATTCTCTATGAAGAAGCTCCCTCACCAGTGCAGGTTGTACCTTCCCGTAGTTTATAGTCTGAGACAGTTGCCTGGAACATCAAGAAGTTAAGTGACTGCCCAAGGCAAGGTCACTTTGCCCTCCTGGCCCTTGGTTTTCTCATCTACAAAATAGGGGGATGGGGTTTTAATGGGATGACTTTGAAAGTGCCCTTCCAGCTCTAAATCTATAACCATATGAACTCCACAGAAGAACAGGAGTAAAAGATGTCATGAGGAATTATCTGACTGGAAGAAAAGATGGGCTAATCCTGTGAGTGTGAGAGGTGACAGGTGGACTGCCAGAGTACTCCATTGGTATCCACGAATTCTTGGGAGAAAGAAAGGAAGGCTTCTAGCATGCTGGATAGATTCCCCTTTGGTGAATAATGAGCGACAAGTGTCACATGATACAGGCAGGCATGAATAGGCTGCAATCTCCATCCTTAGAAGGAAAATTCAAATTCACGAGATCAGATTGATGTGAATATTTCAGTATAGCCTAGGAAGAATCTTAAAGCAATTAGAGGCAAATTTCTTAAGTCATCATTTGAGGAATCAGGAGAAGCCGATAAAGATGTACCTGTGTATTGGGGGCGGAATACCTTTAAGGAATCTGGGAGTCAAGGAGACAGGTAGACAATGTTATGTCATGGAAAAAGCACTGAATTTGGAGTCTGCAGATTTGAGAGGTCCAGTTCCGCAACTTACCACCTGTGTGGAGTGCTCCCTCCCCAAGTAACTGTGGATCATGAAAACTTTTGTATGATTGGGTCTAAAAAGTTATGGGGAAACCATTCATGGCTTCACCAAAGGGAAGAAGTCAAGACAAAATGGAAGAGAAATGCTTTTTGGAAACTAGAAACCACCACTCATTCAAATGCTTACTTCCTAGGAAGTTTTCAGATTTTTTTTTTAATTAAAAAAGAATCCATGTGCAAAGTAATAGTTTTCGGGTTGCCTTCCCTGATCTAAAGGGAAACAGCAGGGCCCTTTCTGTCCAATTCCTCTTTAACCTTGGAAATCTTTCTCTAAAATTGCTAAGAGATTTTCACATAATAGCCCTTACAAACAACCCAGCAGATACACCAGGATGGGGAAACTGTTTGTGATCTTCCTATAAAAACATAATGTCCCATGCCTGGCAAAACTTCATGACGATCTGGTTCCACTTTTTAAAACAATAATTAAAAGGTAACTGTGAAGAGTGGCTTGGGAAAAGATGTTTTGACAAACCAGACTGATTGTAATCAACAACGAAGATGCAATGCCAAACAGGAATATCAGCAGTTGTCATGGCAACCCCATGGCACAGCAGGTGAATGTTACTGGCCTCTTGTACTTGAGAAGGGAAGATGAAAATGAATAGATTCATGTTCATTTCTAACTGGGGCTCAAACTCCCTTGTAGTCTACTTTTTCTTTTTTAAACAATTCTTTTTAAAGCCAGCACTGAAGTGATGTATTAGAGTTTTTGCACTGCCCCATATCATGTGTGATGGTTACAAACTGGCTAAGGTGCTGGCTTCCACACTGTGGCGTCTGGGTGCCACCAGCCCAAGAGAAGTTCTTAGATCAGGAATTCTTAATCTTAAGGAACACACCCAAGGGGTCTGTGGGTAGAATTCCAGGGTTTCATGAACTTGAATGGGAAAAAATTACATCTTTATTTCAAAGAAGTTTCCTTTATAATCCTATATATTTTATTTTATGCATTTAAAAACTTTATTCTGAAGGGTCAATGAACTTTACCATACTGTCAAAGGAGTCCAAGATACACACACACACAAACACACACACACACACACACACATTTATGAGCTCCTTAAAAAAAAAAAGAACTCCTGCCTTAGGTAATATTCATAGGGTGCCTTATAGCAATCCCAAAATAGGTGGGGTTGCCTCAGGAGGAATTGAGTTCCTCTTTACAGGAATCACAGAATATGAGAGTTGAAAGAGACCTCAGCAGCCATTTAAACCAACTCATACATGAGAGGAGTGCCCCATACAACATTTGTGGCAAGTGGTCATCCAACCTGTGCATGGGGAGCTCACCACCTCTTGAGGGAGCTCATTCTTTGAAGGAGGTCTTCAAAGAGCTACATGATCCCTTGTGGGAAATGTCATAGAATGGATTCTTGGTTAGGTCTAAGTTAGATTAAATGGCCTTTGAGGTCTCTTTCAACTCTCAAATTCTATGATTCTGTGAATCCAATGGCCAGAGGTAGTTTCCCTGGCACCACTTGGATGCAGAATCTACTGTAACCACTGATATCTTTTAACCAATAGTTATGAGTAAGGTCCTGGGTATACAAAGTCAAAACAATAAAAATATTAATAATTAACATTTATGTAATGTGTTAAAGTTTGCAAAGTGCTTTATATATATTATCTCACTTGACTCCCATGATCACCATGTAGAATGGTGCTAATATTATGCCCATTTTACAGATGGGAAAACTAATTTTACAAATGAGAGGTAAGTGAGTTGGCAACGGTCATCAAGCTAGTAAATGTCTGAGGCAGGATTCAAACTCAGTTCTTCCAGACCCCAAGTCAGGCAATCTATCCATTTTTTCAACTAGTTTTTATGCCCTCAAGAAGCTTATATTCTAACATGAGGTGGGCAATAGAGCTGGAGAGAGAACATTTAAACAAATGTATAAAAGGATAGGAAGCGAGTAATTGATTTCATTGATATGGCAAACTCCCCATGAGGGGACACCCTCTCTCTACCAATTCAGGTTGGCACCTTCTATGAAATCTAAAGAATTGCCTAAGGCACTAAATAATTAAATGGCTTGTCTAAAGTTACATATCTAGTATATGTCAGTGGAAGGATTTGAACACAAGTCTTAATGTCTCTGAGATCATCTCTTTATGTGCTAGGTACAATGTCTCTCTCAAATATGTGTATATAAACACAAAATCTGAGAGGGGAGAGGATTGAAAAAGGCCATTAGATTTGCTAATTAGATCATTGGTAACTCTGGAAAGAGCTGTTTCAGTTAAGTGTGAGGTCAGAATGCAGGCTTCAGTGGGTTGAAAAGAGAGTAACAGGAGAGGAAGTAAAGGCAATGGGTGTAGACAAATTGCGTAAGGAATGTGATTGATGAAGGAAGAGAAATATGAGATGATAGCTGGTGGGAAAAGGTAGAGTGTAGGGAGAGTTTTTTTAAGGATGGGGAAGATTTAAACATGTGTGTAGACATCAAGAAAGGAAACCATAGATAGGGAGAGTTTGATGATTAGAGGGAGAAAGGGAATGATGGTGGGGCTACCCTATTGGAAAAGATGAGAGGTAACAGGAATCAAGGGTACACATAGAGGGGTTTGTCTTGGTAAGAAGAAAGAGCTACAACTTTTTTTTAGAGACTAGAGAAAAGGACAAGACAGTGGGGGATGATGTCAGAGTTTCAAGATGAGGAGAAGAGAAGAGGGAGCTTATGGTAAATGGCCTTGATTTTCTCAAGAAATAATGAGGATGGTCCTCAGCTGAGATAGAGGGAAGAGATAGCATGAAAGGTTTGAGGACAGAAGAGAAGGTTTGAAATAGCTGCAGTGGACAGTGGGAAAGAGAAGCAATTAGGAGAGAATAAAAGGTGGTGCAGTGGATAGAATGACCTGAAGACAGGAAGATCTGAGGTCGAATTTGACCTCAGATACTTACTATCTGTGTGATCCTGGGTAAGTCACATCTCCTCTCCCACTCCCAGTTTCCTCAACTGTAAAATGAGGAAAATAATAGCACCTACCTCCCAGGGTTGTTGCAAGGATTAAATGAGACAGTATTGGTCAACCACTTTGCAAACCTTAACACATTATATAAATGCTAGGTATAGTAGTAATAAATGTCCATCATCATCATCATTAAGGAATTGTCTTGCTATAGTGACGGCCTGGTTGAAGTTATTGTTGTTCAGTCATTTTCAGTCATGATTGACTTTCCATGACCTCATTTGGCTTTTTCTTGACAATGATGCTGGAGTGGTTTGCCATTTCCTTCTCCAGCTTATTTTACAGATAAGGAAACTGAGGCAAACAGGGTAAAGTGACTTGGCCAGCATCACACAACTAGTAACTGTCTGAGGCCAGATTTGTACTCAGGTCTTCCTGACTTCAGATACCTATGCAGATATCCACTGCACCACCTAACTGCACAGTTGAGGTTAGATAACAAAAATTTGTAGTGGACCCAGGCAATGCGGTCAGTTTCATTCAACTGTATGTAGATAGGAACAGAAAAGGAAGGGGTATCTAGTGTCAGAGTTTGTCAAGGCCTGAGCGATAATAGGACAAAGGAGAAGGTACTAGAGAGTATAGGATGGTATGAAGTTGAATTGGTTAAACACAGGGCTGAAATTGGGAAAGAAGCAAAGTAGCCAGACTAGGGGTGATGGCCTGGAGAAATACTAAGGGGTGGAGGGACTGTAGGGCAAAATAGGGCCAAAGAATAGGTTTTGGAGGAATAAAGCAAAGGGGAAGATGGAATGATGGGTAAATATCAAAACCTCCAAACCTCACTGATCTCCCTATTGTACCATCAACACATGAATAGCTACTTTCATTTACCCATAATTCCAAGGGAATAACACATACACAGAGGGGAAGGGAACAAGAGTTTATTAAGCATCTATTATGTACCAAGCACTGTGTTAAGCACTTTACAAATATTATCTCATTTGATAATGAGCATGGTTTACAATAATCTTAGCCTATGTCTCCCCCCGTCCCCAACTCTGGCCAGTTTCCATGACTTTCCTCTCTCAAGCACTATTCACTTTCTGCCTATGTTATCTACTATATATCTCACTTGTAGTTACTCTAGTGCTCCCAATATATCCCCAGAGCTCCTGTGCTCCCAACGGGAGTATCTGAGGGCCAGGAGTAAGAGCTGAAGAATGGGTACAAAAGGAAGGCAGGGAGCAAGCAGTAGACACGGACCAGACCCATGACTGGCCCATAATGTGACTTTAGTAAGGTATAGGACTCTGTGGGCAGATGGGTAGCATAATAGACAGAGTGCTGGACTTGGAACAGGAACACTTGGGCCCAAATTTCATTCCTTACGCTTACTAGTTAGGTGACTATAGATAAGTCATTTTCTTCCCTGTGCCTCAGTGTTCCTATAGGCAAAATGAGAGAGTTGGGCTCAGTGGCCTTTGACATACCATCCAGTTCTAAATCTATTATCTTATGATCAACCAATATCCAAGTACAAACATCTTGGGACTCACCTACCTGACCCCCAGGAGCACTTTGTTATTAGAAGGATCTTAGAAGGATCAGATGCTGTTATGAGGTAAATCGCCTTTCACCTCAACTATTCACCTAGCTCTTAAAACAAAGCTGAAAATGGTGACTACACTGTAAAGAAGATTTTAATCAACTAAAGGAGAAAGAGTCCTGTTGCCAGAGGGGAGGGATTTTTCATCGAATCATCAGCCTGGGCCAGATTTCATTTTGATTAACACCATCCACAGAGATGTGTTTTCATTTTCTTTTAAAGTATCAATTCATTTTGTTTTGACAAAACAGATACTTCTCAATGGACATCCAGACAATCCCCACCCCCTTACAAATTATATTCCCCTAAACAATTCATTTATTGATTGTTAACAGAAAGCAAGGAATAGGGTATTAATACTGACCATCTTAACTGGCTAGAATTCTATTGTCTCTCCATGCGGACATCATCTACATTGTTGTACTATTTGTCCCTAAATCTCTGTGGTGCCTAGCAGAGTGCCTGGCATGTAGCAAATGCTTAATGAATTTAGGCTTGATGACAGGATAAATTTCTTAATAAATAGAACTGTTTCAAAATGGAACGAGCTGCTGTGAGAGGTGGTGCCTTGGAGGTCTTCAAGCAGAGCCTGGATGATCACTTGGCTGTCTTATAGTGGGGATCCTCTTTGTGTGTGGGTTAGACTTGAAGGCAGGGAGGCTAGTCTCCTCAGCTATGATTCTGTGAATTACTGATTGATTGTGTATGTTGTTGTTGTTTTAATTTTTGCTTTCCTTGTTCTGATTATGTTGTTTCTACCAGTCCCACCTCCCAATCCCTAGAATATCAGCTTCTTTAAGACTAAAACTGTTTTCAATTTTTTTTTAATTTTGTCTGTTCAGGATTTAACACAGTACCCAGCACATCAATAGTCAATACTCAATAAACATTTAGTAAGTGCCTACTATGTGGCAGGTACAGTGCTAAGCACTGGGGACACAAATAATAAAAAAGACAATCCCTGCCCTCAAGGAGCTTACAATCTAAGAAGAAAGACACTATACAAAATAAATCTGAGAAAGGAGCGGGGAGATTCCAATCAGAGGGACAGAAGATACAGAGGTGTGGATATCTGATGAGACGTGAGATGTGATTCAGTTTCAGGGGATGGTGAGTTTCCTGATGAGATGGTTTCCTAGTGGCATGATCATAATGGAATCCAGGCCAAGGAAGGCAGCTGGTAAGAAATGAAGAGTTGACTTGCACATGATAGGTCCTTAATACTTATTAAATTGAATTGTATCACTTCATATAAGCCTTCATATTTCCCTGAATTCTTTATATTCACCTTTCACATGTTCTCTTAGATGAGAAAATCTTTCCTCTTGGCCACTAGCCTAAGTTTCAACTCAGATTCCCTACAGTCCCTTAACAAGAGCTTATATAATCTTGGGTCAGATCCTGGCAGGAAGAGAGATACTCCTGGAGAGTTCACTTGGTTGAATGGTCCACGGGAAGGGTTAACAACCCTTCTCTTTGATTCTCTGATTGCAGATCTAGTGCTCTGTACCCAATGGCTCTCAAGAGCATCTAAGCCAAACACATTCACACAATGGCCATGTCCAGTGATTGATGTTCCATTCTATACCCAGAATCAACAACCTCTTTGCAGAGAGGAGAGTGGGTATCAATTCTTTGGAGCTAAGAACAATCCCAGAGGTCTTCTATCTTGTAGTATAATTTTCCTTTAGATTACCATGCTCACAGGATAAATTGTGAGATATCATTTCCAGCTGAGTCCATTCTTTGAAAGGTTGAACCTAAGGCAGTTAGACCTGGAATCAGGAAGACCTGAGTTTAAATACCACCTCAGACATTTGCAAGCTCTGTGACCCTGAACAAGCCACTTGCTCTTTTTGTGCCTTAGGTTCCATATCTGTAAAATGGGGGTGATACTAATAGTACTGACCTTGCAGGGTTGTTATGAGGATGAAAATTAAATAATGTTTCTAAAACACTTTGCAAACCTAAAGGGATATACAAATGCTAGCTACTATTATTATCACGTTCCAGACATTGCTCTGGGGTTTTATGAGCTCAGTCTTTAAATCACAGAAAACCACTAGACCTGATGGATGTATTTTCATCTTTCCATATCTGCTACGCTTGGAGGGAGCCATTCTGACACAGCTCATCCCCTTGATTAACTGCTTCTGAGACAGTCAGTCAACACTAATCAATGACAAGGACTCACTGTGTCACAAAAATGGTTTCCTCTTACTTTGCACCACCTGAGATTGTTTCTGAAAATATCCTTGGATGTGTCAGAGGGTAAAGAGCCCTATACTTTGCATCACCAGCTTTGGACATCAAGTTCTGGTGACAGTGGTTCAAACCCTCCACAGCTCTGAGCCTTAGTTTTCTCATTTGAAAATGAAGGGGTAAGACTCCATGATCCTGAAGGCCTTTTATAGCTCTTAAACAAACAGAAACTAGAGACAGCTGGCTCAGATATCTGAGCAAATAAGGCTTCCTCCAAGACTCAAAAACCACATTCTACATGATATCCCAAAGGCATCTCAACAGATTATGTCAACATATTATCTCATCTCATTAACTTTTCCCAAAACTCTCCCTTCTTCTAAACTTCCATATTATTAGCAATAGCACCCTAGACTTCCTAGTCACCCAAACTTTCAATGTTGACATCATCCTTGATTTCTCACTCACACTCACTCTGCCTAGCCAATCCATTGTCAAATCTTGTCTTTTCTATCTTCAAAACATCTCTTTTATAAGTCTCTTCCTCTTCCTCCTTCTCCTCCTCCTCTTCCTCCTCCCCCTCTTTCTCTTTTTCCTCTTCTTCCTCCTTCTCCTCTTTCTTCTACTTCTTCTTCCTCTTCTTCCTCCTTCTCCTTCTTCTATCAAACAAGCACCATCCTTGTTCAGGACTTCATTATCTCTAGCCTAAACTATAACCACAGCCCATTGGTTAGTCCCCCTGCCTCAAGACTCTCTATTCCAGTTCATTTTCCACTTAGCTGCCAAAGTGGTTTTCCTCTAGCACAGATCTAAACATGTCACTCCACTACTCCATAATCTCCAGTGACTCCCTATTATCTCTAGGATCAAATAAAAAACACCCTCTGTCTGGCATTTAAAGTCTTTTATAACCTGACTCCTTCCTACCCTTCCAGTCTTCTCACTCTTTACTCCCACCAATGCACTCTACAGTCTGACTACACCAGCATTTGCTATTCCTCACAGATCACACTCCATCTTCCAACTCCATGCCTTTGAACTGGCTGTTCCCCATGCCTGGACTGTTCTCCCTCCTCACCTCTGCCTCATGACTTCCTTCAAACCCCACCTCCCTTATCCCATTCCTACTCCCCTCTCCTTTACTTCCCACTAAAAAATTTTCCCTCTAGATAATCTTCCATTAACACTGCATGCACCATTTTCTGTCTGTTGCCTCCCCATTAGAATGTGAACTCCTTGAAAGCAAGGGCCAATTTCACTTTTCTTTGCATCCCTTGGGCTTAGCACAGTCCCTGGAACATAGAAATAAGCTCTTAATAAATGCTTTTTGACTAAGAACCAGAAGAAATCACACAGTTAATGGTAAGCCTACCAGGTGCCCAAAACAATAGTACCAGGCTCATTCCCATAGATCACTACTACAACCAACAGATGACTGATAGCAACTCACACAATATTCTTCCAGGCACCACCTCCACTACAACTCTCCCTCCCTTCAACACACTCAGAACTGATCTTACAGACTGGATTCTTTTTCCCCCTGGATTCCAAATCTCAAGCATATTAATTTAGCTGCTTGAATTTATTCATGACCTCTCTTCCAGAATAGTCTTCTCACCCTAAATATAAGTTGCTAATCATTTAATTCACTTAGAATTATCTATCTCCAGCATACTTATAGATGTTATATTCTACTCACTAGAAAGACCTTGAATATATATCTCCAGCGTACTTATAGATGTTATATTCTACTCACTAGAAAGACCTTGAATATATATCTCCAGTGTACTTATAGATGTTATATTTTACTCACTAGAAAGACCTTGAATATATCCATATCCCACCTCCACACCTTTGCACCGGTGACATGCCCCTCCTCCTCACCTGGAATTTGTCTCTTGAGAGTCTTAGCTCTCCTGAAGGCTCAGCTTGGGTATCACTTCCTACAGGATGCCTTTTTTGATCTCCTCAGTTGTTAGTGCATTCACTTCAACTTCAAGCCTTTCACCCAATCCCCTTGAAATTACTTTGTGCTTGTCTGTGTAGAGAGGCCACAAGGCAAAGTATATTCATCTAAAGGGATAAAGATCACCCACATGGATGACATCTCAGCTCCATTAACAAAGGAAAGTAAAATGAGTCATTCTGCTGTCTTAATAATCATAACTGGGCAGCTAGGTGGCTTAATGGATAGAGCACTGGGCCGGGAGTCAGGAAGACCTAAGCTCAAATCTGGCCTCAGACACTTATTAGCCGCGTGACCCTGGTCAAGTCACTTAACCCTGTTTGCCTCAATTTCCTCATCTGTTAAATAAGCTGGAGAAGGAAATAGCAAACCACTACAATTTCTTTGCTAAGAACATCCCAAGTTTTCATGACTGAAAACAACTAAACAACAGTACACACACACACACACACACACACATATACATACATACATATACAGATGATTAGAGAGTTAACCTTGGAGCCATGAAATCCTGGGTTCAAATCCTACCCTTGGCTGTATAAGCTGGATAAATCACTTAACCTCTCAGAGAGCTAGGCAATTCTCTAACACTATAGGTTGCAGAGAAGGTGCCAACCTACATGAGATGAAAAAAGTTATTCCTGCAGAAAATTCTGATCCTTTCATACTCTTCCTGTGAAAGTCCAGGTCTGCTCTCTATTACCATCTATATATGTATTGTGATCCTCTCCCCAGAGACATGTAAGTTTATTGAGGGCCATGACTGTTTCAATCTTTTGGTTTTATGCCCTCAGCCTCTAGTAGTCAGTCAGCCAGGAAACAGTGATTAGGCTTCTACTTTGTGCCAAGAACTTTGTTGAGTACTGAGGATACAATTAAAGGCAAAAGATAGTCCTGCCCTCTAGGAGTTCACAGTCTAATGAGGGAGACAGTCAGCAAACAAACAGGTACAAACACAC
The DNA here is from genome assembly GCF_900497805.2 of Vombatus ursinus. NCBI lineage: Eukaryota > Metazoa > Chordata > Mammalia > Diprotodontia > Vombatidae > Vombatus > Vombatus ursinus. Next base: position 7,288,122 of record NW_020954713.1, on the reverse strand, counting down.
TGTGTACAAGAAAAATAGGATATATTAAAAGAAGGAAGGTACTAGAATTAAGAGGGATTTGGAAAGGTGCTCTATAGAAGATGGGATTTTAGTTGGAACTTGAAGGAAGCCAGTAGACAGGGATAAGCAGGAAATACATTCCAGGCATGGGCAAAAGCCAGAGAAAAATGCCCAGAGCTGAAGAATAGAGACTCTTGCTCAAAGAATGGCCGAGACTAGAGTTACCGGATCAAAGGTGGGGGCAAATAAGGTGCAAGAAAATTGGAAGTGGGGTGAAAGATTTGCTTATACAGGGCTTTGAAACTCAAACAGAGCATTTTGTATATGATTCTGGAGGTGATAGGGAGTCACTGGAGTTTAATGAATAGGAGGTACAACATGGAAAGACTTGTGCTTTAGGAAAGTCACTTTAGTGACTGAATGGAAGATGATTGGGGTGGGGAGACACTTGAGGCAGGCAGACCCACCAGTAGCTATTACAATAGTCTAGGTGCAGGGGGATGAGGACCTACACTAGAGGAGTGCCAGTGTCAGAGGAGAGAAGGGGGAATATTTGAGAGATGCTTCAAACTGAAATCAACAGACCTTGCCAACAGATTAGATGAAAATCATAAGGACAATGAGGTGTGAAAGATGGCACCTAGGTCATGTGTCTGAGGAGCCCAGGGAATGGTGTTGCCCCCTAGAGTAATAGGGACAATAAGAGGGTGGGAGGCCTTATGGGGAATGACAATGAGTTCAGTTTTGGACATGTTGAATTTAACATGTCTACTGGATGTTCCAGATGTCTGAAAGACAGTTGGAGATATGAGATTGGAGGGCAGCAGAAAGATTGGGGCAGGAAAAGTAGATCTGAGAATCATCAGCATAGAGATGGTAATTAAATCTGTGGGAGTAGATGAGATCACCAAGGAGTATAGATGAAGAGTGTCCAGGACAGAACCCTCTTGGACAGCTATGGTTAGAGGGTTTGAGCTGGACGAGGATCCAGCAAAGGAGACTGAGAAGGAGAGATCTGATAATTAAGAAGAGAGCCATGTCCCAAAAACCTAGAGAGAAGAGAGTATCAAAGAGAAGAGGCTGATCAATAGTGTCAAGGACTGAAGAGAAGTCAAGGATGAGGACTGAGAAAAGGCCTTTGGATTTGGCAACCAAGAGATCATTGGTAACTTTGGAGAAAGCAGTTTCATTAGAATGATGAAGTCAGAAGCCAGATGATGATGATAAGGATTAGAATTAATTTAAGGGGTTAAGAAGTATGTGACAGGAGAGAAAGGCGGGACCCCTTTCATAGATGGCTTTCTCAAGAGGTTTGGCCACAAAGGGAGGAAGAGATATAGGATGAGAACTAAGAGGAATGGAAGGATCAAGTGAGAAGTTTTTGAGGATGAGGAAGATACAGGCATGTCTGTAGACAATAGAGAAGGATCTGGTTGACAGAAAAATTGAAAATAAATGACAGATGACAGAGAGAGATAATCTGTTGGAGGAGACAGGATGGAACAGGATCACTTGTGCAGGATGGATGGGTTGGTCTTGGCGAGGAGAAGGGACACCTCTTCATGTGACACAGGAGTGAAGGAGGAGACAGTGGCAGAAGGGTCCTGAGTGATAGATGGGGAAGAGGAGAGAAGAGGGAGCTTTTGGTGAATGGTGCAATGCCTGACTGCGCATAGCGCAGACATTCCATAAATGCTTGTTGATAGATTCAGTCTTTGCATCCCTGAGACCTACAATGATGCCTTACACATTGCTGTTGTTCAGTCACTTGGAGTCGTGGCCAACTCTTCATGACCCCATTTGGGGTTTTCTTGGCAAAGATATCAGAGTGGTTTGCCATTTCCTTCTCTAGCTCATCTTACATATGAAAAAACAGAGGCAATCAGGGTTAAGTGACTTGGCCAGGGTCATCTAACTAGTAAGTGTCTAAGGCCAGATTTGAACTCAAGTCTTCCTGGCTCCAGTCCCAGAGTTCTATCCACTTCACTACCCAGCTGCCCTTTACATATAGAAGGCAGTTAATAAGTAACACTTGAATTATTGTTGAACTTATATTCATTTTCCTTTGATGGAGGGACTGAGTGACCAAGGGACAGACGGTGCCCTTATACTCAGTTCCTGGATCCATTTCCCTAAGGACATGGTTAGATAAGAGTCAACAACTATGGAAGTCTGCACAGGGAAAAGCCTTAGCTTCAGCAACACCCAGGAAAATAGAGACAAGAGTCTACCCTGGCAAACAGGAAGCCTAGAGGTGCCCATAAAGTTATGAACAATGGTAAAGACATCTTTCAGAATTACAGTATCTCCAAGCTGGAAGAAGGGGGAAGGAAGAAAAGATCAAGTATTTATGGCATGCCTACATGTACTAGGCACCATGCTAATTAGACATGTTACATATATTATCTCATTTAATCTTCATAACATCCCCACAAAATAGGTGCTGTTGTTATTCCCATTTTATAGGCAAGGAAACTGAGGCAGACAGAGGTTAAGTGACTTGCCCAAGATCACACAGCTAGTGTCTAAGGCTATATTTGAACTCAGGTCTTCCTGACTCCTGGCCTAATGTTGTACCCCACTTGATCCATGCCTGAACAAGAAACCCTTCTAAATAGCCAACAGATGGTTTTTCTAGCCTCTGCTTCAAGACATCTAATTAGGGGGAACCCTAAGGAACCTCCTAAGACAGCCTATTTTACTTCTGGGCAGGTCTCCCTTTTCGAAAGTTTTTCCTTCTATTCTGACTAAATTGGCTTTCTACAACTGCCACTCATTGCTCCTAGCTTCACCTTTCTGGACTAAGGAGAACAAAGCTAATCCTTCCATAAACTCCCATGGCTCTCTATTTTCTCTAGGATTAAATAGAATTTCCTTCATTTGCCCTGTAAAGCCCTCCACAACCTGGCCCCAACCTGTCTCTCCAGCTTTATTATGCATTTGTCCCCTTCACATACACTACCTTCTAAATAGACTATCCTCTTTCTTCCTCAAACATGGCATTCCATCTCCCATCTCCAGGTCTTTGCATTGGCTGTACCCCACACCAGGAATGCACTCTCACTTTACTTAAAATCCTTTATTTCCTTTAAAACTTCTTCAAGCACCACCTTCTACATGAGGTCTTTCCTGATGTCCCCAGAGGTTAGTGCCTCCTTCTACCCCTGCCAAATTATTTTGAGTCAATTTTTTAATTATCTAGAGATATACAGAGCCAGTGGAATGGTTCAATAGATAGACCATTGGGCCTGGAGTTAGGAAGATCTGAGTTCAAAACTAGCCTCAGATATTTACTAACTGAATGACCTTGAGTAAGTCACTTAACCTCTGTTTACCTTAATCCACTGGGAAAGGAAATGGCAAACCACTTTAGCATCTTTGCCAAGAAAACCCCATGGACTACATGATCCATGAGGTCATGAAGGGTCACACACGACCAAACAACAACCACAACAGAGACATCCATGCTCTCTCTCCTGGTTGGACTATAAGCTAATCAAGGGCAGGAACTGTATCATTTTTATCTTTAGGTCCTCAGTGCTTAGCACAGTGCCTGGCAGAGAGTAAGAGTGTAATACATTTATTAATAATAATTAATGTTTATTGATTGACACGTGATTCCTCTTCAAGTACTTGAAGCCAGATATCATTCCAACTCTCTTACGTCTTCTCCAGGCTAAACATCTTCATTCCCTTCAACCAATCCTCACGTGTCATGGACTGAAGGTCTTTCCCATCTTATCTGCCTCCACCTGGATTCTCTCCACCTTGTCAAGGTTTTTCCTAAACCATGGTGCCTAGAACTGGACACAGTTCTCCTAATGTGGTCAGAGCAGGACAGAATCAATGAAACATCCATTCAAACTCTTCTGCCATTTAAGGGGACTCTGTCTTAATGAAAACAGCTCACCAATGGTATGGTAACTATTAATATAAAAATACATCTTAAAATACATTTTCACCACAGTTATGATCAGTTTGGACATCTGTGATCACAATATTGTGATAATAGACATACACACCTCTGAATAGGCAAACAAACACAGCTGCATAGTTGTGAGGCTGCCTTATCTTCTTACCCAGTTTCTCAGACTAAATGCGCAATTTCACCTCACAGTGAATAACAGGACTGGGAAATTTAGGTCCCTGCAGCCTCCCATCCCAAATTGGTCCAACAAAGTGGTTTTTAACCAGGAAACCATGGGTAGATTTCAGAGGCTCATGGAACTTGGATGGAAAAAAGAATTCCATCTTTGTTTTCAATGACCCCTAACAAATTTAGCATTTCCTTCAATTATTTAAAAACGTGATTCTCGGAAGGGGTTCATTGGTTTTACCATATTGGGAATGGGGTCTGTGACACACACAGGAAGTTAGGAATCCCTGATCTAACAGGGAAGGGCTTATGCTATCATTCTATCTGGAGTATATGTGTCAAACTTTTGGTTTCCAGTACCCTTGAGAATGTAAGTGAAAGCATTGATATCTACACTGATATAGCAGCTAGGAGAAGCTGGGGGGTGGAGTCAGAAAGACCTGGATTCAAATCATGGTCTCAGACACTTACTAGTTACGTGATCCAGGGTGATTCACTTAAGCTCTGCTTCAGTTTCCTCAACCATAAAATAGAGATATTAGTATCATCATTTACCTTCCAAGGGTGTTGTAAGGAACAAATGGGATATTTGTAGGCCTTAAAGCACTACATAGAAATGCCAGTTGTTGTTATTGTTGTTGTTAAATAATACTATGACCAGCAGTTAGACCGCATCTAGTAAGTGTTTGTTGAATAAAAGAGGGAAATTGGAATGGTCCTCATTTCACAGATGAAGATAATGAAACTTGGCTAGGTTAAGGAACTGTCCATGGTCTCAGGTAGAATTACAGCCACATCTTTCTGACTTCAATTTTATTCCACTGCTCTGAACTGAACAGAATAAGCGAGCCATAGTCTTGTCAGGAGACAATGCAATGAGGCCACCAACTCTTTGTTCCTGAAAGTTGTATTTCTTTCTAAGTAGGTCCAAGAGCCCTTTCTCTCTTTGGAGAAAAGGGGCCCAGGTAAATCCAACAAAAAGGATCACCTCCTTTGAAACAGGCCGGACTACAAGCAGAACAAAGCTTTTAAAACTTTACAATGACAAGCTGGGTCTACTTAGCCCATGGTAAGGTCAGTTCATCTCGCTTTTGTGGTAGTTGCTGTTGTTGTTGAGTCATTTTTAGTCATGTCCAACTCTTCCTGACCCCATTTGGGATTTTCTTGGCAAAGACACTGGAGTTGTTTGCCATTTCCTTCTCCAGCTCATTTTACAGATGAGGAAACTGAGGCAAACAGAAGTAAGTGACTTGCCCAGGGTCACCCAGCTGACAGAGGTCAGATTTGAACTCAGGTCTTCCTGACTCCAGGCATGATACTCTATTCACTGTACCACCTTGCAGCCCCCAAATTACTCTTATAATCCCAGCTCTGTTTGAGGAATAGAGAGTAGTATTTAGAATGAGGAAGACCTCAAATCTTCCTTTAGACATTTATTCATTGGGTAGCCCTGGGTAAGTCACCTAACCTCTTTCGGTCCCCTATAAAATATACCTACTTCGCAGGGTTGTTGTAAGGATGAAAGAAGATGAAAGAGTGTCCCAAAAGTCTTAGTGCAGGTTTAGTTTATCAAACTTAGAACTGGACTAAGACTTTTGGTATAGTATGTATATGTGAAATGCTTTGCCAGCCTTAAAGCACTATATAAATGTTAGCTGCTGCTGTTGCTGCTGCTATTGCTACTACTACCTCTACTACTAGAATCAGGAAGACCTGAGTTCAAATCTGGCCTCTGATATTTACTAGCTGTGTGACCTTGAGCAAGTCACTTAGCCTCTATTTGCCTTAGTTTCCTCATCTGTAAAATCTGTAGGGATAATAATGGCACCTACCTCCTAGGTTATTGTGAAGATCAAATGAGATAATAATTGTAAAATGCTTAGAACAGTGCCTGGCACATAGTAGGTACTATATAAGTGTTATTATTATCATTATTATTATTACTATTGCTGCTGCTGCTACTACTGTAACTTTGGGTAATACCTCTCCAGATCTCAGTTTCCTGAAGTGATTAGATGAGATGCTCTCTGTATCTATCATCCTGCCCCCCACCCCCAAATCTAACTTAAGTAAATATATCTACATCAAATCCAACATTGGCTAAATAAAAATTATGTGCCTTAACTTAAAAAATTACTTGCTTTCCCCACCCCCACCCAATTATAAGCTAAATCAAAATTTTCCATCCAGAACCATAGGACCAGATGCCTCTTGGTAATATCCAAAATTGAGTTTCAGAAATATGAATCCTTCCTAGGCAAAGGTAAAAAAAGTGTGTGTGTGTGTGTGTGTGTGTGTGTGTGTGTGTGTGTGTGAATTTTGCAGCTACAACTTCCTCCCTTCCAGGAAGTTCCAAAAGAAATTTTTTTTTCCTGGAAATTCAACTTAAGTTGTCAAGAACATGGATTCTTCCCTGTATTCCTTCCATAAGTGTCTCAAATTGTGTTTTTGGAAAGGAGAAGTGAAAGGTGATAAATATTCCTTAAAATCTAAATAGAAAGTTTTGTTTTTACTTATTTGATCAACAAAAAGGAATGCATTGTTATGCATAGGATTTCCATTCTGACATTACAAAGACTCTATCTCCTGACTCCTGACATTTTCTCTGGTGGTCCCCCATACTTGGAATACTTTCTCTCCTCACCTCCACCTCCTGATTTCCTTCAAATCCCAGCTAATGTCTCATCTTCATCAAGAAGACTTTCCCAATCCCCCCAATTCTAATGTCTTTCCTATATTGATTATCTCCAATTTATGCTGTCCATAGCTTGTTTTCCCATAGTTATTTGCATGTTGTTTCCTCCATTAGAATGTAAGCTCCTGGAGGGCAGGAACTGTCTTTTGCCTTCCTTTGTCTCTCCAGAACTTTGCACAGTGCCTGGCACATAGTAGGAGCTTAATAAGGTTGATATCACCTGATGAGAGAATTTGTCATGGAATGCAGGATTCTAAAGTCTCATTATAATACACCTCCAACCACGTGTACAAAGAGCACTGTATTTGGAGTTAGAAAACCTGGCTTGAAATCCTGACTCTCGTGTTTACTACCCATGTGACTTTGGTAAAGTCTCTTAGCCTATCTAGACCTCATCTATAAGTGAGGGTTTGTGACTAGACAGTCTTTTAAGTGTCTTCCAATTCTAAATCTGATTCAATTAATGCAATCCAGCAGCATTTATTAATCACCTACTATATGCCAGGGACTGTGCTAAGCATTGGGGTCACTCAAATATATCTGGATTGTGATTGATTTGAAAGATATCTTTAATGATTCAGATCATAATCAACCTATATCTAATCATATGCTTCCATAATTTGTGCAAAGGGGGTCCCAAGGTGCTGGAGGCCCTCCTTGATTTCCCCCCCACATCAACAACCCATAAAAAAAGAATACAAAGATAAAAACAAAATAATACCTATCCTCAAGAAGTTTGCATTCTATAGATCCTATAATCTCCTGAGAAGATCCAAAGTTCTTTTTTTAAATTTAATCCTTAACAATGTGGAGCATATTATTTTCTGAATCTAGTCTCCATTAGTAAACATTCTTTGATTTTGCCTCATTCCTCAGCTACAGGGAAAGCTGCGGTCATGCCTCTCATTATCACTGTCTTTGATAGCATAAGATATTTTAATGACCTGTGCATGACTCATGCACATTAGTCTGACCCAAAGGACTCCTATTTTCAAATGAGCTTTGTGCTACTGCAAAATTTCATGCAAAAATTCAGCCTTTCAGATAATTTAAAAAATCAGTCAGCAAAACTTTGACCAATTCTTCTCATACTATGCCCTGAGAAGCTACTAGTTCTTCTCACATTATGCTCTGTAGTTTCCATGGTTACAGAAACTCAGATTTCCCTACAGCTTGATTTTTCTTATGACTTGTTCTATTCTGCTCCAGGCTCAGACCAAGGGGTCATTTGAATGACTGGGAGGTTAGTCTGCCTACTTTTGCTGAAAGGATATGGTGACCTTACCCAATGGAGACAATCATATTATTTCTGGTTCAATCTCCTTCTTTCTTTCTTACTAGAGAGAGGTTATGGGTCTAAATTATGCTGCCAATTATCTCAGCTCATCATTTTACCTTCACTAGATTGATTATCCTTGCATGTGCTCTCTCTGTATTTAATAGGAATTCTTCAAGTGTACATCATGTGCTTGATGCCTATTCTTTCCTTACTTTATCCATCTGTCCATTGTTCTCTGTGGTTAACAAGTGTCTATGGAGACCATCAGAATGTCTCCCAAGTTCCAAGTTTTGGTTATCAGTTTAAGTTCTTCTCCTGTCCCAATTTTGAGCTAAAATTAAAATCAATTTAGAAGCTTTGTAGCTGCAGTGGGTTTCTAACAAAGAAGTTGTTGATGACTTTGGGTTTTTTCCTATTTAAGCTAAAATTTATCACTGGATGACAGAGGTCTTCAGCAGGCTAGAATAAGGCTGGACCTAATAAGATGATATTCAATAGAGACAAATGCAAGGTCTTATACTCGAGTCCAAAAAATCAACCATAAAAATATAAGATTAAAGAAGGGAGGCTAGACAGAAAAAAAGATCTAGGATTTTTAGTCAAATTAAGTAGCATTTATTAAGCACCTACTATGTGCCAGGTATTGCATCATACACTGAGGGTACAAAGAAAAGCAAAAAAAAAAAAAAAAAATGAGTCACTGTCCTCAGGGAGTTCACAGCTCATTAGACTATGAGCTCCTTGAAAGCAGGGACTGTCTTTCTTTTTCTTATTTGTATCCCCTAGAGTCTAGCACAGTGCTTGGCACACAGTAGGTACTTAATAAATGTTTGTTGAGTTGAATTTAATCTACTGAGGGAGACAACATGCAAATAACTATGTACAGATGAGATATAGATTGGAAAAAATTGATGATAAGTCTCAGAGGACTGCATGCTCAACATGAATCAATGGTATTATATCACAACAAAAAAAACCAAATGCAATCTTAGGCTGGATTAAAAATACAACGTGTGAGGGGTGGAGCCAAGATGGGGGAGGGAAAGCAGTGACTTGCTAGAGCTCTCCCCCAAACCCCTCCAAATACCTACAAAAAATGGCTCTAAACAAATTCTAAAGCAGCAGAACCCACAAAAATACAGAGTAAAACAAATTTCCAGCCCAAGACAACCTGGATGGGTGATTAGAAAGGTATATCGCTCCAGGCAGGGAGAGGAGTGCAGCTTGGCGTGGGTGTGCAGGCCGCAGCGACCCTGGAGCAGACCTCAGAGGACTGAATCGCGGGCAGCTGTGGCAGTTTCCAGACTTCTCAACCCATGAACACCAAAGACAACTTAGAAGGTCAGTGGGAAAAGTCTGTGAATGCGGTGAGAGAAGAAGCTAGATCTCAACTGCCCCGAGGGAAGTGGCTGCCTTCTGAGTTTCTGGCCCACAAACTGAGAGGGAATCCAGTGGGTGATCAGAGGAGGATTGCAAGGATCTCTTTGCCAGTGCTGAGGCAGGAAATCTCTTGCTTTACTGGTGCTTGGATCTGGGTCACAGTTCTGAGGGGCAGTCCTGGGGTGAGGAAGAGCACTGGTGTAGCGGAGCTGTGGCGGTGGAGAGGAAACACCTCACCCCTTATCATACCACCCTGGAAGAGCTGACACTTTTAAGGTCCCTAGAAGTATCTCTGAAAACAGCTATACAAACCCCCGAAGCTTGGGACAGTACATTCTCCACGTTGGAAACAGACTCTTAACTTAATAAAGAGTTTAAAACTCAAATATTTGGTTGGGATCATGAGCAAGCAGTGCAAAAAGAGTCAGAATATATTATCTTACTTTGGTGACAAAGAAGATCAAAACATACAACCAGAAGAAGAAAACAAAAGTCCAAGCTCCTATATCCAAAACTTCTAAGAAAAATATGAATCAGTCCCAGGCCTTGAAAGAGCCGAAAAGGGATTTTGAGAAGCAATTAAGAGAAGCAGAGGAAAAACTGGGAAGAGAAATGAGAGTGATACAAGAAAATCATGAGAAGCAAGTTGACAGCTAGCTAAAGGAGACCCTAAAAAATACTGAAGAAAATAACACCTTAAAAAAATAGCCTAACCCAAATGGCAAAAGAGGTCCAAAAAGCCAATGAGGTGAAGAATGCCCTAAAGTGCAAAATTGGCCAAATGGAAAAGGAAGTCCAAAAGATTACTGAAGAAAATACTTCCTTAAAAATTAGAATAGAGCAATTGGAAGCTAGTGACTTTATGAGAAATCAAGACACTGTAAAACAAATCCAAAAGAATGAAAAATTAGAAAACAATGTGAAATATCTCATTGGAAAAACAATTGACCTGGAAAATAGATCCAAGAGAAAGAATTTAAAAATTATTGGACTATCTGAAAGCCATGATCAAAAAAAGAGCCTAGACATCATCTTTCAAGAAATTATCCAGGAAAACTGCCCTGATATTTTAGAACCAGAGCCCAAAATAGAAATTGAAAGAATCCACCAATCCCCTCCTGAAAGAGATCTCCAAAGGAAAACTCTTAGGAATATTGTAGCCAAATTCCAGAGTTCTCAGGTCAAGGGGAAAATATTACAAGCAGCCAGAAAGAAACAATTCAAGTATTGTGGAAACACAAGCAGGATAACACAAGATTTAGCTGCTTCTACATTAAGGGACCACAGGGCATGGAATATAATATTCCAGAGGGCAAAGGAGATAGGATTACAACCAAGAATCACCTACCCAGCAAAACTGAGTATAATTCTTCAGGGGAAAAAATGGCCATTCAGTGAAATAGAGGACTTTCAAGCATTCTTGATGAAAAGACCAGAGCTGAATAGAAAATTTGACTTTCCAATACAAGACTCAAGTGGAACATGAAGAGGTAAACAGGAAAGAGAAATCATAAGAGACTTATTAAGGCTGAACTGTTTACATTCCTGAATGGAAAGATGATATTTGTAACTCATGAGACCTTTGTCAGTATTGGGGTAGTTGTAGGGAAAAAATTATAAGTATGTATATGTAGATGTAGATGTAGATATAGATATAGATATAGATATGGATATAGATATAGAAATAGATATGGATAGATAGATGGTTAGATAGATGGATAGATAGATAGATAGATAGATAGGTAGATAGATAGATAGATAGATAGATAGATAGATAGATAGATAGATAG
>NW_020954713.1:7215125-7276872 GCF_900497805.2 Vombatus ursinus | reverse complement strand
TAGATAGATAGATAGATAGATAGATAGATAGATAGATAGATAGATAGATAGATAGATAGATAGATAGATAGATAGAGGGCACAGGGTGAGTTGAAGATGAAGGGCCCATATCTGGAGAATAAAATTAAGTGGTGAGAGAGGATTATACTAGGAGAAGGAGAAAGGGAAAGGTAGAATGGGGTAAATTATCTCACAAAAAAACAGAAAAGAAAAGGTTCTTACAGTGGAGTGGAACTGGGGGAAGGTGAGAGGAAATGAGTGAATCTTAGTCTCATAGGATTTGACTTAAGGAGGTTATAACACACACTTAACTGGGTATGGAAATCTGTCTTACCCTACAGGAAAATAGATGGGGAAGGGGACAAGGGAGTAGGGGGATGATAGAGAGGAGGGCAGATTGGGAAAGGGTAGGTAATCAGAAGCAAATATTTCTGAGGAGGGACAGGGTCAAAAGAAAGAATAGAATAAATGGGGGGGGATAGGATTAAGTGAAATAGAATTAGTTTTTCACAGCATGTCTACAATGGAAGTGTTTTGCATAACTGCACGTGTATAGTCCATATTGAATTGTTTGCCTTTTCAATGAGGGTGGGTGGGGAGGGAGGAAGGGAGAAAAGTTGGAACCCAAAATTTTAAAAACATATGTTTAAAAAATTGTTTTCACATGCAACTGGGAAATTAGAAATATAGGAAATGGGGTACAGAAATCTATCCTGCCCTACAGGAAAATAGAAGTGGAAGGTGGGGAGAGATAGCAGGGAGAGCAGACTAGGGGAAGGGGTATTCAGAATGCATGCCATCTTGGGGTGGGGGGAGGGGTGAGATGGGGTGAAAATTTGGAACTCAAAATCTTGTGGAAGTAAATGTTGAAAACTAAAAATAAAAAAAAAGACAAATCCAAATTAACAAAAAAAAAAAAATAAAAATACAACGTGCCCAGAACTCAGAAAGTCGTGGGCTCCTTGATCTCTGGTGTGGCCACATCTGGAGCACTGTGCTCACTTCTGAGTATGACATTTTTGAAAGAGCATTGATAAAAGCATGCAGAAGAGGGCAACCAGAATGTTGAAAGGTCTCAGGTATATTTCATATGAAGTTCAGATGAATAAAAGAGGATATTTAGAAAAAAAATAGAAGGGATATAAAGGAAATGATAACTGTCTTCAAGTATTTGAAGGGTTATCACAGGAGATAGGAATTAACATTGTTTTTCTTAGCTGAAGAGTACCAGAGAATCACAGAATGTGAGAATGCAAGTAGTCATCTCATTCAACCAAGACATGGAAGGAATCTCCACTAGATCATATCCAAGGAGTGGTCTTCTGGCCTCTGTTTGAAAACCTCTAAAAAGGACCCTGCCCTCCTGAGGCAACCCATATTTTAGCTCTCATCTCACACTACCAACTCATATTGGTCTAGAAGTCCATTAAAACTCCCAAAATGTTTTTAGGATAACATGAATCTGACCATGTTTCTCCTATCTTGTATTGATAACATTGATTTTTTTGTGCCTAAGTGCAAGACTTTACATTTATCTGTATTGAATTTTATCTTGTTAGGTTCAGCCCAGTGCTCTGAGGATGTGGTTTATCTGGGTCAGGGGAATTCGTCAAGGGCAACTAAGTGTTCTCTTACTCATTTTTGGGGGGGTTTTTGTTTGCTTTTTGGTTTTTGGTGAGGCAATCAGGGTTAAGTGATTTGCCCAGGGTCACACAGCTAGCAAATGTCAAGTGTCTGAAGTCAGATTTGAACTCAGGTCCTCCTGACTCCAGGGCTGGTGCTCTATCCACTGCACCACCTAGCTGTCCCTGTTATCTTATTTATCTTGGGTATCATCTCCCCTGTTATCTTGGGTATCAATCTCCTGTTAGTCACTTTTGTTTCTTTCATTTCTACTCCAAAAGGCAGCCTTCCTTGGCAAAGAAAACAGAAGCAAAGTACCTGTTGGGCAGCTCTGCCTTTTTTCTGCTCTTGGTTATCACTTTCCTGTCCACTTTAAATAAAAGGCTCATTCCTTCTTTGATCCTCTTTTTCTCCCAATAAGCTAACAACAAAACTCTTTAAAAATTCATTTTGCTTCCCTGGCCAGTCTCAGTTCCATCTTGGTCTTTCTTAGCACTCCTAACATTATTATCACCCACCTATGGCATGCCCATCTTCATCATTTACTATGTGCCCTTACTTCTATCTTCCCTATTTCTATCCAACATTTAAATTACTTGGTGAGTTCACTGTGCATCCACATCAGTCTCCTGAGATGAATCTTATTTTTCCTCCTCATCAGAACAGATTCTCTTTGTTTGTTTGGAATTTTATTCTTGAGCATCTCTCATTCCTACTGGGCTGATTTCCTCTTGACAAGTCAGCAAACATTTATTAGGTGCCTACTATGTGCCAGGCACTGCTAAGAACTGTGCCATTCCCCTGTATTCCTACCTACATTTCATCTGAAGCCTTTGAATTACATTTTACCCATATCTAGGGGGAGGATGTCAGACTCTGCCCAGACTTCCTCTCCTCTTATAACAAATTATAGAGTAGAATGGTCACTTTTCCCCAAGGTTTCTAACAGTACAGAATGGAACACAGTAGAGCCATGGTTTTCCTTTTTGTAGACAAGCACAGTGCCGTAGATACAGCACTGAATTTGAAACTTAAAATCAGGAAACCTGGCTTCAAATCTTGCCTCACATGCTTATTAGCTGTATAACCCTGAATAATTCACATAACCTCTCTGAGGCTCAGTGAGTAGAAGTCGTAAAGAGGAATGAAAATTTGTAACAATCAAGCTGTCCAAAAAGGGAATAAGCTGCTTTAACAGGAAGAGAGTTCCTCAAACTGGAGCCCTCAAAGCAAACTGCTGGAGTGGAATACAAGGGAGATTGTTGCTCAGGTGTGGCTTGGACTAGAAGGCCTCTGTTCTATGGTTCAATGATTAGCCAGAATCCTTTGTTCTTAAGGTGACCAGGAACTAGATTTTAGAAGAATGTTTCTAAACATTGTGGCCCTATGGGCAAAACCAGAAACAGCATCTAATTCAGTTCTATTCAAATAAGGAAAAGGAGATCAAGGAGATAGACTTCACCAATTGCTTTTGGACTATGGAAGAAAAACACTGTCATAATGGATAAAATACAGGTTGTTGTTGTCGAGTCATGTCTGACTTTTTGTGGCCACATTTGGGGTCTTCTTGGCAAAGATACTGAAGTGGTTTATTATTTCCTTCTCCAGCTCATTTGAGGCCAACAGGTTAAGTGACTTGCTCAGGGTCACATAACTAGTGTCTAAGGACAGATTTGAACTCAGAAAGATGAGTCTTCCTCATTCCAGGCTTGGTGCTCTCTATCCCTTGCACCACCTAGCTGCCCAAAAAGCATACGGCTTAGAGTCAAACGCCCTGGGCAGAAAGCCTAGCTCTGAACCATTTACAAATTGGGCAATAGAGAGAAAGACATTAACCTCTGGGGAGATGAGAAGAGCCTCTGACATCCTGTATGTGGACCAATTTTTCAGTGGAAAACAACTTTGCCCTTCCTCTTCCCTGAATTCAAAAAATGAAGGTTTCAAGCCAGATTCCAAGTACATTTGTAGGCACAAAAAAAAAATCCCCAGGTTTTGCAAGCATAGAGACCCATCCATATATCACATGTTCCAAAGAAATCCTGAAGGATGCTGTGCATCTGACACCTCATTGAAATTCCCTTGAGCACTTTCAAGGGAGAAAGAAATTTAAAAGTCAAAAGAAAACCATGCACTGTATGTAGCAACTCACTGCATATCACCAAATCTAAACAACTCACTTGTCACTTGTCACCATATGCAATCACCATCTGACTCCACTGGTCAAATCTTTCTTTGCACTGAGAATGAAATGAGATCTCCAAGTCCAACTCCTTTGTTGGAAAAAAATTGTTATTCCACACGGGAAACCAGCCCTGCAAGAGCTTTTCAAAAAGCATTTTAGAATTTCAAGAGGCAAGTGACACAAAAGAACCCTCCTTGTCAATTTGACGTCTTCTTTTTACCTGTCTACATTTGCCTCACATGCTTGTTGCCAGGCACTTGAAAAACCTTTCTGTGTCCTGCCATGCATACTCACAACAAGATAGCTTTGTGGTGCCTCAACCCAATAATTAGCCCACTAATTACCTCACACACAAGAAAATGAAATTTTGTCCAACGCTGAGTGGAAAGGGAGCTCAGACAGTGTGCCTGGATTTCAATGGGTTAATATTTCAAGATCAAAGGTTAAGGGGAAAAGATTTTGGACTCTCCCTCAGTGACAAATGAAGTTGCTCAGAGGGATAAATAGACAAGCTACCCAAGCAGAATGACAACAATTCATAAAGGACATGGCATCTTGGAGGTTTGTGTTTTAAACTTAATATCAGACCCCAAGGCCAAACTTAATATAGACC
The DNA here is from genome assembly GCF_900497805.2 of Vombatus ursinus. NCBI lineage: Eukaryota > Metazoa > Chordata > Mammalia > Diprotodontia > Vombatidae > Vombatus > Vombatus ursinus. Next base: position 7,272,454 of record NW_020954713.1, on the reverse strand, counting down.
CCAGTCTATCCATTATATTGTGCTGTCTCCCAAAGATCATAGATTTAGAGCTAGAAGGGACATAAAAGAGAATCTAGCTTAACTCTTCTTTTTACAGGTGAGAAAAGGAAGGCCTAGAGAGATGAAGTTTGGCTTTATGTGATCTTAAGCAAATTACTTAATTTCCCTAGACCTCTGTCCAACTGAAAAATACGGGAGTTGGCCAACATGGCATCTGAAATCTCTTTCAACTTCCCAGGAAACCTTTGGTTCCACTTTTGGACAGCTCTAAATGTTAGTGAGTTTTTGTTTGGGGATTGTGTGTGTGTGTGTGTGTGTGTGTGTGTGTGTATTTCCTAATATCAACTTTAAATCTGTCTCTCTGAAACTTCTAGGTACTCTTCCTACTTCATCTGTCTAGGGCCAGGCAGAGTATTTTCTCTTCCGGTATGGTCATTAAGCCATGCCACCATCTTCATTCTTAGAATCTCACGGTTGGAAGGAACCAATATCAATGAAACCCAAGGTCCTGAATGAAATCCGTATTACTGTTAATCCTTATCTAGTTCAGTAAAAATGATAGGATCTTAGTTCCAGAGCTAGAAGAGATCTCAGAGGTCAGTTAGCCCACTCCAGCATCTCACTACTGAGAAAACTGAGACTCCTGGAGGTTAAGTGACTATAGGTAGTAAGCATCATGGGAGGGATTTGAACCCAGGCTCTCTGATTCAAGAGCCAGTATTTTTTCCACTGTACTGCCTCCTCTTCCAAACAACTTGGCTAGCATGGAAATGGGTATCTCATTTACTATCATACCGCTCCTTTGCTTTCTCCACTACTACCTGGTTCCCAGGAACACAGCCTTCCATTCTTCTCACTTACACCAAGAGCACTAGAGATGCTCATCAGTTGTGCAGGGAACATTATACTTTTGTTCAAAAAGGATCAATATAAGGAATCATTTCCCTGTACCAGGCTTTCCTTCTGAAGGTCAGAAAAACACGTCTAATAACAACAAGCAGCCAATGGTAAGTTTCAAAATTAACAAATAAAGCAGAGATTTTTTTTCTTTCGGGAGCTGCTGTTACAGGACATTTTGAACCAGTTACATTGGAGAATTAAAAACAAAACAACTATCAGTAGCCCCTCTGTACATCATCTTGGGCTTAAGCATTCAGTGACTGTGTATTTTTAAGATAATATCTCTTAATTCTGACAACAGAGAACAAAGCCAGGGCAATATACTAAAGGCAATAGATTTCCTCCTTTTTTTGTTGAGCCGATTTGTGAAATATCAGGACACGCTATAATCGACCCAGGCTTCTAATGAGATGGAATGCTGTGACATATGACATCACTAAAGTGTACTGTAGAGCAGAGAATGGAGCAGGGCTTAGGGAGAAGAATTAGGTCTCAATCCCAGCTCCACTCACTCATTAGCTCTGGCACCCTGGGCAAGGCATTTTTCTGCTTCCTGCCTTGGTTTACTCTCCCAAGAAATGAAGGGATTGGACTGGGTAGTCCCTAAAGTCTCCTGCACTTTGGCCCCTGTGTGAATCAGAGAATAGGCATACTTCTTCAGAGACAGTTGGTTCATCTTAAGCACTGGGATCACAGATCTAAATCTGGAAGGGAGCTCAGAAGTCATCTAGCCCTCATAATGGGCATTAGGTGGCACAGTGGATAGAGCACTGGGCTTTTAGTTAGGAAAAGACCCAAGTTCAAATCTAGCCTCAGGTACTTACTAGCTGTGTGATCCTGGGCAAGTCACTTAACCATATTTGCCCCAGTTTCCTCATCTATAAAATGAGCTGGAGAAGGAAATGGTAAACCACTCCAGTATCTTTGCCAAGAAAACCCTAAACGAGGTCATGAAGTCAGGCGTGATGGAAACAACTGACCAACCACAACCAAAAGGAAAAAAAAAGCCTCCACAACATCTCTCTTATCAATCCCCTTCTCTCTAGACACACCCCTCATCACCTCTCACCTGGGCTATTGCAATGGCCTCCTATCTAGCCCGTCTACATTCAATTTTTTTTCCTCTCTCTGCTCCACTCTCCACATAAAGATTTAAAATCATCTTCCCAAAGCATAGATTTGCTCACATCTCTTCCCCATCCAAGAATAGATAGTCAATAAACATTTATTAAGCACCTACTATGTACCAGGCACTATGCTAAGCACTGAGAAAGACAAAAAGTACTCCCTGCCCTCAAGGAGCTCAGCATCTGGTGGGGAGACAAGATGCAAACAGCTATGACCAAACAAGACGTAGACAGGATGAATTGGAGATAATCGACAGAGGGAAAGCACTAGAATTAAGAGGAATCAAAAAGGCTTCTTGCAGAAAGTAGCATTTTAAGCTGGAAATGAAGGAAGTCATTAGGTAGAGAGGAGGAGGAAGAACATTCAGGCATAGGGGACAGCCAGTGTAGCAAGAGGCTGAGCCGAGGTTTGAACATGCATCTTCTAACTCCAGTTCTCTTACTATAGCATACTACGCCTGTAATGGGCACTTGCTACCAGGGAGGCAGCAATGCCTCCTAGGAGCATATGGGCCCCATATTTAGAGAATTCTCAGTTCTAGATAACTGAGAGACAGAGACAAAGAAAGAAGAAGAGAAAGAGTGGGGGGGGAAGGGACGTAGAGACAGAGACAGAGAAACAGAGAAAGAGAGACAGAGAGACAGACAGAGAGACAGAAAGAGACAGAGAGAGACAGAGAGAGAATGCTAAATCCAAGATTTGATTTCATAGACTGGAAAAAAGAAAATCTGTGGCAGGGGAAAGACTTTCCGCCAGGGATCTCTTTTCCTCTCAAACCCACCTAGCAGAAGAGTAAGGAACCAGAAGGAAAGTGAGCCAGCAAAGTTCCCCCCAGAATTGGAAGGATACATGACTGTTTAGGGATGAAAAGCCTAGCATCATCAGAGGCCCTAGAGTAGCTGCTGATCATGAATAGAAATAAGCTTTAGCTAATAATTTGTGCAAATTGGAGAATCAGTCAAGAAACGATGAGAGGTGAAAAATACTCACATTTTCCCTGAGGATTGCTCAAGAAGTCAAGAAGATTTGGGTTCAAATCCTGCCTGTGACCACACACATTGGCTGTGTGACTATGGATAACTCAACTAACTTCTCATTGTCCCCAGGTCAGTCTACTAGACTCTAAGTTGCCTATTTGCATTGATGGAAGAAATTTCCACAGAACTGCCTCCATTAACGAAATTAGGGGTCTGACACTAATAGGAAGTTGAACTCTGAATAACTGTCCCATAATAACCAATCTTGGGCTTAGAGATTAAATAATGAAACATACTTCCCCCCCTTTTCAGCATAAAGACAAGGTATGTTACACACATTATTACATACATGTATGTACATATATGTATAACATACATAGATATGGGCACTGTTAGCAGTTGTTTTTGCTTAGCTGCTGTTTTCCCATGTTACAAGAGAGGATTCAATTCTGGGGTATTGGGGGAGTGAGAATATCAGAAATGACTAATAAAAAATAAATCATAGGTTCCCCTTAATCATATCAACTTAGAACCAGCATATCCTATTAGATGCATTGCAGTAACTGAGTTCAAATCTCAACTATGATAGTCATCTCCTAGGTGATCAGATCTGGAAAACAAGATATTAAATTGCCTCATTTACATCACAAGGTTGTTGGAAGGTGTATTAGCAGTACAATGTTGTGATTATTAGAAGTTCAGTTGTTGGTGGGGAGAGAGATCAGAGCAGATTGAAAGGGGATGTCAGAAACAACCAATCAATCAATACATATTTATTAAGTACCTACTACATGCCAGGCACTGTGCTAGCACTGGAGGCACTGTGTTAAGGGTGGAAACAAAGTTGATCATATGGAAAGGGAAGGAATAGGAAAAAAAAAACAGAACAATGAGAGGCAGAAAGTCTAAATGGGTCAAGAGAGGAACAAATGGGGAAGAGCTATCACCAGATTTAAAGTTGGTCAAATGGAAATCATTATAGGTGGGGAAAACCTGAAGCATGGGATACCCTCAGTGAAAATTAAAATCCTGTTGCCCAGCTAACAAACCAATCCAACAAGTGCTTCCTTGGTACAAAACACCATCTGATATATAGTTAGGTGCTACATAATGTCTTAAGCACTGTGCCCAGAACATAGTCAGTGCTTAATAAATATTTATTGACTATTTGATTAATAGGAACTACATTGATTTCCAAAGATCTTACTTCAGAAAGTCACCCCCAAACATGACTTCAACTTTTTGACAATTTGACCTCTTGGGATCCCTTTTTGGGGAGTATTAAACTAATATGAAATGAAGAATGACACCAAGTTGAAGATAACAGATATATCTTTAGCTTTAAAACTCAGAAATAGTTGAAAGGGGGGTATTATAATGCTCTGAGTGAAATCAAAGTGCCTATCACACTAATATTCCCCTTTTGTAAATTCCTCCTATGTATTCCCCCTAGCTCCCTAAATGGAAGTGCTATGCTCTGCTTAGAACATCCCCAGTCCCTAGCACCACCTCAAGTCACATCTCCGAAATAAATATTTTGACAATGATGCCTTTTGTTTAAAAAAAGACTACATTTCTAGATCCCAGCTGTTAGCAAAGAACCAGATGCTTCTGGGTGAGCAAACTATGCTAAAAGAAATCTGGGTATTTTAAGAGACACATTAACTTCTTCTAGGCCCCAGGGGAGCCATTCATGAGAAGAGGATAGTAATTTACAAAGAAAGATGCCTGGAACAAAAAAAATGGAAATGGAAATGGATCATGAAGGTCCAAGATGACCTCTGACTATGAAAATATGAATTTCATTTTCAAAAATCACCAGAAGCTCTTCATGGAGCCTCTCCATGCTACTGATGTGTTCATTATCTACAGCAAGGCAATTGGCCATCTTTTTTAGTCCTTCAGTGGTTCATGCAAGGCTCTGCCTACACTTAATTTTCCATCTGTTTTTAGGATGTTTAACCCGGAGAAGAGAAAACTCAGAGGGGTTATGATAGCTACCTTTAAGTATTTGAAGGGCTATTATGTATAGGAGGAATTAAGATCTTTCCATTTGGCCTCAGAGGAAAGAATATAATCCAGAGAAATGATTAGGTGTTAGAAAGAGGCAAATTTAAGCTCAATATCATGAAAAGCTTCCTAATAATTAGAATTGTACCAAAGTGGAATGGTTTGTCCCAAGAAGTGGTGGGATTCCTGTCTTAGGACGTCTTTAAGCAGAGGTTGGACAGCCATTTGTTGGGTATGGTATGATGGGGACTCCTTTGACATTGAGTTGACTCATGGCCTTTGACTAGATGGCCACTAAAGTCCCTTCCAACTCACAAATACTTCGATTCTGGTGCTTTAGAGCTGGAAGGAATATTGGAGATCATCTAGTCTAACCACCTTTTCTGACAGAAGAGGGAAAAACCATCTAGGGAGGTGTAGTGATTCAAGAGGGTCACATGGGGAGGTAAATGGTAGAGTCAGACCTTGCACTCAGGTCCTCAGACTTCAAAAATCCAGTGTTCTTCCCTCTAGACAAATCCATCTCCTCCATTCTTTTCTAGCTCTGCCATTTTAGTTGAATCAAGTCAACAAATGAAGAGTAGAAATCTACAAGGTGTCTAGGACTAGTAACGATAAAGCCAGTGGCTTTTTTGAGCCCATGCTTTGCCTGATTCCACCTCCAACATGGTTTCCCCTGACCATTGAAGGGGTCCATGGATAGACTTTGGGAAGTCCATAAACTTAGATGGGGAAAAATTACATCTTTATTTTTATTGAACTCTAAATAAAATTTATAATTTCCTTCAATTATTTTTTTAAAAAGTCTTATTCTGAGGAGTCCATAGGCTTCACTGGACTGTCAAAGGAGTCCATGGTAAAAACAAGGCTAGCCATACTATCTTCTTGAGAGGCTCCCAAGGGTGTCGAATTATTCAGCACCATCAGAAGTCATATTGGGCCATTGCCATTGCCAAGAAATGGATACATCTCATAGTTCATAGGGGTATGTATGCTGGAGCCAACTCAAACCAGCTGGACAGTTGATTGTTAAATTTTCAGTGTGAGCATTTACAAACTCAGAAATCAGCAAATACAACATATCAGGGCTTGATTTACTGTCTTATTGATGGTTCAGATTTAAGAAAGTAATGGGAAAAAAGGTTAATTACAGATTAAACTTAAAAGAATCTCATGGACAGGTTTCTTTGTTTTTCTCAGAGAGCAGTTGTTAAACATTTACCAGCACACTTCTAAATAATTGTCACATTCTCCTAAGCCCCTAATCCTGCCTCGCTCAGGACATGTCAAGATTCAGATCCCTACCTATAAGACATGGGTACAGGGTATAAAGAAATCCACTGAGGAAAATTTGCTTGGAATTGGGTTTAGCTGCAATGGGAAGGTACAAATCATAGAATCATAGCTTTAAGGTTGGAAAGGACCTTAGGGGCCATCTAATCCAACCCCCACATTTTATAGTAGAAGTAAGCCTGTAGTGGTTAAGTGACATGCCCAAGGTCACATGACTAATACACATCAAAGGAAGAGTTTGAACCAGGACCTCTGACTGCAAAGTCAGCCCCTTTTCTCATGTACCAGGTTCTTCATTTACAAGCATATTGTTTTTTGTTTTGGCAGTAACCAGGACAAAACCAAATTATTCAGATACATGTGTGCCCTGCTTCGTAGAAACTCAATGTGTGAAAATGGGATATACAAAGGATGATGGCGTTCAGGACCAACATTCTTCATAGACTCCCTTTAATCAGCAAATGTCTCAGTGCATTTCATCTAAGATTTTATTTTTTTTAAATTCATTTTATGCACAACTTCTCAGAAAAATGCCTATTGTAGTGAGTGAGGTCCAGTGCTCACTGTTAAATTGTGGGTAAGAGAGACCCTACTGAGAGGTTAGGATGACTTCCATCACTGGGGACATGCTCTGTTTGTTTCTTGACTCAGTAAGACCTGAAACATTTTACTGCTGAGCGAAAGTGTGACCTTTTAAAAAGGGAAAGGTAAGTCAAAATCCATGGCAGTATTTAAACAGTGAAATACCAACACATCAGCTCAAGCAGTTAGATATTTTCCCAGACAGATAAATAGCCAGTTGAACCCTAGAACCATAAACTGGAAGGGATCTTAATAACTATCTAGTCTAATTTCCTTATTTTGCAGATAAGGAAACTGAGGTTCAGGGAGGTTCAAACATTGGTCTGGAGTCACACAGGTAGAAAGCCTCAAAGACAGAATGTAAACTGAGGTCATAGAACCTGAGAGTTAGAAATGGAATCATCCTCAGAGGCCAAGGTATAAACCATAAAGCTATAAAACACCTCGTTTTATAGATATGGAAACAGAGGCACAGGGAAATTGAATAATTTGCCCAAAGTCATAGAGGTATTCAGTATCAGAGAGAGGATTTGAATCCATGTCCAATGACTCCAGAAGCAGATCTCTTTCCACTCTACCTTGCTGTTCCCCTACTCATTCTGCAGTAGCAATCAGATTGAAACTTGCCCCAAATGTACCCTTCAAAGCGGTCCAGTTCCCTAAAAAATGGGATATTCCTATCCAGAGCTAGAAATTGTCACATCTGGGATAAATTCCATTGGAAAGATGGTAGTAAGGGAGTGTTACTGACAGTCGGGGAGAAGGGGCCATGGAATTTCCATTGTCATTTACTCTAGGGAAGGTTTGCAGAGAGAGCAGACCCCAGGAAAAGGGCAGCACAGTGATGGAAGCCTGGGACAGGGCTAGCCTGGAACTGGTCATGCCACCTGTGATGTAGTGGGCACAGGACAGGAAGATGAGGACCAGGATAGTGGTTGCCCTTAGGGAGAATCCAAGTCAAATCAACAAAAATGTATTAAGCACAGTAATAGTGCCAGGTACTGTGCTAAGTGCTAGGAATACAAATGCAAGCAGAAAGAAAGTCAGTCTTTGCCCTCAAAACTTACAGTCCAATGGAGGATGGGGGTGACTACACACACCCACACACACACCCACACACACACACACACACACACACACACACAAAGATGCTAAAAAGGAGATGATGACTTATGTTGGAGAAAGTTAGGTTTCTCAGAAGTGGAGTCCAGAACAATGGCACCCTGAGGCAAAGCCTCAGTTTCCCCACGCTAACAAAGGCTCTGTTCTTATCTTTTCAATGGCTTTTAAATTTTCCAGAATGGTTGTTTTAAAAATTCTCTTTATCCTTTGAAGTGTGACTGGGGCTTTTATCTGCTTAATCTTTTTTCTTAGTTTGCAGATTTTGAGTAGCCATGTTAATTTTCTTGCCTGAACACAAGGCATGAATAGAACATGAACTGGTTGTGTACCTGTGTGTGCCTACATTCAGTACAAGATCCTTAACAATGGCCCTTCTATAGAAAGGGGAGAACTAATGGTAATGCAGGGTGCTAGCTGTGACTGCATACTCTGCCCACTCATGCTCAATGGTTATCTGTGCTGATCACCCAGTGAAACTGATAACACAGATGCAGAGCAGGGAGGAATTGATGCAGACTTCATGAATAAGTGAAAAAGTATTTCTTAAAGAATTACTATGTGCCAGGCATTGTGCTAAGCCCTGGGGATACAAATACAAGCAAGCAAGACAGCAAGACAGCCCCTACCCTTAAGGAGTTTACATTCTCATGAGAGTTGACTGTGTTGGAGGTGGGTGGGCTCAACACATGATAGCACATGTCTAGAGCTAGAATTGGATGGGGATGGAGAGGTTAGCAGCAGTCAAGAATGTGTGCAGGTGGCATGGTTTGTGGCTCACTGGGGAGTGGCCTGATTCAGGAAAAGAAATGATAAAAAAATCACCTGTCTGAGCCCAGGGTTTCCAGGGCATGAGTCTAAATAAATTCCATGGGAGGAAGTGGAGAATCAGAGGCAGAGCAGCATGATTTGGAGCTGTCCAGGAAGGGACAATCAATAACAATAAAAACCAATTTTTAAAAATAGCAAAATGACCATCTTAGGAAAGAGGGAGGAGAGGGATGGAGGGAGAAAATTTGGAACTCAACGTTAAAAATTATCTTTATGTGTAATTAGAAAAACATAATATACTAATTAAAACAAAAACAAAAATAGCAAAATGTTCAACAGGGATAAGAGAGAAAATAGATTATTCTCAATTGTTAATTTATTCCCTGAGCTCAAGAATTCTGAAGATCAGAGATCAAAGCCATTCTGATGACTTTTGTCTTTCTGTCCCTAGCACTAGAATCTTAGTAGGCCCTTAATAAATACTTACTGTTGTTGCAGATTACTGGAACTAATTCCAATAGAATGTAAGCTCCTTGCGGGCAGGGATATCTTCCCTTTCTTTTAGTACTCTCAGTACCCACCGCATTGCCTGACACATAGTAGGCCCTTAATAAATGCTTGCTCTAGCGGGGGGGGGGGGGGGGGTGTTAATGGAACTACTAATCACAATGGAATGTAAGCCCGTTGAGGGCAGGGTCTATTTTATTTTTGTCTTGGTATCCTCAGCTCCCTGCTCAGTGCTCAAAACATTATTTATTGTCCGTGCTTAATAAAAACTTATTAGTCCATTGAACTGCAAAAGCCTGTGCTTTGGAATAGCTGTAGAACCTAGGCCAAGGACTTCCCAAGCTTCCTCATGATCTCCCCATGATCTTCCTACATAATTGTTATTCCAGAACACAGCTGGGACTTCTAATTCCCAAAAGACAAAATGGAAATTCATTCCATGTCTAAAATTTTATAGATGGTATTTGCTTCATATACCACAGATGCTCCCTGCTCTATCATCCTCCTCTTCCTCACTCCACCCACACTCCCAGCAAATAGGAGTTTTTCTTATAACAGCAACAAAAAGTTAAGTATCAACCAACACAGAGGCCGTGACTAACAGCATATACAACACTTTGTCCCTATAGCACCTCCCTTCTCATTTCTCTACCAAGGGTAGGAAAACATTGGAAACACTCTTTTAGAAGACACTGTTCATTTTTGTTTTTTATCAAATGAGGGAATGTGATTTTTCCCTGCCATAAGAAAAAAAAAAGACCATAAGCAAGCACAACAACATTTGCCGATTAAAATTGAAAACTATTAGACCCAAGGCCAAATTTCAACCCACAATTCTGCTGCAAAGGCAAAATTCTGCTTTCTTCTTCAGTTTCAGCAATTCATAGATTAAATTAAACAGCAAGAAAAAGTCTCCTATATTTCCTTTCTTGGTAGACAGTTGGGAGGTAGGGAATGGGTATGAAATGTTATATATCCTGTCAGATGGAATTGATGTTTTTGCTTCACCATTTTTCTTTGTTACAAGGGAGAGGTATATTGGAAAGAGAGTATGGTACAAAAAATCATTAGGAAGAATTTTCAATGGGGAAAGAGAACAAACCTGCTAAAAAGAAACCATGGTCTATCCCAAACCATATAGATAGTCCTTAAAAATAAAACCATAATAGTTGTGAAAATAAACACTCATACCTGGGCTCTAAGATGGCAATGGATTCAACAAGAAATTTACAATCCTTCACCTTTTTGTTGCTTTGTGGCTGTTCTTATCTCTTTGTTTGAGATCTGAAAATCTGGGTCCCAATTTGGAATTTGGGAATTTGGAAGAGGGATTCTGACTATCTTGTATTAAAGGAAGCAGATGGATGCTTGTTTATCAGTCTGATGAGTAAAGTACTTTTCTGATGCTTATTCATAGTAGAGGGATGACCCTTGCTTCTCAGAGACTACTCCAGCAAAGCAAAAGTTGGCTGCGTTGACCAAGCTGGAAAGGCTTTGAGCATGAGCTGGTGGGTGAACTCTATTCTTGTCATTTGGGCAACACAAATTTGTGCCCTTCGGAGAATCAGAACTGGAGAACGGAAGCCATAAGCAAGTAGGAGTTGGGATGTTTAATCGGGAGAAGAGTAGACTCGGGGGCAGCAGGACCACTGTCTTCAAATATTTGAAGGGTGATCCCATCGAACGAGGATGAGAGTTGTTCTGCCCCATAGGGTAGAACTAGGAACAATAAGTGGAAGTTAGAGAGAGGCTGATTTGGCATATTTAGTCTTCCTGCCAATGCCAGCTCAGCAAAAATGGAACAGGCCAGCGTGAAAGATCTTGGGCTCCATCTCATTGAGGGATCTTCAAGCAAAGACTAGGTTCATTCAACAAGCAATGATAAAGTATATATTAAAATGTCAGATCCTGGAAGTACAAAGACAAAAACAAAACAGGCCCTGTCCTCAAGGGGCTGACATTCTGACAAAGGAGGCCCCGCCATGTTGGAACTTCTTTAAGTATGTGCCTTACAATGGATTGTATGTCTGTCACCTGAGGGCAAGCCCAGCTAGTCAATCAACAAGCATTTATTAAGCACTTACTATATGCCAGTCTCAGGGAATTAGGAGTCAGTCACAGGGATCCCAAGTGATAACAATGCCTGCCCTCAAGGAGTTTACATCCTAATGGAGGAGACATCATGTGCACAAAGAGGTATATTCAAGATACAGAATATATCTGTAAGCTGACAGGGAAAGGCATTAGCTAAGTTCAGAGAAGGGCAGGTAGGTAGTATAGTGGATAGCACTGGGTGTGAAGTCAGGAAGATTCCTCTTCCTGAGTTCAAATCTGGCTTCAGACACTTACTAGCTGGGTGACCCTCAGCAAATCACTTAATTCTGTTTGCCTCAATTTCTTCATCTATAAAATAAGCTAGAGAAGGAAATGGCAAACCACACCAGTATCTTTGCTAGGAAAATCCCAAATGGGATCACAAAGAATCAGATATGACAACAAAAGGTTCATTAATCTATTAGCCACATGAAGAATTCTTTCACCATATGAATTCTCAAAGACCTAGTCTGAGGGAGAAGGTACCTACATTTAAGAACATGGACTCTTTCATTCCACAAGTAGTTATTAAGCACTTCCTACATGCCTGGCATTGTACTAGACACCGGGGCCTGCAAAGACAAGGAATCAAGGAGGAAGTTGAGAGTAGGCGAGGAAAGAAGGCAATGTAAGTAAGCCTGAGAAGTGTTTGAAACTCGTGCAGCTGACTGCTTTTTGGAAGCTCACACTATGTGTAGGAGGATGAGTGGGGGCTGGCGGTAACCTGGGAGCACCAAATGTTCATGGAAATTCCCCTCTTTTGCCAGGAGATCTCCTGCCTCTTCCTTCCCAATGCCTCTCATTTTTTTGCCACTCTTAACCCAGGGCTCCTTACATGAGATGTGGATCTTGGAGTACAAAAATTGTTCCCAGGGAAATAATCAGCACGGATCTGAGCAACAAGGTCTGCCCTTTAAAAAAGTGAGAGAGCAAGTTTCAACTTAAATATACTGCCATTGAGTTTGAGAGGCCAAATGGAAGTGAATACAGAGCCAGCCTTGAAGCCAAAAGACCTGGATTCAAGTTCTGTCTCTGGCATATACTGACTGTGGGACCCTGGACCGACCTCTCAGAGACCCAGGAAATTCTCTAAAACAAGAAATTACAGAACATCTTGAGATCTACATTGGAAGAGAGAGTTTCCTCACCTGGGAGTTCCCTATACTAGTGAAATCACAAGTAAGGACTAAAAAACAAAATTATTTTATACATGAGTACATGCTGTCTCCCAAATATAAGCTCCCTGAGGGCAAAGACTGTTTCATTTCAGTCTTTGAAAACCTAGCTCTTATCACAGTGGCTGACACAGAATAGGTGTTTAATAAATGTTTGTTAATTGATCGCATAGGATGAAGAAGCGTCCTACTGGTGAAATTGTAAGAAAATTAGAACTAGAAGGAGTCAGAGATTATCTAGTTTCATTTTACAGTGAAAGAAGCTGGTACCCAGGAGGTTAAGTGGCTTGCTGTAGACATACAGGTGGGAAGTGCCAAGAGTGGGATCTGAAGCCAGGAATCAGCCAATCCCAAGACTTGCTTATGCCCAAGGCAAAAAGTGGTCAATGAAAACCCACCCAAGCTAGGTAGCTTTTGCCAAATCATTAGGAAGCAGTTTTTCCTTGAGTGTTAGGAGTGGGAAAAGCTAGAGGGAGGAACTGTATTAGCATCACTGTGGTGAGGACCATGGCTGATCTACCTCTCCCTCCAACGTAGGGAAATCTGCTCCTGGGAGCCCTGCCATGGAGGCCGAGTTGCATATGGAGGCACCACATGCTGCAACTTAAGCCTCCAGGATCCTAAATGAATCTCATCAGGAAAAAGATTGCAGAACACCGGGATTCTGACAGCAAAAATACAGGCACTATGCCTCCAAGCTGGTAATCCTTAAGCAATAAAAGCCTAAATATGAAGCCAGGCCTCTGGAGGCAAGGCATTGGAGATGGAGTAGAGGTTCAGGGAGATTTAAATATTAAAACTAGAGGCAATAAAAAGGAGACTCAAGGTTTTTTTAGTAGGGGAGTGACGTGGGCAGACCTGTGCCTAGGAGCATCAGGGCAATTGTGTGAAGGATGAATGAGAATAGGGAAACCAATTATAAGTCTATTGTAATAGTCCAGGCATAGGAAAGACCTTGATAAGTTGAAGGACATCCAGAGATGGTCAAATATTATGATTATGAATTGGGGATGTCATGAGGCTCAAATGAGATATTAGTTGTAAAGCACTTTGTAAAATTAAAACTCAATTCAAGTGTCAGTCATTAGTATCATTGTCATTATCATTATTAATTAACCAGTGTGGCATTTTGAAAAGTTTGAGAGACATAATTTCTGGATAATTTAATCATTTTGTTAATAATGACAGCATTTTAATAAAAGGATTATCATTTGGCCATCTCTCTCTTAGTCCAAAGACAATCACAGTGGTGGGCTCATGGCTTACATGCCCATTGGAAGAGGTGTGTTCCCAAAAGTGGCAATCAACTCTGATTGGCTAACAATTAATGGAAGAATAAATATTATAATGAGGGGCTGGACCTGAACTTTGATTATGTCATCCACTTCTAAGTTACCCCCAGCCTCGAGCAATCTATTCAAATAATTTATCCCCACCCAAACCTGAGTAGAGCACAATGGCTGCCTCACGTGGATACGTCTGAGTAGAGGAGGTTAGCTCAGTCTTCAGAGACTGAGATCTTGAAATGAGGATAAAAGAAAAAGGGGGAAATCTGAATCTCCCCAAATCATTGATTATTAATCATCATTTCTTTCACCTCCAGTCACCAGGTCTCCAGTCTGGTGATGACTTCATTCCCCAAGCCCTCTACTACACTTCTGCTGAGCTTCAGCAATATTCAAAGAGCAATATATTATATTACTTTGTCTTCTATGGGCTGGCAAATACTTAACAACCAGGCCCCTGGAAGGAAAGTGTATGCACAAAGATTTTTAAGTTTAAAAATCTATATTATTGACACTTTCTTAAGTCTAGAAAATCAAACAATAAATCAGGCCCTGATTTGTAGTGATTCACATTTCTGAAGTGTAGATGCTCAGAGTGAACATTTAATAATCATTAACTCTTCAGGCAGACTTCAGAAAAACTTGGAAAGACTTACATGAACTGATGCCAAGTGAAGTGAGCAGAACCAGGAGAACATTGTACACAGTAACAGCAACATTGTGCAAAGAATAACTTTGATAGCCTTAGCTCTTCTCAGAAATGTAAGGATCTTATACAACCCCAAAAGACTCAAGATGGAAAATGCTAACCAAATCCAGAAAAAGAACTATGGAGTCTGAATGCAGATTGAAGCATACCATTTGCTCTCTCTCTTTTTTGTTTTCTCTTTCTCATGGTATCTCCGATTGGCTCAAATTCTTTTTTATAACATGACTAATGTGAAAAATATGTTTAACATGAATGTATATGTGTAGCCTATATCAGATTGCATGCCATCTTGGGGAGGGTGGAGAAGGAGGGAGAGAAAATTTCAAACTGAAAATCTTATAAAAGTGAATGTTGAAAACTAAAAATAAATAAACAGATAAATTTATTTTAAAAATAATCTTTAGCTCTTGTTAGCTAAAAGTTAGAGCAAAACCCTGGTAAGGCCTTGAATTCATGTCAGAAGAGGACAGGTTCAGGAAACTGAGAAGGGTTGGCCTGGAGAAGAGCAGAATTGGGAGAGGAGGAGAGAATATGATAGCTATTTTCAAGTATCAAAGAGGATTGGTCTTATTCCTCTTGGCCAAAGAGGATAGAACCAGGAGTGATGGAAAGTTGCAAAGAAGCCCATTTAGGCTTCATACCAGAAAGAATTTCCCAGCAATCAAAGCTTGGCAAAAACTGAATAGGCTGCAGGTAGTAGCAGATGCTTTCTCCAACCTCCCAACCAAGAGGTCTTAAGGAAAACTAGGATGGCCCCTTGTTGGCTATAGTGTGGAAGGTATTTTGGTCAAGGGTCTCTTAGATCTTAATCCTGAAATTGTGTGATTCTGCATTCAGGATCATATGTTTTGAACTGGGATATTAGAGATCAGTTAGTTCAGGATCCCTTAACCTTTTGGGGTGTCCTGGGTCCCTCTGGCAATCTTGGGGGGAGCCCTGGGGACCTCATCTCACAATACTGCTTTAAATGCATAAAATAGAATTCATAGGATTACAAAAGAAACCAATTATACTGAAATATCATTATCAAAATATTTTTAAAAGAAATTCATGGATCCAGGTTAAGAACTCCTGCTTTTCAAAGACAAGAAAGAGACTCAGAGAAGTTGATTTGCCTAGGGTCACATAGCTAGTGATTGTCAAAGGCAGGATTTAAATCCAGGTCCCATGACTTCAAAGTCAGTGCTCTTTTCACCTTGGTAGGCTGATCTAAAGCTAGAAGGGACCTCTGAGATCATCTAATCCAATCACTTCATATTACAGATGACAAAACTGAATGGAAAGGACTGATGGTCCATTTTAGATGCAATGACCAATTCAGACTCTTACAAGGCAGGTGTGAGAGTCAGAAACTTATAGATGCAACTAAAAAGAATATTGGATAATAGGATCACAGGTCTAGAGCTAGAAGGGATCTTGAAAGCTATCTAGGCCAACTACTTCAATTCACAAATAAGGAAACTGGAGGTATAGAGAAAGCTAAGTGGCTCTGTAGATAGAGAGTTGTATCCAGAGCTAGGAAGATCTGAGTTCAAATCTGCCGCAGCCACCTACTTACTAGCTGTATGACCCTAGGCAAGTCACATCACCTCTGGTTGCCTCAATTTCCTCAACTGTAAAATGGAGATAATAACAGCACCTATCTGCAAGGTTGTTGTGAGGAACAAATAAGATAATATTTGTAAAGGGTTTCGCACAGTACCTGCACATAGTAGGTGCTATATAAATGCTAGCTATTAGTAGTATACAGAGTATAGTGATTTAGGATTATCAATTTCAGAGTTTAAAAAAGACATCAGAGGCCATCTAATTCAACCCTCTCATTTTACAGACTGGGAAACTGAGGCCTAGGAAGGTGCAGTGACTTGACCAAGGTCACACAGGTGGGTAAATTGCAGAGCTAAAATTTAAACCCAGGTCCTCTGACTCTGCTAGTCACTGCTTTTTATGCTATATAATATTAATATCCAGATAGAGGGGGAGACTTTAGAAGTCATCAAATCCAATCCTCTTATTTTGCAGATGAAGAAACTGAGGCCCAGAGATGTTAGGCAACTTGCCTGAGATCACACAAGTAGAAAGTAGCAGGATCTGGATTTGAATCTATGCCCTTTGATTGCCAATTAGCATTCTTCCTCTCCTATCACTTGTTACAGATGACACAGCCTGAGAGCCTGGGCTGAACTGTTTCATCTGAAGAATCAGAGGTAATCTGGGGAAATTCAAAGCATCTTTCTCAGTTGTGGCTTAAAAGACGTGGGGGGAAAAAAAGACTTGGAAGAAAGAGTGGGAGACAAAAGTCTACATTTCAGGGAAACTTGTGACCGTATCAAGCTGATTAGCCTTGCTAACTGGTAATTGAAAAATCCATGTTCCTTTTCCCTGTCTTGGCACCATGGTGTCCTGGCCATCCTCAGTCATCTTAGAAAAACACAATTATCTGTTTCAAGCAGAAGCATAACAGAAGCTCTAGGAAAATAAAATGCCATTAATTCCATTAGCTACAGCTTACCTCCCACACAACTAAAATACGCACACACTACGCACACATGCATACACAGATGATATTTTTAGCAACCCAACTCCCTCTTTTTGTCCTTTTATGTCTTTCCAGTAAAAAAATCTGATTCTTAGGAAGAAAAAAAAAACCCTGCCACTTCCTGGCTGGCCATCTCCACACAATGATGCCTTCATTGTTGCCTTCATCCCCATCTCCACTTCTATGGAAACTTGAATTCTACCTCTGGGACTCCAGGCTTTCATAGGGAGGTATATTTGTGTTTTATCTTGCCCAGAACTCAGCCTCCAAGCCACTTCCAGGCCATCTCTATACCATGTTCTTCCACCTTTCCCCTCTCAATTCTTTTTTTGTGCTTGTTTTTTGCTAGGCAGTGAGGTTAAGTGACTTGCCCAGGGTCACAGAGCTAGTAAGTGTATAGTGTCTGATGCCAGATTTGAACTCAGATCCTCCTGACTCCAGGGCCAGTGTTCTATCTACTGCACCACCTAGCTGCCCCTACCCCTCTCAATTCTTGTTCTTGGTCAGTTGTCTTAGTTGTGTCCAACTTTTCATGACCCCATTTGGGGTTTTCTTGTCAAAGATACTGGAATGGTTTGCCATTTCCTCCTCTAGTTGCTTTTCCAGATGAGGAAACTGAGGCAAACAGGGTTAAGTGACTTGCCCAGGGTCACAGAGCTAGTAAGTGTCTGAGAACAGATTTGAACTCAGAAAGATGAATCTTCCTGACTCAAGGCCAGGTGTTCTGTCCACTATGACGCCACCTAGTTGCCCATATAAATACTAGCTATTATTGAATTATCAACACAATCCAAAAATAGAATGAATTTCCTTAGGAAGTAGTGAGTTCCTTTTCATTAGCGTTTTCAATCAGAGGCTGGATAACCCTTGTCAGGGAAGTTAAAGTGAATGTTGTCCAGGTTTGGGTTGAACTCAACGGCCACTGGGATCCCTTCTAGCTCTTAGATAGCTGGGTGAACAGTGCACTGAGCCTGGAATCCGAAAGACATGTATTCAAATCTAGCCACAGGTACTTCCTAGCTGTGTAACCTTGGGCAAGTCACTTAATCTCTGCCTGCCTCAGTTTTTTCAACTATAAAGTGGGGAGAACAGTACCCACCTCCCAGGGTTGTTGTGAGGATCAAATGAAAGGAGGTTTGTAAACTACTTAGCGCAGTGCCTGGCACAGAGTAAGTACTAGATAAATATTGGTTGTTATCATTATTGCTTTTATTATTACTATTAGATTCAAGGATTCTATGGTTCCCATGAAAATTTGTGTGTCCAGCCATTATAATAATAATAATAATAATAATAACAGCATTTATATAGCACTTAGAGGTTTGCAAAGGGTTTTAAAATATAATAATTATAATATTATATTATATATTATACTTATATTATAATGTATTATAATATTATATATTATATAATAATTATATTATGTAATACAAAAATTAAAATTTCCCTAATTACATGTTAAAACAAAATTTTTAAAAAGTTTTGAGTTCCAAATTCTATCCTTCCTCTTCCCCTTCTCTGAGATAGTAAACAATTTGATATAGTTTATACACGTTTTGCAGAGTTTTACAAATATTTCACATACTCCAACCTAAGGGCTTGTTCTTAATGAGGGTCATAGCAATGGTTCAAAGGCAAGTCAGAGCTGAAAAAGTTCAATGAGATGGGTTTTTCCCCCCTCTAAACAACTCTGATATTCATGGTCTAATGTGCCCAGTAGAACTTTCAGACTCACACTTTACGTCCTATCAGAAATTTAAGAAGGATTTTTAGAATTTATTTCCAGAAGCATTTTTATGTCATTTGTCTATTGTTTTCTAGGCTAATAAGCATTTTTCATCTCTTTATAGAAAGTGATAAGGCTAAAAAAAAAAAAACACAACTCCATCAGGCTTAAGTTGCTAAGCAGGGGAAAACTATCACAGCCTAATGAGCAATTGGAAATTCCTAGCCACATCACCAATGGTATTGACATCAGCTATTCTCAGCATAGTAGAATCCCCTTAGGGGAGGGAAATCGGGTCTGGCAGAAGCTGGAAGTCCACCTTCTTCCCCAAAGCCAGCCAAAATAGATCACTGGAATGTCAGGCTCAAGTTCAGCTTGGTTTGCTAAATAACAGCATTATTAATGGCTCTTAATTAGTGATCATCTCCTCTAGACATCCAAAGAGGTGAGCAGAGCTTAAAACAAGCAAACAAACCAGTGAGATCTTTTGCTCCTCCTCCAGAATAACTCAGAATTCTTTCCACCTTGATGTGGCTTGGTCAGGATGCAAGGCCACCTTGAGAAACACTGAAGGGTGCTCAGGCATCCCATCATACTTGTCACATTAGCAAAGATATGAAAACTCATTGCTGGAGGGCAGGTAGGAAGACAGGCACAACTCATCACTGTTAGTGAAGCTGTGAATTGGTTCAACTGTTCCAGAAAAATATTTGGAAGTATGAAAGAAAAGTTAATTATTTAAAAGTATTTATTATTACAAGTTAATTATTAACTTTGATCTAGGCATCCTACTGCTAGAATTATAGCCCTAAGAAATTAGAGATGAATAGGAGAGGCCCCGACGTACAAAAATGTTCACAGTAGGATTTGTGATAAAAAAAAAGGAAACAAATCTATTCCTATCAATAGGAAAATGACTGAACTGTGTTGCATAGATGTTATAATGTAATGTCATAATACATGGCACATATTAATAATTCAGAAAAAATGGAAGACTTTATGAAGTGACTCAAAGAGAAGAAAGCAAAGTAATAATCCAGTGGAAAGGTACATGGTTGGTTAATCATTTTTTAGTCATGTCCAATCTTCATGAGCTTTTTGGGGATTTTCTGGGCAGAGATACTGAGTGGTTTGCCATTTCCTTCTCCATTTCATTTTACTGATGAGGAAACTCAGGCAAACAGGGTTAAATGACTTATCTAGGGTCACACAGCCAGTAAGTTTCTGAGGCTGGATTTGAACTCAAGTCCTCCTGACTCCAGGCACGGCACTCTAGACACTGGACCAAAATCCTACTTTGGACACTTACTATCACTTAACTATCATAGACCTCAGTTTCTTTGTTTGTGAAATTTGGGGATTTAACTAAATGGTTTCTTAAGTCTCATCTGTGTCTAAGTCTCAGATCAAAAGCCAAAAGAATAATATATACAATGACTATAAAAATATAACCAGAAAGATAAGACTGGGGCAACAAAACTAAGCTTAAATAAAATAGCCAAATCAACCAACAAGTATTTATTTATTTGTGAGGTAATTGGGGTTAAGTGACTTTCCCAGGGTCACACAGCTAGTGAGTATCAAGTGTCTGAGGCTGGATTTGAACTTGGAGCCTCCTGATTCCAGAGCTGGTGCTCTATCCACTGTGCCCCTCAACAAGTATTTATTAAGTGCCAACTAGGTGCCAAACAGTGTCCTAAGTGTTGGTGGCACAAAAAAAAATTTTAAAGATTGTCCCTGCTTTCAAGGAGATTACATCTAATAGGGTAGCTAGGTGGTGAAGTGGATAGAACATGGGGCCTAGAGTCAGGAAGACGTGAGATCAAATCCAACCTCAGACACTTACTAGCTGTGTGACCCTGGGCAAGTCATTTAACCTTGTTGACCTCAGTTTCCTCATCTGTAAAATGAGCTGGAGAAGGAAATGGCAAACCATTCCAGTATCTTTGCCAAGAAAACCCAAAACAGTGTCACAAAAGTTGGGCATGACTGAAAAGCAACATACAACACGCAAAAAAATAAGATATAGCATGCATATATAAGATATAAATATGTAAATGTAAGGTTATCTCAGGCACTAGCAGTGGGGAAGACTGGGAAAGGCCCCCTATAAAAGATGAGAATTGATTTAAGCCTTGAAGGAAGCCAGGAGACAAGAGGTAAGGAAGGAGAACGTCCCACATATGGAGGGTAACCAGCATAAAGTCACAGAGTCAGAAGATGGGGTGCAACATTTTCATACATAGGAGCCTTTCCTGGTTGTCCCTAACTTCTCAGTGCTGTATTTCTAGCAGTAGGATCCCTGGATCAAAAGAAAAGAAAAATTAACTTCAACTTATCTTGCCTGCTTCCAAATGTTTTTTCTAGAACAGTTAAACAGTAAAATAAATAAATGAATAAATAAAGCAAAACAGTTTGGCTCAGCCGTAAAGTATGGAGAGAAGAGTAGTATAAAAAAATTGGAAAATTGGGGCCAGGTTGTGAAGAACTCTGGATTCTAGATGGGCTTCTAGTTGATTCTAGAGGTAAGGGGGACTCACACACATTCATTCTCCAGACAAAAATACTGAGTCACTGAATGGTTAAATAACACACCCAAGAGTGGAATACAGATCCTCTGTCTCCAAGCCCAAAGCTCTTTCCATCAAGCCATATTTTCTCCAATACCTGCTTTACTTTGTGTATGTGTGTGTGTGTGTGCACGCGCACACATATGTGTCTGTGTGTATTTGTGTGTGTGTTTTATGTGTTTGTGTGTGCATATGTGTGCACGATGGAAAATCAAAGTTGTTTTGTCCAGGGATATTGTTTAGAAGAGGCAGCTAGGTGATACAATGGATAGCTTGCAGGGCTTGGAATCAGGAAGACCAGAGTTCAAATTTGACCTCAGACACTTATTTAACTGTGTGACCACTGAAACAAAGGTTCATCTTTTTAATGACAATATTCTCCTGGCAATATTGTACGGTGAGAAGCCATGGAATATCATTGTAGGGTTTAGCTCAGTGCCTGGCACATAGTAGGCACTTTTAAAAATGCTTACTCCCTTCCCCCTTTAAAAGATTTAAATTGAGGGCCAAAGCATGATGAAGAGGTACATGAAGGGGTGAGCAGGCTACAGCACATAAGCCAACAAGAACTATAGAGGAGAAGCAATGTGAGTGGTGATGGAGAATTTGGGGGGCACTAAAAAGATAAGCTTGTCATATAGGGACAGCAGGAGATAACTCCGGGTGAGGGATAGCCTGGACTCTCTGTGTGCATTTATGCTATGTCAGAAGATGGAGGGTGAGCCCCCAGCATGCTGAGTAGCCTTCTGGAGAGAAGTCTGGGGAGAATGATGGACAAAAGCTGCGTAAGGTGAGAAGACATGCAAAGGTTGCAACTGGAACTATGGATTCTCAGGACTGCCCGAGTTGATGAAATCTCAGATCCACTGCAGCATCAAAGTGAGAAAGGAAACTCTACAGGGAGGTTATGTGACTGGCCCAGGGTCACACAGCTAGTGGATGATGGAGACAAAATCTCCACCCAGTTCCTGTTGACTCCAAATCCAGTGGTCTCCCCAATCTACCTTGTATGGGTGACAACATGTCTACAAGCAGGGACTGTCCCTTTTTTTTCCTCTACCCAGAGGTTCAAAGACTGTCATCAACATCCTGCTATCTCAGCACTGTATCTTCACAACACTGAGCAATCGGCAGCTGCTGCCCCCACCCTAGGCAAAAATGGCAGGTCATCGCCCTGGTGTGGGCACGGTATCAGCTCTGCTCTGAAGCACTCAGAGTACCACCGGTCTATTTCTCAGTCTGATAATCCAAGATCATGCTCAGAGATTCACTTTTTTCCACTGGGGTAGAGTCATGAGGTGAATGTGTTCCTGTTACACACAGTAGACATTGGTGCTAATCTGTTTGGACAGGACTTCGTGGCCTGAGACTCTGGCCATGGCAGGACTCAGAAAAAAAATAAAAGCTGCAGACAACAATGCAAAGATTGATTGGTGAAGCCTCTTGTAGAAAGGACAAGTACAGATCTGCAAAGGCAGAGACTTCATGTAACTGCACCCCACCCCAAACAAATTTCCACTCTTAAATCCTGGGGTCAGACTGCTCTCTGGTACCAGGCATCGATTCTGGTCTCTGTCTGGTATGGATTGTTGTTGTTTGTCCTATGTTCTCAAAGAGGATCACGACCTCAGGAACGCAATGCCATGATTTGCAAGTGAGTTGGATTTAAGTGAAGGAGGACTGTGCAGAGTCACCGGCCTCACTCTCTCCTCCCATCCACATCTGGGGGATGGATTAGAACCCTAGAAGCAGTATGTTATAATGCACAGGCAGTAAGGCTCGGACTCAGAAAGCCACTCCCAACATAGACACTTATTAGCTATGTGAGAGTGGGTGAGTTGTTTAAACTTTCCAAGTCTCAGCTTCTTCATCTGCATAATGTGGATAACAATAATAATGATGATAATATTTATATCATATGGTTATGAAGATTTGATGAGATAACTAGTTGGGACAGCACTTTTTTAAACCTATACCAAGTGGTGGGGTGGATAGAATGCCAGGCCTGGAGTAAGGAAGACCCGAGTTCAAATCCAGCCTCACACACTTACTAGCTAGGTGACCCTATGCAAGTCACTTAACCCTGTTTGCCTCAGTTTCCTCATCTGTAAAAATGAGTTAGAAAAGGAAATAACAAACCACTCCAGTATCTCTGCCAAGAAAACCCCAAAAGGGGTCATGAAGAGTCAGGCATGACTGAAATGACTCAACAATAACACCAAATTAAACTATAATTATTATTATTATTAACCTGGTTCTGCAACTTATGACTTGTATGACTAAACTTGACCTCCCTGAGATTCTATTTCTCCTGCAAAACTAAAAGAGGAGGCTGACACAGATGTTATCCAAGGCCTTTGGAACAATCAGGAAAGGCTTCCTGTAGGAGGTAGTGAGCTGAGCCTTGAATAAAGCCAGAATTCTAAAAGGCAGAGGTGAAGAACATGAAAGACAGCAAAAGAAATGACTTCCCAGGGTGAACCATCAGGCTCTTTTTAAAATCACCATACTTGGCGGCCTGTGATGGTTTCCCTTCTGGGTGTTAAAAAAAAAAAAAAAAGGCAGTACTTACAAAGTATGCAAACACTTTAAGGACATTTTTTAAAAAGCCAGAAATTGCTGCTCTGATCTCTCACACTTCCACTTATCACAGTTTACGTATGTGGGAATACTCATTTCACTCTCCTGGTGCTTGTGTGGTACCTCCAAGGAAGAACTTTAGAAACATTAGAGGCTCTGGGCCCCATGAGAAGATTTTGTGGAGAGTGAATAAGGTGGTAAAAAGTTCCCTAAAGCAGAAATAAAAAGGAGTTTGTGAAAAAGCTAGACTTATTCCACAGAGAAGCTCCCAAGACCAGAGGTCTAACTACAGTGTGGCATATGGGCCTCTGTCCCAAGGTGCTGGTGGTAGAAGGGTGGCTCTTTTCAGGGTCACCACTGTCTCTGTGCCTCTCCTTAAGCACATCCACCATCTCAGGCCAAACATGGGGACAATTAGGCAGAGAGAGGCAATGTTCCATGTACCTATGGTCAGACTAGCCCCTGTTTTCTTGCTGCCCAGCTCAGTCCACCTCTTCTCTTCTCAGCTGTTTTGTTTTTTTTTTCCATCAGGCAAAACCATTCCTTGTTATCATTCTGGCTAAAGAGATATGAACAGTTAGTACCAAGAGCAGTGGGTTTGGAGTTAGAGAATCTAGGTTAGAATCCTAGCTCTGACACTTAGTACTCATCTGTCTTTGAGCAAGTCGCTGACCTTGGCTGGGCCTCAGTTCATCTGTAAAATGAGAGGGTTAGACTTGATGACCTTTAAGGTCCTTTCTAGATTGAAATCTATGCTCCTATTGCCTTTTTTTGCTTGTTTCAAATGGGAAAAAAGACAAGGGTTGTTTTTTATTTAAATGTATTTATTTATTTTTAGGAGAAGAAGCTTAATAGGGAAGAGACTGGAAACTAGTCAGCACATGGGAAAAGAGTATCTGACACTAATGGGAACAAGAGAGCACACTGTCCTCATTAGCTCCTTAAAGGAGGCCAAGAAGACGGAACCTTGACTTTCTCTACCCTAATTGTCCCTGGACTTGGCGTTCAGAGAGAAAACTCAACCCTAGATCAAGGGTTCCTCACCTTTTTGTGGCATGGACCATTGGGCAGTCTGAGGAAGCCTATGGGACCCCTTCCTTCTCAGAATAAGGTTTGTAAATGAACAAAATACACAGAATTATAACAACAGAAACCAATTATAGTCAAACACAATTCTCAAAATATTTTTTGAAAAACAAGTTAAGAAGCCCTGCCCTAGATTGTGGAATTAAGGAAATCTTTCTGAACCCTGCTGAGAAAGGATCTTTAGTTCCCCAAATAGTTATAAAGGGGGAATCAGACTCGGGCAATGGATCCATCCACTCCTGGAATGGGTTCCTTGTATCATGGGTTCAGAAGCCTCATAAACAAACTGAAGCCCAGAGAGGTTGAATAATTTGTTCAGGGTCACAAAGATTAGATAGCACCAGGTCCTCTGACTTGAGCTCCAGTGGTCTTTCCACTGTACCATTCTGTCCTTTTCATCAGAGATCTAAAGAGCTCTGTGTTGGGAAGCAGAAGATCTGGAATCTGATCGGTTATTTGCATGTTTTTAATACTGACCCAGAGCCATCTTCAACACAAACTGAAATGAAGGAAAGAGGAACACTCCACTCCTGGAAATAGCTGAGGCCTGAGGCTATTTCTAAGCATTACAGACCGGCATGGCCTCCTCACTGAGCTAATAGGATCCCACAGGCTGGGGTACAGCACCCTGAAAAATCCTAGTAACTTCAAGAATGTTCGCAGCATCTGTTGGGTGGAAGAAAGCTGCAAAGTTTCAGTTCCCAGAACTCAGGGACCGACTCAAGCTGGGAGATGATCCAAGCAGACTTCCTTGGTGGGGAAAAATAAAACAGGCCCTATGGAAAGTCCCTGAAGAGCAACCATCTGCACAGACTGCCTCCACCCCTCCTGCTGCACCCTCCCTACCTCACTCTCTGACCCAGGCCTATGTTGCCACAGGCTGTGGTTTCCTAGAAACTGCCCATCAAAGTCACCTCAGCAACCAGCCCTGGTGCCAGCATCCCCTTGCCCAAAGGAGACACTGAAAAGTGACTGCATCTCCTCCAGGGTAACCCACAATCTGAGGGGAAAAGGACAAACCGAGTCTATCCCTTGGAAGGGCCAGCTGCTGGCATGTTCTGGTACCTCTCACTCATACCAACTCAGCCAAAACTCAACTTTTATGCCCACCCTAAATATACTAGTAATCAACCCCTTCTCTTCTCCCTTCCCAACGAGAAACTAGAAATGAAGGGATGTTGCTCACATTTAGAGTTTAGCTCTCCAGCTTTGTCAATACCTCCACAATATAAGAGGAGATTCCTCAGCATGTGTTCTAGGGAGAGCTGAAACACCAAGCCATTTTTGCTCCAGATGCAAGCATGGACAGTTGGGGGTGGGATGGATTACCTGGGATTCAGAAGAAGGGAGGAAGCTCTCCATAGGACCACAAGGATCATACCTATCCAATGTGCACCATCTGCTAAGAGCACCCAGTGGTGAATGATATTTAAATGAAAATGTTATACTGAAGAGAGAAATGTCACTTTCTGCACCTGATAATCTTGTAAGTTCCCTTCAAAAACTGCTTTTTCGTTAAGGGTTCCCCCCCCCCAGAAACAAGTGTTACTAAGTTGAGAGAGAGAGAGAGAGAGATACAGAGAGACAGAGAAAGAAACAGACAGAGAGCTAACAGACAGACAGAAAGAGGCAGTGTGATACAATGGGGAAAGCATTGCCCCCCGAGTCAAAGAGCCTAGATTGAAATCTACTCCTATCACTTAATGTCACTTAAATGCCTAACCAGCTTGGGCCTCAGTTCTCTCATCTGAAAAAGGAGGGGGTGGACTCAATGGTCTTTAAGTGTTCTTCCAGCTCTATTTCATCATATCCAGAAGGGGGGTTTTCACCATGTGGGAACTTCCTCCACCAGCTAAGAAAGCAATCTGTCTATAGAAATAATGAGGGAGTTGCTGGAAGCTCAGAGATGTTAAACAACTTTCCTAAGACAGCTAAGTGGTGCAGCGGATAGAGCTCTGGGCCTAGAGTTGGAAAGACCCGAGTTCAAATCCAGCCTCTGACAGTTACTAGCTGTGTGACCCTGGGCAAATCACTTCTGTCTGCCTCAGCTTCCTCAACTGTAAAATAGGGATCATAATGACATTTCCTTTTCAGGATTATTTTGAGGATCAAATGAGATAATAATTATTACTGAGTACAGTGCCTGAACACCTTTTGTTGTTCAGTTGTCCCAGTTGTGTCTGATTCTTTGTGACCCATTTGGGGTTTTCTTGGCAAAGATACTTGAATGGTTCACCATTTCCTTCTCCAGCTCGTTTTATAGATGGAGAAACTGAGGCCAACAGGGTTAAGTGACTTGCCCAGGGTCACCCAGCTAGTAAGTATCCTAGGTTGGATTTGAACTCAGGAAGATGAGTCTTCCTGACTCCAGGGCCAGCACTCTATCCACTGTGCCATGTAACTGCCTGATATACAGTAGGTGCTTAATAAATACTCGTTTCCTTCCTTCCATGGATATGCAGTTTCTAAGTGTCAGAACCAGGATTTGAACCCTGATCTCCCTACCTCTGAGTCCAGCACTCCACCATTCACTATACCAGTGATACCAAACTCAAATAGAAATGGATCCCTGCTGCCTTAGAAAATTGATTTAGAAAAATTAACATTATTGATGTTGTATTGTATTTTTACTTATTTTGTTAAACATTTCACAACTACATTTTGATCTGGTTTCTTCACCACTCTGGAGTTTTACAAGCTGAATGGGGGCCCTTGGGACTGAGAGTTTCACACCCACTGTTTTTGCCCCTTTATGTATCCCCAGCACTTAGCATGGCACATGGCATACAGAGTAAATGCTTCAATAAATGCTTGACGGTAACTCTCCAATAGATTACCATAAGAATATTAAGGACAAGATGTAAAATCTACCATCAATAAAAATCAGATTGTTTCTCTTCAGCTCAGATCGAAACCTTCTAGACAAAATCCTATCAGGAAATGGTCTATAGGCCCAAAGGTTCCCCTGGGAATGGTGAGGTCCATGCTCAGCACCTCTTTCGACATCCAGTTAAAGGACCCATTCCTGGAGTTAAAGGCAAGACCAGTTAGGCAATAAAAATGATTCATTCTCCAAACACCTCTGGGTTTCCTCAGCTCAGCAAGGAGGATTCCAAAGGAGAAGCTAAAAGGAGGGAGCAGGAAGGAGCTTACCTCCTCTATGATTTATTCCTCAGCTCCTGGGAGGATGGGAGAGGGGAGAATGGAGATTACAGGCTGGAGAGCATCGTGGAAAATTAATTCCTTCTCTGCTAAGCTGCAAAGAGCAGAAAGGCTCGGCAGAAACTGGATGTGTTCAAGTCCCCCCCAGCCCCAGCCCCTGACTCACCAGGATCTGGAAAACGTGCCTTCCATGATTACTAAAAGAGAATGCCAAATGCTGCTGCACGCAGGGCCTCCCTGAAGCCAGATTAAGAGCTGTTCTTCAGACTGCAGCCAGCCTGTTCTGCTCTGCAGGATGCAGAGGCTGAGCCATTGGTGTGGGGTGAGGGGTGGGTAAGAGTCCCTGCCTGGTTTTAGCCGGCCCTGACCCTAGCACACCACGCTTTCCTCAATGCCTCAACCATATCTAGCTTCATCTTTCCCCCCTGCTGCCTGACTTGGACCTGCCTCCCCAGCCCTAAATACTCCTTAGATGCAGCTGGGACTCCATCCCTCCTCACCTGCCCCTGCTTGTGTCCCAGATGTCCCTGAGTCCAACTGAGCCCCCATCCCACCAAACCAGCCTATGCCTTGAAATGCTACCTGTATTCAGCAGAGCCTCTCTCTTGTCTGACCTGTCCCTGACTATGCCCTCAATCCTACCTGACTACAGAAGCTCTTCCCCAAGCTCCCAGGTTCCAGCTGACCTGAAGGAGCCTGAAAGAAGAGGTAACTTGTGACTTGAGGATTTTTAACCTAGAAAACTAATTCCTCATCTCCACCCTTGCTGTCACCACCATGCCCTTAACCCTGGGAGACTGAACCAGATCAACTGCCCACCCTTCTGGCTTCAGCTGACTGCTCCTTCCCCTTGGCATGGCATACCTTTTCTCCAACTTTCTTCACCTTCAGATGAACCTCATTGCCTGACCTGTCTCCTCCTCAAATTCCTAATCCTGCCTGGCTTCAGCTATTACCTCCACCTCCAAACTGTGCCAACAATGCATTCCCACCCTCCAACCATTTCCAAACCCCACCTGGCTTCCTCTTGTCCATTAATCTTCTCTCTTTGAGATTATGAACTCCTCAAAAGCAGGACTTATTCTCTTCCTTTCCTCCTTAAGTCTTCCCCATGGAGCCTAGCATGGTGCTGGCCATCCAGTAAATGCCCTATCACTACTTGCTGCCTTATCTCTTCGGGTTCCCAGAATCCTTTCTCCCCCTTCTTTCCTATTCTCTCCCCCCCCACCCCTTTGATTTCCCATTTTACTCATGGTTAATGTATAGGCATTGTCTCATAGTAGTACTAGAAGGTTACAATGGAAATTTTGCCACCTCCACACTCACAATTTATTAATAGTATCATTATGATTCTTCACCCTGCCTCACATCTGTATAGGGCTTTTATTTTCAAAATGTTTTGCATTGATTACCTCATTTTATCCTCAACATCCCCAGCAGATTGGCAGGGTAGGTACTAGTTGCACACCACAGAAACTCAATAAAAGACCAGTGGTTTGATTTTATCTTTTCCATTTTATAGATGAGGAAGGGAAGTCCCTGGCCTCAGTTTCCTCATCTGTAAAATGAGAGGGTTGGCCTAGATAGCCTCTGAGATCCCTTCAGGCTCTACAGCCATGATCCCATGAGCCTGTGAATCTCAAAGAGTGCAGTGATTTGCCCAAAGATTATATGAAAGGTTAAAGGAAATTTAGGAGCATAGTGGGAATTCTGCCACCTGAGTGGGCCAGCAAGAGTCGGCGGAAGCGGGAAAAAGGAAATCGTCTAACCTGGTCTGGCCCAGACATGCAGGGAAAAAGGGAAGTCCATTCCTCTGGGACTCCAACCCCTATAGCAGGGCTGACAACCACAAGACCCATAACTTTTGGGAAGAGGTGAAGGTGAAAAGGGATTCAGTCACAGAAGGGTCCTGGGAGAGGGCTAGGGCCCTTGGTAGTGGCAATCCCCAGGATGGTATCAGCAGGCCCAAAGACTGGCAAGAGGAGAAATCACATCCCTGGATGTTGGCACTCTGGGACCTGATTGCTTGACTTTGGGAGAATATTCCATTCTCAGCCGCCAAAATGGTTTTCTGAAAGCATATGTCATTCCCAGACTCAATAAACTCCAATGGCTCCCTATTGCCTCTTAGATCACAGATTACCTCCTTTGTTTGGCTTTTAAAGGCCTTAATAACCTGGCCCCAACCTACCTTTCCAGCCTTATTATACTGTACATTACTCCCCTCTACACATTCTATAGTCCAATCAAACAGGTCTCCTCACCACTGCTCACACATGATAACTTCACCTCCTATCTCCATGCACGTTGGCTGTCCCTCATGCCTGAAACGCACTCAGTCCTCACCTTCACTTCTTAGATAGAAAACAGGTCAGGCAACACTATCTAGATGAATCTTTCTGTGACTTCTCCCCACCCCACCCCCAACTGCTTGAGCCTTCCTGTCCAAATGACCTTGAATTTATTTATTGGGTATCCATTTTGTATATGCTTACATTGTATACATCATCGGACACATTGTCTCCCCACTTTAAAATGTGGGCATTTTAAAAGGCAGTCTAGTATCACACTTGTATTTGTGTGCTAGCACCTGGTGCAGTGTCTGACACATGGTGGGGTGCTTAATAAATGCTTGTGGATGGATTGATTGATATAGGGACATTGGGGTGGGGCAATAAGTAGACAGAAGGCTAGGCCTGGAGTCAGGAAGACCTGAGTTCAAATCTGGCCTCTGACACTTACTGTGTGTGCTTGAGCAAGTCAATTAACTTCTGTCTGCCTCAGTTTTCTCCACTGTAAAATAGGGGTAATTAATAGCACCTGTCTCCCAGGGTTATGAGGATTGAATAAGATGATATTTGTAAAATGTTTAGCACAGTGCCTGGCACACAGTAGGTACTTAATAAATGTTTGTTTCCTTCCTGACTGCCAGCCCATGGCTCTTCTCACTAGACAGGTATATCAGATAGAGCCCCTTCTGGTGGAACACCCTCCCAAAGGGGCTTCTTTTTCGCCAGCTGTCGTCTTCCAATTCTGAAGCTGCTTTGCCCTTTTCCAGAGTCAGCCTTTGCGGAAGGAAGGCACCCACCCAGTCAAGATAAGTCACCCTCCGAGTACCAACCTTCCCACTAGCAGCTGTCCTGCTGCATGAAAAGTAGACTTCATCACTAGCTCTCCTGCAGCCAAAGCAGTCTATTAAAATTACATGTCTTTTAACAAACCTTTCCGATTGCCTTGAATAATTAACAGCTGCAATTGCTTTTGAAAATGATGATGAAGCCCGTGCTAGAGACACATTTGAATGTTAATACCAGCCTAGGAAAGGAGGGGGAAATCTTCAAAAGGATTTTCAACCTTGGAAAGTATTTCCTAGTACCAAGGAAAATGTCAATGCTTGAGTCAAAGACCACAGAAGGTACATTAAGAGATCACCCTAGTATATCCCCTGCATTTTACAGACGGGGAAACTGAATCAGGCTAAGAAAAGAAATTTGCTCAAAGTGACAGCTACCATAACTCGTGGGCTTTTCCCACTATACCACACACTATTTTCATCCTTTCATCTTAAGTAAGATGTTTGGGCTTCATTAGTTATTCTTGTCCATGGGTAGATGGAAATGTATTTAGATTCACACAAATATATTTGAATTTTTCATGGGATTATAGATTTAGAGAAGGAAGGGAGCTGAGAGGCCAGTTAGTCTAAGAGTTTTGGGCCTAGGATATATGAACTTTTTAAAAAATATTTTGATAACTATTTCAATATCATTTGTTTCCTTTGTAATCCTATATAGCTTATTTTATGTATTTAAAGACATGATCCTGAGAAAAGATCCATGGGCTTTACCGGATAATGCACAAAAAAAGGCTTAGATTGCTTTATCTAGTCCAACTCCCTCATTTTACCAGGGAGGAAATGGAGGCTAAGAGGGGTGAAGTGATTTGCCTAAAGTCACACAGTACAGGTAGTGTCAGAAGTGCAATTTAAATCCAGCTCCTTTGACTCCAAATCAAGCACACTTTCCACCATCCTATGCCTTGTGGTTTACTACAGGGATCCAGGAAGAGTACAGGGGCTAACACTTCTAAATGCTGTTACCTCTTAATCAAGGCAGAAGTTAACAAATAATTATCCTCAATAAAAGAAGGCTGAACAGAACCACCTACATACACTCTCTTGGTCCATCTCACTTCTACTATGGCTCCACATTGTAAGAGATATGGGAATATGGGCTAGCATGGAACAAGGTCAGTCAGTCAATAAGCATTTATTAAGCGCCTGCTTTGTGTTAGGCACTATGCTAAGCCCTAGGGATACAAAAAAAGACAAAAGACAGTCTTGCCCTTAAGGAGCTCACAGTCTAATTGGAGGAGACAACATGCAAACAACCATGTACAAACAAGCTATTGGGTATTGGAGATAATCAATAGAAGTAAGAAGGGAATGTACTAGCATTAAGGGGGATTAGGAAAGATTTCTTGTAGGAGGTGACATTTTAATAGGGATTTGAGGGAAGCCTGGAGGTAGAAGCTAGGAGAGAGAGCATTCCAGGCATGGATGACAACCACAGTCAGGAGATGGAGAGCCTTTTATAAGCAAAAGCAAGGAGACCAGTATCCCTGGACTGCTTAGTACAAGGTGAAGCCTATGGGTCGGTACTGGGATGGAATCTGTGACCTAGGCATCATTAGTGCTGTGCTCTGGCCAGCTGTACTACCTGGCCTAATTCAATCAAGCAGAGCTGAGGTTCCTTAGTAGAAATCAACACCTTGGTGCAGAAAGCTGTCTTCAAGAAGGCAGACAGCCCTGCTGAAAAATGGGAAAAGCCTCATGGGGTCCTAGGATTTGAAGCTAGAAGGGGATTTAATGATTCTTTAATTCACTCCTTTATGATACTCATGAGGAAGCCTTAGCCCAGAAAGAGGAAGCAATTTGCCCAGAGTCACACAGAACATAGCTATTCTTTAATGTCTTCCTTCCCTCAACTGCATCGTATTTATTTCATTTATACTTTGTATATACTTATGCGTTTGTATGTTGTCCACCTCCATAAAATGTGACTTCCTGGAAGGCCAAGATCGACTCCTTGCCCCCAACTCAAATACTCATATGGGTCTCCATCACATCGAGTTGGAAGTTCCCTTCAATAACACAAATTTCAATCCACCCATGACTGCGCTTCCTATGTGACTCCTGTCCTTTTCCCACTGTCCCAAGACAGCAAGAGGTCTCCACTCTGAGCCTAAGGCCTTTCTCTCTTTCTTCTGACATCCCATGGATACCAATGAAACCCTCTGGCCGTCTACCTATCATCTTCAACCTCACCACATGACCAGCCCATCTTCTCCTCCCATCAGAGAATTCCTAAACTTGGCACAATGCTTGCTTGGCACATAGAAGGCATTTCATTCAAATCCCTCCTCAGACACTAGTGGTGTGACATTGAATAAGTCACTTAATTTTTCTCAGCCTCAGTTTCTTTATCTGTAAAATGAGAAAGTTGGACTCAGTGACCTCAAGGTCCCTTCTACTTCTAGACTTATGATTCCATGATTTGAATCTCTCTTCAGAAGTATTGTTATTAAATCTGAAGCAGTAGCAAGATTAGCCTAGGTCCTGGCAAGGATGATGAGAAAATTAGTGAAATGTTCCATATTCTTCCCTGGTTCTTAATGCTCTCTCCTTCCTCAAATTATCTTGAATTTACTTAGCCATTTATATATTCCATCCCTTAAGCAAAATGTAAAGTCTGTGAAGGCATGGACTGTTGGTTTTTGTCTTGGTACCAACAACACCTAGCACCGTGCCTTGCACATAGTGGGGGCCTAATCAATTCTTGTTGGAAATCTTGACTCCAAATGCATGGTTGTCTCCACTACACCAAACCCCCTCTTCTAAGATGAACATTCCATAAGAAATGGTTGAGGGGAAGGCACCAATCAACTAATGGGATGCCTCCTCCTCCTCTTCCTCCTCCTCCTCATCATCACTGACATATGGACCACATTAATGTCTACAAAGTTATTTAGATAGATTATCTTATTTAATCTTCATGTTGGTGCTACAAATATTAATATCTCCATTTTACAGATGAAGAAAATCAGGCTCAGATAAGTAACTTGCTCAGGATCACAGAGCTAGCAAATGTCAGAACTGGTAATCAAAGTCAGATCTTCCTGACGCTTACTCAGAACCTTATCATGGGATCATAAATTTGGAACTGGAAGAGATCTCAGAGGCCATTGGGTCCCACTTTTTCATTTTACAAATGAGGAAGCTGAGGCCCAGAGAGGTATAAGTGACTTGTCCAGGGTCACACAGCTAGTAAGTGAGGGAGGCAGAATTTTAACCTGGGTTTTCCTGACTCCAAGTCAAGGTCCTATCTGGTATGCCATACCCTATTGCCTTCATCTTGTTGGGGAAGAGGCTGGGTTAATTCTTGTAACTAGTTGACTTTTTTAAGTCATAGTGATAGTGAAAGGCAGCATGGTCTAGTAGATAGAGAGTAGGGATCAGAATTAGGAAGATCTGAGTTCAAGTCCTGCCCCAAATATACTAGTTGTTTGACCCTTGGCACTTGATCTAAAACCACAAATTACATCAGAGTGGTGACCAGCTTAGGCAGAGGAAATTTGTTCACAGGAAATTAAGGAAATCACAAGTCCAGTCCATGTACAAGATACTGATGATAGAAAAACAAGAGTGAAATGATCCCTGCTCTCAAGGAGTTTACATTCTGGGAGCAGGGAGAGAGAAAGAGAACACCAACAAGGATAGTTCACAGAAAACTGAGGCATGTAAGAACACTGACACCTGGGGATGAGGGCAGTCACAGAAAATAAGTGAGCTAAACCTTGAAGGAAAATGAGTTAAACAGGAGGATGTGAAGTTCATTCCAGGCATTGAAGGTAAACCTGTGGAGGCAAGAGATGGATTATTGAGTTTGAAGAGCATCTCAGTGTCCAGTTTGTCTGGAACATTGGGCTCATGACTTCATGGTCCACAAACTCCCCAGCTCTCTGGGATCCTCACTCAGATCTCCATCTGGACAGAGAAACAGAGTCAGAAGGCAATTTTTGTCTTCTCCTAAGTCCTGGAGCAGCATAAGGGAAGAAAGTAAATTTGCTAGAGAATCTGATTATCTCCTTCTCTTTCTTTTTGGATTTCAGACCAGTGGTTTTGTGGCCCATCCATCATCTTGGACTGCGGGTTGGGTCCCTAGATTAGAAATTAATTTACTCTTCGGTCTGGCTTCCAACTTGATGACTTAATTGAGTTTGCCAGAGAGCTGATGCTAAGCTTGCGGGCAGAATTTTGTCCCAGACTAGAGGTTTCAGTGTTTGCAGAGAGGTTTATGAGGTCTATAATACAATTACCAATCAGTACATACAGAATCCTTATCTCCAAAGACACTTTGGATTGAGCCAGGGCCCTTTCTGTCCATGTACCTGGGGATAGAGTGATTGATCTAATTTATTTAAAAGGATGTGCTCAGACTCACAAGGCATCAAAGACCTGACAAAAGCTAACATTTATATAGGACTTTAAGGTTTGCTAAGCACTTGACTTACATCATCTCAAGTGAGCCACACAATGAATCTAAGAGGCAGGCACTAAAGGTTATCATCTCCATTTTTACAGAAGGGGAAACTAAGTCTCAGCAAGGTAAAGCCACTTGCCCAGCATTATACAGCTAGCAAATGTCAGAGACAGGACCCAGACTCTGGTGTGTAGCACTCTACTCTACTACATTAAGGAAGACCTGAATTCAAAGTGAGCCTCAGACCTACTAGCTATATGACCTTGTACAAGTCATTTAATCTCTGCTCACCTCAGTTTCCTCAACTGTAAAATGGGGATGATAATAGTACCTACCTCTCAGAGATGTTGTAAGGATCAAGTGAGATAATAATTGTAAAGTGCATAGCACAGTGCCTGGATTATAGTAGGTGCTTAATAAATACTTGTTTCCTTTGTTTCTTCCTTCCCAGTTAGGGAGGAGTAAAAGCTAATTCTTCTAGATGGCCAGCTTGCCACTGAATGTACCTGAATAAGCAATTGACCTGCTTTACATGGTATTACCTATAATTGCTATAGCCACAGACTGTTCAAAATATAGTCTGTGGCTCAGTACCAGAACTCTGGGTACACAGTCCAGTTTCAGTCTTGAAGCGTTCTCAGTAATAAGAGTCATAGATTTGGAGAGGCATTGGAAGTCATCTAGCCCAACCCAATTGTTTTATAGGTGGGCAAATTGAAGATCAGATATGTGGGGTGGCTTCCCAAAGTCACAGAGGAAGCAGGAGGAAGAACTGAGATTTGAACTCAGCTCCTTTGATTCCAAAGACAGCATTCCTTTCCTATGTCATCTAGGCATAGACACCCAACAGAAAACCATGGATTACCCAGGTTTTGCTCCACCACTACCCACCTTCCTTTCCATCTATTGCTTTTGCAAAGCAATTAAATCAATACTACCATCATGATTGCAAAGGGTATGGCATTAATGGGCCATGGCTCCATTCACTACCATCCCTTTGACTGCCTAGACTAAAATTCCCTTTCCTGGCCACTGTTCTCTCATGCCCCTTTAGAAAGAGAAGCAGTGCTGTATGGTGGATTGTTACATTAAAATAGCATTAGTAACTAGAAAATGACCACAGCACTCTTAAAAAGCTATTTTTGTAGGTAGCTTAGAAAGGTGGAGTCTCAAAACAGCTCTCCCAGCTACTGATAATATTAAGCAGAGACTACTCTTACTGACTTTTTGATTAAACTTTCAGTGGGAGATGAGAAGGGAAACTTCAGGTTCTTTCTTTCTCTCTTCCCTGACAACTCTGGCCAGCTTGGAGATTTTTAGAGATAACGGCAGATAAGAAAAGGCAGATTTTTTTTCTGGTTTGTAGAAATTTATGGCATTATAAACTAGTTAGAGATGAAATTTGTAACTGAAATGTAATACCTTTACTGTAAATTTCCAAATTATGGTTTAAAGATTTTTGTAACCACTAAAACATCTTAGTGAATTTTTGAGGTTTATAGCTAAGATTAAAATTAAACACAAATAGCACATATTTTCTCCTCTTCCTGGAGGGCAATTTTAAAGAAACCAAAAAGGTTTATGGGAAAGTGAAAAGGTCACCATGAATCTTTGAAAATGTGTAAATTGAAACAGTGGGCTCTGAAATTTGAAGTATTGACATCTAATGGCCCTTTGAAAAATCGAGATTTTGAATGTTACCATTAGTGATTATAAATCCAGATATGATTTGGTTGAAATTTATGCTGAAACTAAATTATAATGTAGCCTCATTTACAGTGAGCTGTGTTCTACTATTATTGTGGTAATTGTGGTAAATCAGAACTTAATGCAAAATACATTTGCTATTTGACATTAAGGCAATATGAGTGGGAAAATGCATGGGTCAGGAAACTCTGAATTGAAATCCTCTGGTCTCAGAAATTTATTAGCTGTGACCTTAAGCAAGTTTCTGTATTTCTGTTTACAGGTGTTTCCTAATCTATAAAAGGGATAATAATAACACCCACCTCCCAGGGTTGTTGTGAGGATCACATGATTGTAAAGTGCTTAGCACAGTGCCTGGCCCACGTAAGCACTAGATAAATGTTAGTAAATATAAGTACTTTCTGTTGGTCTTGAATGTAATCAGCATGGAATGTCAAAAGTGATTAAAATGAATGATTTTCTATGTAACATAATGTGGAAATACATTCAACTGAATTGATGTCATCCAACTGGTAATAATTATTGTTTCATGTTTTACATGATATTATGTATTATTGTATTTTCTAAAATTTTTCTTATATTGTGAAATTTGGAAAACTATCACATCAGAAATGTTGTTAGAAAAGTAACTTCTCTTTTAATCTGGATGCTATTGGATTATGAATTGAGCTGTTAAAAGAATGTGGTCAAAATATTTGAAAACTTAAATATTTAATGGGGCATATTTTGCTTTAAAATGAATAATAATAACTTACTACTGGGAGAAAATTAGCAAAACCTCTTTAGTTATCCATACCTATGAGATTCCTTGGGACTCTGTATTCCAGTAAGGCCGTAGGATCTTATCAGTCCTGATAACAGCTTGTTGCAAAATTCTAAAGTCCTGAGACTGAAAAACTAGGACCACTCCCAGCCAAAGTGGAGAAACCTACATGTTTGCTTATAGTAAAGAGTGAGTTTCATCTGAAATTATTTGACCATCACTTGTGGAAATTATGAAATAGTACCTCTTAATAAATAGCATGTATTAAAGTTACATCTTTGAGCCAACTTAGTAAAAATAGACCTTGGATTCAAGGATTTCATTTTGCTTCAGGGGTTAATAGACAATACAAATTGGAGGCTTGATATAGTCAGCATTTTTCTGGGGTTTGCAGTTAACTATCATGTATTCACTGTGTGTGTGAAATATAATTATTCTTAAATTATAAATGAGGGGTAAATAAAATATCCTTTAATGTGTTCCTTGTTAACTATTATTGCAACATGAGAAAAATGATAATAATCTAGCCCTAAGGTGTGATTAGTGAAATTTTGCTATTTGAGACAAACTCTCTTGAGATTGTAATTTGATATTACTCTGAGTTCTGATTTCATAGATGACTGTTCAAATTGTCATTAACCCAATAGTTCACTATTTAAGGGAAATGCTATGTGCTGCCCAAAGGGAATGTGGTCTGAGAACAGCTTCAGGTGAATGTCTGTCTGAGAAAGCTGAGAGGATTATCTTGCATAGACAAAGGTAGGATCCTCTTGACTCATTTTCCCATTGTGCTAATTCCTTTCTGAACAGGAAATTTTTTCTACTTGGTTAATTATGAGCCTGGTTTTTTGATAACCTCTGAATAAGGTGGAATTTTGCCACAAATTAGTTGTTAAATATTACTCACATCTGGAATCAGACAAAGCTAAAGAAGTTTTTCCTGTTATGGCTTATGTCAATCTGGCCCTTGAATGGACAGCCTTGATATCATCATAACCATATTCCTTCTTTTCCTTTCATGGCAAATTCCTATAATTGTGGCAGGTGGATAGAGGAAGTTTTATTGTTATAATACTAAATCTATTCATTCATAAATTAATATTTTGACATCTTTAAGTTACTATAATAGGATTCAAAGATGGAAGATTTTACTATTTTAATCCAAATTTGTGGTCAACTTCCTATTCTTAGCAACTAGGTAAAATTACTTCTTAGGCTTGCCAATCTTCACTTGGGCTAGACTGCCGTCTGGGGTGCTCAAGAGCCACCTAAAACACTGTTAATGTCCTCTGCTAGCTCACCAACTGTCGCAGGTTTCAGAATTGACATGAGACAGTTGTACAAGATGAATTGTGGGTTGTGCCAGATGGGTGCCCCATTGCACATAAATGATTAGTTCACTTCCTGAAACAACTCCATGCCCAGAGTCATATAGGACCTGAGGCCTTGAGGCCCATCCTGTGTGTTCTAGATGCCTTTCTTGACAACAGTCCAACTCCTTGTGGAAAAAAAAGAACTGTGACAAAGGTGGGGAGAAAGTGGGTGATGCCACCATTTTAATACCTACAGATTGGACTTTATTGACTTCCTAAAATCTATGGGCTTCAGATATGCTGTGATGTGCAGAGACCAATTGAGCCATTGGGGAAAGGCCTTTCTGGTAAAACACGTCATAGCAAGCATAGTAGCAAGGTGTCTGATCAAGGACATGATACCAAGATTGGCCTGCCATGTACTATTGATTGCAACCAAGGGCCACACTTTATTGCAGAAATAGCTAAGCAACTCTCCAAATGTTTTGGGATAACCCTGAGCCTGGCCACAGGGAAGAACACCTGATAAGATATGTGATATTTCTGTCTAGTTCTGTTTCACATGTCTGGAAGGAGGCAGCCTTGACACAAATTCTTCCTCCAGTGCATCCATTTGGGCCAGGAGACTATGTAAGGATCTGCAACTTCAAGAAGACATACAGTCTTCAGCCCTTCTGGAACGGACTTTTCCAGACCTGGCTGACTAGTCATACCACCATCAAGGTTGCCAAGTGGATGACCTGGATACATCACTCTCACATCAAGCCTGTTCATAGTCATTGAGGTGTACCTGGCTTGCTGTCTCTCTCTAGCAAAAAGGTTTTTTGAAAAGAAAGTTCCCTTAATGTTGGCTAGGTTTGATGACCATTCTCTACAGAAGACCCTTATCAAAAAGTTCTTCAAATAAGTTACTTCTCTTCTTTGCAATGACCCTAAGTGTTATAGTTAACCCTTGGGCTGGAGGGGGGAATTATTACATTAAAACAGCATTAGTAACTTCATTTTGCCTTTATCCACCATTTTGTAAGTTTCAACTTCTTGTCAGTCACCTGATTTTGGGAAACTCACAAGGCTACTCCCCCCTGTTGTTACTGTTGATCAGTCATTTCAGTTGTGTCTGACTCTTTGTGACCCTACTTGGGGTTTTCTTGGCAGAGATACTGGAGTGGTTTGCAATTTTCTTCCCCAGCTCATTTTACAGATGAGGAAATTGAGGCAAACAGGGTTAAGTGACTTGCCCAGGACACACAGCTAATAAGTGTCTGAGGGCAGTTTTTTAACTCAAGAAGATGAGTCTTCCTGACTCCAGACACAGCACTCTATCCACTGCTCCACCTAACTACCCTTAAGACTACTCTCTTCTCTCCACTCTGTTAAGTCCTAGTCCTCTCAACCAATAAGAAATAAGATGAATCAATCCCTGCATCCTGTTTTCCACTCCCTTCAACTGTATAATAACTTTAGAAAATAAGGGTCAGGGTCCTTACATGGACTGGAGAGCCTTGAACCTGAGTTGTTTCTGGAACTGCATGCCTTGCTAAATAAACTATTGTTTGGATGTAATTCAGTGTCTTTATTTTCTATAACAGGATGGAAAGAACTAGCCTTGAAGCTAGAAAGACCTGGTTAAAGACACTTACTGGCTGTGTGACCATGGATAAGTTATTTAAATTCTCAGTTCTCTGAGCAAACTTTAAAGCTACATGTTTCAGAGGAAATGTTGACCTACATCAATAAAGGATGCTCCTCACCCGGGAATTCCCTACTCCAAAGAAATATAGGTCCTGTACCTATCACCCTTTCCTTCCACTCTCATTAGACTTCAGAAAAACCTGGAAACACTTACATGAACTGATGCTGCGTGAAGTGAGCAGAATAAGGAGAACATTGTACAAAGTAACAGCAACATTGGGCGATGACCAACTTTGATAGAATTAGTTCTTCTCAGCAATTCAAGGATCTAAGACAATTCCAAAAGTCTCATGATGGAAAATACTGTCCACATCCAGAGAAAGAACTGTGGAGTCTGAATGCAGATCGAAGCATACGATTTGCTCTCTTTTTTTTCTTTCTCATGGTTTTTCCCTTTGGTTCTAACTCTTCTTTACAACATGACTAATGTGGAAATATGTTTGACATGATTATACATGTATAGCCTATATCAGATTGTATGCTGTCTTGGGGAGAAAGTTAGAAAGGAGGGGGAGAAAATTTCGAACTCAAAATCTTATAAAAGTGAACGTTGAAAACTGAAAATAAATAAATAAATAAAATTTTTAAAAGAAATTAACAATACATCTAAAAAAATAAAATAAGGACATTGGACTAAAAGAAAGAATGAAAGCTGCTTGAGGGTAGGGGCTAATTTTTGTATTTCTAATTTCAATGAATAGCACAGTGACCAGCACATAGTAGATCCTTAATAAGTGCTTTTCTTTCATCATCATCACTACCACCACCACCACTAACATTTATATAGTGCTTACCATGTGCCAGGCACCATGCTAAGCACTTTATGATTACTATCTCATTTAATCCTCACAATAATTCTGGGAGGTAGGGTCTATTATTATCGAGATTTTACAGAATGGGAAACTGAGGCAAACAGAGGTTAAAGTGACTTGCCCAGGATCATATAGCTGGTAAGTATCTGCATCTGGATTTGAACTCAGGTCTTCCTGACTCAAGGTCTAGTGGCCTATACCACATTCATCTCTATGTCTTATGTTTTCCCTCACCCATAATTCAGACTGCAGGATACCTGACTTTCATTTTTCTCCTTTCTTTATGGTTGGGTATTCAATTTTTTTGACAGAAACGAACGTTAGCAAGACTTGAAAGAAAGAGGAAGCTTGGAATACAAAATACAGTATACAGAAAGCACTTATATTAGAACCCCTGGATAACTAGAAAAACCTGACCTATACATGGTGTTATTAGACTAAGCTCTACATTGACCATGAGCTCTTGAGAACAGGGAATGTTTTTCTTTTCATTTTTTCCCCCTCTTTCCTTGTATCTCCAGCACTTGGCACAATTCCTGTCACACAGTAAGTGCTTAATAAATTCTTTTTGGTAAACAGGTTATGTCACAGGACATTAGAGCTAGAAGCAACCTCAGAAGCCACCTAGACCAGGGGTGAGGAATCTGTGGCCTTGGGGTCACATGTAGCCTTCTAGGCAGGCTACACTTGAAGACTTACAGGGCTGTGGGTGGCCTCAAGGCTGCAGGTTCTCCATCCCTGATCTAGATTAATCCCCCATTTTCATTTTATAAATGAAGAAATAGAGACTTACTTGGGGTTAAGTGACTTATCCAATACCACACAACTAGCAAGTGCCAGAGCCTTCAAAGGCCTTCTAGTCCTTTTTATACAGATGAGGAAACTGAAGCACCAGGAAAATAAGTGACTTCCCCAAGGTCATGTTATGTGGGCAAATGCCAGAGGCCCTTTTAA
Organism: Vombatus ursinus; assembly: GCF_900497805.2. NCBI lineage: Eukaryota > Metazoa > Chordata > Mammalia > Diprotodontia > Vombatidae > Vombatus > Vombatus ursinus. Next base: position 7,229,458 of record NW_020954713.1, on the reverse strand, counting down.
TCTAATGCAACAAATATTTATTAAGTGCCTGCTATATGTGAAGCACCGTACAAGGTGTGAGGGATACAAAAACAAGGATTAAAAAATAGTGCTTGCCCTCAAGGACCTTATATTCTTTCTTCCTCCTTTTCTGAATCCCAGACAAGTTTAGGGACTTGTCCAAAATCACACTGATAATAAGTAGCAAAGTCAGTCAGTCAGTTGGTCAACTAGCATTTATTATTTACCAAATCCTGGAAGAGCCAGGGTTTGAATCTGGGTGTGCTCATTCCAAACTCAATCCTCTTTCTGTTATGTTATATTGCCTCCTCTGAGGTCCAGAAAAGTTGGGGATCTTGCCTAAGGTCCCACATATTATTACACACAATTAAGTATAGAGAAAGGAAGGGGGAATGTAGGTAAAAGGTACTAGGGTTGAGCCAGCATTTTAAATCACATTCTGTTGAGTAACTTAGAAGAATTCACCTTAGTCACTACACATGGAAAAATTTCACCCTAACTTGTCTTCACCCTAACTGCAATCAAGAAAAAGCTATCCACTGAACATGATGTAGTTCGGTAGGGGAAAAGCATTAAACTTAATTTTCTGAGGCCCTGGATCCATTTCCAGTTTTGCCACTTAATGCTCTGGTTCTCCAACTCCTCCCCCACAAAACTGACTTGTATTTATTTTGTACATGTCTACATGTGGCCATGCTGTCTCCCTCAGTTGATTGTGGGGTCTTTGAGGAAAGAGACTCTTTCATTGCATTTAAGACAGTGCCTAACACATAATAGGTGTTTAATAAATGTTTACTGATTGATAGATCATGGGACAAGTCATTCTGGATATTAGCATCAGTCTACACTCTACACGTCCATTACTATACTCCAAAACATCTCTCCAGTCTTGGAATTCACACACTGGAGCTAAGCTCTACCCTGCCCATCTACGTTCTCTCTTTTTGGTTGGTTCCTCCTAGAACCTCCATGTAAGGAACCATGTCTCAGTCGCCTCCAGACTGCACTCCAGATTATCTCTATCAAACCTTTTTCCTTACCCCCTCCCCCTTCTCAGCTTCCTTTTATGGGCTGTCTTCCTCCCTTAGAATGGAAGCTCCTTGGGGGCAGGTACTGTCTTTCTGCTTGTATTTGTATTTGCAGTGCTTAGTATAGCGCCTTGTTCACAGTAAGCATTCAATGAATGCTGGTGACTGACTGGCTGATCAAAGATTTAGACCTGGAAGGAGCTTTGGAGACCATTTAGTCTAAATCCATTTTCAAAAGAGAAAATCAAGACCTAAGTTAAGTGACTCACCCTAATTCACCTAGGCAATAAGAACCAGGACCCCTGATTCCAAAACCAGAATCCTTTCCAAAGAACTACTCTGGCTCAACCTCTCTGAGTCTGACTCAGTTTCCTCAATTGTAAAATGAAGGGAGCTGGACTAGATGATCTCTAAGGCCCCCTCCAGCTCTAAACATATGATTCCATAAATTGGGGGGGTCCCATTCATGGTCTTACAGTAACCCGTGATCCCACGTTTCTACTAGTTTCAAGCACTTGAGATTGGGTTTCTCAGCCCTGAGAATACAAAGATGGTGGAGAAGACCAGCTTTACATGGTTTATATAAACTCTGCTTGTCTGACCAGAGAGCCTGGGCTTCCCTAAGTATTCCTTCATCAAGCGAGATCTCTAAATATAGACCCTGGATAATCCCATAACAAGCATGTCCAGAACACTGCACCACAGATCCCAACCTCCAGAAAATTTTCATTAAGCATCTGACAAGGTTCTTTCTACAAGGAGAAAATGACACAGGGATTGTTGTATGTGTTCTGATCTCAATTTGAAAGGCTAATTAGGATCCTACTTAATAAGCTGTTTCCTAATTCTGAGATTTACTCCAAGTTGTTGGATACACGAACCCACTAATTGTCACTTTCTGAGCATTCAGGGACTTCATGGGATTCTGGCAACATTTTTATACCCAGAGCTGTGTTGCCACATGCTTTCAGGGAGCACATGGCTTATTCAGGATGTCTAGATTATCTATTAGGAGCTTTCTTAGAGACAGATATGAAAACACCACTTCTTTGTGTTATCTGGATAGGCAAACGTTTCTCCACATTCAACCATCTAGTGAGTCAGAAAACAACAGGATTACAGAACCACAGAATTTCAGAATCAGGAGGAACCTTTGGGCCCATCAAAACCCATAAGCAAGAAGCCTTTCTCCAATATTCCTAGCTCAAATATCCAGGCTCCTTTATTTAGGGAATTTGTTCTGTGAAGCTTGGATTCAGTGAAAGGGCTGCACTTGAGGACCTAGAAGGCCACATGTAGCCTCACCCCTGCACTAAGGCTACAAAGTCAAAATTTAAATCATTTTTGCCCTCAAGAAGTTGACATTCTCTGAGAAAGGCCTGGAAGGTTATATTCCAGAGTCACACTACCTTGGAAATTCAATATCCACCGTCACTCACTTTCATGTAGGTTCAGATCTCCCTTCAAAGGCTAAATACAAATATGTGTACCCACCACCACATGCTTCTGCTGTAAGTCACCATTACAGTTTCTGAGAAGGGATGGGATTCTGCCCACTCCTGCACACTTTACAACACTCTAAAGAAGACTGACTCAATCAATCAACAAGCTTTTGTTAACTAGCTAGTATGCACCAGGAACTGGAATTACAGAGACCATGAATGAAACATCTTCTACTTCAAAGGGGAATATAAGGTAAAGAAATAGAAGCCCTATGTTAGCATGCAGTATCATCGTGCTATCAACCAGATGCCAAGAGTTGCCAATAGCCATGCCCCTGATAGGCAGTCATTCATTCAAGAATCACTTATTATTCACTTACAACATGCCAAGACCTAGATGAAGTGCTGGCAGCAGTACAGAGATCAATAACAGTAATAACTCATTTATTTAGCACTTTATAATTTACAACATTTTGTCCCACTAGCCTGGTAAGGTAGGTGATGCAAGTATCTTTATCCTCATTTCACAGATGATAAGAGTGAGACTGGGAGTTAACTTGCTAATGTTCGTGAAACCAGTGAATGTCAGAGCCAGGAGCAGAACTCACATCTTCTGACTCCCAAGTCTAAGAATTGTTCTCCCTATGCCATATCATCACTTGGATAAAGTTGGGTTATTTGGAAATAAGCACTTTAAAATGTAGATTAGGTTAAGAACATGAGAAAGAGAAGTGAGTTGAGCTAGGAATTAGGCAATGTGTCCCAGATAGATTTCCATGGTCTGTTCTGAGGTATTCCCATCCCTATAAGAACAACCCTGAATCATCTGTGCAGTGATTAGAGCGCCAGAGCTGAAATGAGGAAGACCTGAATTCAAATCCTGCCTCTGACTTTATTGGGTCTTAAGTCTAGAACCAGAAGGGACCTTAGAGCTCATCCATTCCAAACTTTTCATATTACAGGTAAGGAAACAGAGGCCTCAGGTGCAGAAGTGACTTGCCCAAGATGTCTCAGGCAGTACATGGCAAATCTGAGAGTTCAGGTGCTCTTACTGATATGAGACTCCTTCCACTGAGCCTTAGCTTTGTGACCTTGAGCTAATCACCTAACTTCTCAGAGTCTCAGTTTCCTTATCTGAAATACAGGGGAAAGGACCTCCCTGATGAAATGAAAAAACTCCCTCTACCAATATAAGTCAACACCTTCCCTGCAACTTATAGTCAGAGGAGTTGTCTAGAGCAATGAAACATTATGCGAGTTGCCCAGATTCACATACTGATGAGACTTACTGTGAAAGGCATCTCCATCCTTCCAGGCCCTCAGGCTCCTCGGGTCATCCTGGACTCCTCACTATCTCTCAGCGCCACCCCCCCATCCAAACTGCTGTCAAGGTCTGTCGATTTCACCTTTTCACCATCTCTTCAAAATGCCCCTTTTGCTTTTCTAACACTGCCACCCCTCTGGTGCAGGCCCTCATCACCTCATGCCTGGACCACTGTAATAGCTCCTGGTGGCTCTGCCTGCCTCAGGTCTCTCCCATTCCAACCATTCTCCATTCAACTGCCAAAGTGATTTTCCTAAAAAGCAAATATGATTGCGTCACACCCACACTAAACAACCTTCAGTGTTTCCTTATTACCTCCAGGATCAAATATAAAATACTCTGTTTAGCAGTCAAAGCCATTTAGAACCTGGCCACCTCCCGCCTTTTCAGTCTTCATATACCTTACTGCTTGACACATACACTTCAATCCAGTGACCCTGGCCTCCTCGCTGTTCCACCAACACGACCCTCTATCTAATGCCTCTGGGCATTTTTTTGGCTGTCCCCCATTCCTGAAATGCTCTCCTCCCTCATCTCCACCTCCTGGCTTCTCTGACTTCCTTCAAGCACCAGCTAAAATCTCACCTTCCATTGGACGCCTTTCTTAATTCCCTTTTAATGCTAGTGCCTTATCTGTATCCATTATCTCCAATTTACTTAAATTCTTTTCAATTTCATTTTTAAAAAGATTTTTTTTAAAGTGCCCACTCCCCACATACAAACATTCAAAGGAAAGAGTAACTGCCTTCAATGGGCTTACATTCTAATGGGAGGGGTTTGTTAGTGGAGGAGAAGAAAAGGGCAGTGACAGCAATATAAGTATAAGGATAAGTCAATATAAAATGTGTAGGAAATGATTTCCAGAGGCCTGGGCACTAACTGGGAAGGAGGAGATCAGTAAATACTGAGCATTTAAAGAGCTTAATAGCAAATGCAAAAGTGAGATAGCCCCTGCCCTCAAGGAGCTCACATTTCAATAGGCTAAGAGAGCAAAGACAAGGGAGTAATGCCCAGGGAAGAGAATAGAGAATCTCAGGAGTGTGAATTGATCATAGAACAGCTGTTGGCACTCCCTTTCCAGAAGCCAAGATAGAAGTGATTTGACTTTTTCACCCATTATTTTCCTGGCTCCACTCTGTATTCTCTGGACTTCTTCCCCAGGTCCAGCTGTCTTCTACCCCTGGACAATACCTCTGTCCCTGCAGCTCCCTCTTCTAATTAGTAAATCTCCATTTTGAGGAAGTGCCCAGGACAGCCAAGTTCATTCCTTTGTTCCTCCCCTGCCTCTGCTCCTGACTCTCCAGGTACCATGCGAATACCTTCTCCCTCCACCCTCCACCTTTTCCACTCCATTTTATGTGTTGTCTTCCACCAATTAAAATGTAAGTTCCTTAAGGGCAGACATTGTCTTTCTTTTTGCTTGTATCTATATCCTTAGCAGTTACAGGCAGCAACCGTGAGCCTCAAATAAGGAAACATGAGTTTAAATCTGTCCTCAGACACTGAGTAGCTGTGTGACCCTGGGCAAGTCACTTAACCTCTGTTTGCCTCAGTTTTGTGGTTGTTCCTTTGTTCAGTCATGTCCAACTTTTCATGACTCCACAGACCATAGCCCATCAGGCTCTTCTCTCCTCCGCTATCTCCTGAAGTCTGTCCAAGCTCATGTTCATTGCTTCCATGACACTCTCTATCCATCTCATCCTCATCCCCTTCTCTGTTTATCTTCAATCTCTCCTAACGTCAGGGTCTTTTCCAGTGAGTCCCGTCCAAAGAATAGTCGAATTAATTTCTTTAAGTATTAACTGATTTGATCTTCTCGCTGTCCAAGGGACTCTCAAAAGTTTTCTCCAGCACCACAATTCAGAAGCATCAATTCTGCGCTGCTCAGCTTTCCTTACAATCCAACTCTCAGAGTCATACATTGCTACTGGAAAAACCATAGCTTTGATTATATTAGCAAGGTGATGTCTCTGCTTTTTAGTAGGCTGTCCAGATTTGCCATAGCTTTCCTTCCAAGGAGCAAATGTCTTTTAATTGCATGGCTGCAGTTGTCTACTACAGTGATCTTTGAGCCTAAGAATAAAAAATCTGACATTGTTTCCATTTCTTCTCCCTCTTTTTGTCAGGAAGTGATGAGACCAGTTGTCACAATCTTAGTTGATGTTTTTGGTTTTGTTCTGTTTGGTTTTTATGTTAAACTTCAAGCCAGCTTTGACATTCTCCTCTTTCACCTTCAACAAGAGGCTTCTTAATTCTTCTTCACTTTCACTACTCAATTGTAAAATAAAGATTATAACAGCACCTACCTCACAGAGCTGTATTTATATAGTAAATTCTATTCCCCATGTGGAATGTTGTCCCTCCCCAGCTCTGCCCTCAGAAATCCCTGGTTTTCTAACAAGTTAGTACAAGTGCTTCAAGAAGCCTATCCTGTCATCTCCCCTACCCAGCCACCAGTGCTCTCAACTCCAAGGTTGCTTGGGATTTGGTCTTCATATGTGCCCATTCTCTCTACTCCAGGGTTTAGCACAGTAGGGTCACCTAGTAGGGTCTTAACAAATACTTATTTCTTTCCCTTATTCCAAGTTAGCAAGAAGTGGAAAAGAGAGAAAGTGCAGAGGGTAAAATGGAGCCATCAGTGTGGATGGTTGGATGGCATGTGAAACATTCTGGGGTCAGCCAGATAGAGCAGGCTAGATGCATTTGCATTTACTCACCAATCTTCAAGACAGCTCAGCCCCATTGGTGGCAGTTCTGAAGCTGAGTTGTACATTGAAGGAATCTAGGCATTCTCTTAGACAGAGGTGAGGAAAGAGTGCATTCCAGCTTAAATGGGTTCACTAAGACTTTCAAAAAAAAATCCACTTCTCTCCCCCTCCTCCAACCAAGCCCTTTGTCTTTGGCCTGTCCCCTCCTGATACTAACTCTCAGGGGGAATAAATGTTGCTTTAGATGCATTTCAATATTGGAGGAAAACTCCAGCATTGATCTCCTGTGAAGCTATTTCCTCCTCTTGGACTAACTCCAGTTGCTTTTCTTCCAATAACTAGTCTTGAGTTTTCCCAATTGATAAATGGTCAAAGGATATGAATAGGCAGTATTCAGATAAAGAAATTAAAGCTATCTATAGTCATATGAAAAAAATGCTCTAAATCACTATTGATTAGAGAAATGCATATTAAAACAACTCTGAGGTACCACATCATACCTATCAGATTGGCTAATATGATAGAAAAGGAAAATGATAAATATTGGAGAAGATAGCACATAGCATGCAGGAAGGAAAGCAGCATTGGGGTTATCAGCCGCCATTGTTAGAGGGAAGTGACTGTTATCAGAGGGAGGGTGGGATAGATGTTATTCTCCCTGCAAAGGAGAGGAGGAAGAGGAAACCCCTCAGTGGAATGGGCCGCAGTGTTTCTTAATCAATGAGGAGAGAGGAGGGAAGGACCCATAGCTCTAGGAATAAGGACCTCTTCTTTTCAATCCCTTGTTCAACATCTGAGCTACTGCTCCTCTCCTTTCCTTCTACTCTGCTTACTAAAGGAGCAGATGTGTTCAATTTTTCTGCCTGTTCAATTTCCCACCTTGGGGCAAAGTCCCAGTGGTCACTTGGAGTTACAACTCTTGCTAGCTTAATTTACAACCAGTATCCTTTTCAGTGTGTGGCTTAAATAGGATGCTGCCAATCTCAGAGCTTCAAGAACAGGTAAAAATTGCAGACATTAACTCTGATAGCAGCTAAAATGCTCTTAGACAGAATTTATTTTTATCCCAAGGACTGCTTAAGGTTCAAAAGGTTTCAATCTTCTTGATTTCCTGGGTTCTCTACTGGGCCTGAAGCATTGACCATAATCTCCTACAAACAGCTCTATTCCAGTCCTGGGACTTGTGAGAGCCTTTTAAAAAGGCATTATTAATTATACATTTTGTGAATAGCTCATTCCCGGCAAGCACGACACAGAACACACTTGTCCACCCACTTGCCAATAAGGTAGATGCTTAAGAGTAGCTAAAGCTGAGGATGTTGAACACTGCTCTCAAGCTTGCAGATTGCTGTAAGGGTAACTATGGCCAGGCACAAAGACCTCTCTGTAAACCCCAGGCAGGAAGTGGGGAGAAACCTCCCCACATCCACTGCCACCCTTTCATTTAGGAGGCTGAACTGATGAAGCAACTGGAGAGGACACCATCCTGGGAAGAAGGAAATGCTGAAGTGGTCACAGGCAGAGGAATGATGCTGGACAGGTAGAAGTAAACAAGTCTTCTGGGGAAGTCCTGGTACTCCCAGGACTCCTAAGTCCTAGCCACCACCCTCGTGCAGGCTCTCATCACCTTACGTCTGGACCATTGCAAAGGCCTTCTGGGTAAATCTCCCAGCCTTAAGTCTCTCCCTACTTCAGTCTATCCTCCACTCAGCTGTCATATTGATCCTCCTAAAGCTCAGGTCTAGGGCATCTTAGAGTGCTGGCCCTGAAGTCAGGAGGACCTGAGTTCAAATCTGGCCTCAGACACTTACTCACTGGGTAACCCTGGGCAAGTCACTTAATCCTCTCTGCCTCAGTTTCCTCATCTTTAAAATGAGTTGGAGAAAGAAATGAAAAACCACTCCAGTGTCTTTGCTGTCCCCAAACAGGCCCATAAAGAGTTGGACACTACTGAAATGACTCAACAACCACAATAAAGCTCAGGTCTAATCCTGTTACCACCCTACCTCATTCAACAAACTACAATAGCTCCCTACTAACTCCAGGATCAAATAGAAAATGCTCTGCTTGGTTTTTAAAGCTCTTCAGAACCTGGTGCTTTCTACCTTTTCAGTCTTCTTATACCTTACTCCTCTCCATGTACTCTACAATCCAGCAGCACTGGCCTTCAGCAGCTCCTGGATCATGTCCCATCTCCCAATTCCACGTCTTTTCACTGGCTGTCCTCCATACCCGGGATGCTCTCTCTCCTCATCTCTGTGTCCTGGCTTCCCTGGCTTTCTTCAAGACCAATTGCTACCTTCAGCAAGAGTCCTCTCTCACTCCCTTCTTCCTGCATGCTAACGCCTTCCCTCTGAGATTATTTCCAATTTATGCTGCAGAGTCGTTTGCCTGTTGTCTCCACCATTATATTACTATGACCTCCCTGAGGGCAGGGATGGTGTTTTATGCCTTTCTTTGTATCCCCAGTGTTTAGCACAGTGCCTATGTGGCACAGTGGATAGAGTGCTAGGCTTGGAGTCAGGAAGACCTTAGGTCAAATCTGGCCACAGACACTTACTAGCAATGTCCCTAGGCAAGTCACTTAAATCTCTGTTTACTTTAGTTTCCTCATCTATAAAATAGGGATAATAATAGCTCTTCCCTCCCAGGGTTGTGGTATTGACCAAATGAGATAATAACTGTAATACACTTAGCACAGTGCCTGGCTCATAGTAAATACCATATAAATGTTAGTTAGTAGTAGTAGTAGTAGTAGCAGCAGCAGCAGCAGCAGCAGTGGTATTGAATTGAGAACAACAAGCTAATGTTTCACTTCAAATGACACCCTTCACAAAAATCAGAGATAATAACTCAGTATAGAGGCATCTACTCTGAAAATAGGACTGGGTAGGTTAGAGGACTAGGTGGGATTGGAGGACAGACACTTGGGAGAGTGAGCCTGTCTTTGATATGTATACATAGGCTCTCTTCTTTCTCTCTTTTTACTAGGCCTTCCCTGTGCCAACTGAAGAAGCCAATGCAATCTGACACTGCATAAAGAAAGGCATGGTGTCCAGGAATAAGGGAGTAATAATAAGTGATAATCTCACTGTGGCTCTGCTCTGGCAAGACCATGTTTTGAGTATCAGATCCCAATCCCTAGACTCTGAGTGCTTTGGTGAGAGAGTGGTAGAAAAACATGCTTTCACCAACAAGGTAGCCGAGGAAATGGGAACGATGTAGTCTGAATGGTGAGAATCTGTGAGCAATACCTGTATTGTGAAAACTGCACTCAATAATAGAAAAAAAAAGATTGTACCCTGTTAATGTCCTTTTATGATACTAATATAGTCCTGAGTCTGAAACCTGAGGGGAATAGAACAAAGAACAATAGAACAATTTCACCAATGAATATGGATATAAACATTTGGGGCAGGTAGGTGGTGCAGTGGATAGAGCATTGACCTTAGAGTTAGGAAGACCCAAGTTCAAATCTGGCCTCAAGCTGTTACTAGCTGTGTGACCCTAGGCAAGTCATTTAACCCTGTCTGCCTCAGTTTCCTCATCTGTTAAATGAACTGGAGAAGAAAATGGCAATCCACTTTTGTATCTCTGCCAGACACAACTGAACAACAAAACATTTAAGATGAATTAGTAAAGTGACTATAGCAATATATCTAAAAATCATTATGACTAAGTAGGATTTATACTTGAAACGCAAAAAAAAATGGAATAACCAATAATATGAACAACATCAATTATGTAATTATATCAAAAGACAGATAAAATAGGGCTTTTGACAAAATATAGCATTCATTTATGTTTTAAAAAATTCTAAAAACCATAGACATTGAAGGGTCTTAATATAACCAAAATTTTATGTCTAAAACTAAGAGTTACCATTATTTGCCCTGGCAAAAACAATGAAAGCTTTCTCATTAAGTAAAGGGGTAGAGCAAGGACATCCCTTTTACCTGTTATTATTTGACACAGTACTAAAATTGCTTATCTAGCAATAAGATCAAAGAGAAAAAATTAAAGGTGTAAGCAATAGAAGAAAACATACAATTTCCTCCTATTTTTAGACAGCATGATGATTTGTTAAGAAAACCTGAAAGAATCAGTTCAGAAATTGAATTAAATAGCTTTAGCAAAATAGCAGAATAGAACATAAATCCACAGAAATCACCAGCATTTCTATTTAACCCTAACAAAAAACTCAGAGGAAAGACAAAATCTATAGGAAATTGCTACAAAATGCATTAAATATCTGGGAGTTAACCTACTAAGACACAATGAGGATATCTATAAGAACAACTACACAACAGTCTTCATAGAAGATAAGTTATTGGAGAGTTATTTATTGGGCCATGACAATATAATCAAAATGATCTTTTAAGTCCCAACTAAATTCCCATCTTCTACATGAAGCGGTGCCCAACCTCTCTTAATTCTAGTGCCTTTCCTCTCTTGTTTGCTTCCAATTTATCCTGTGTATAGCTTGTTTGTACACATTCATTAGCTTGTCTCCCCTACTAGATTGTGAACTCCTTGAGGGTAAGGACAGCTTTTGAAAAAACTTTTTTTTTGTTTTCCTGTGCTTACTTAGCACAGTGCCTAGTGCACAGGAGGTACTTAATATGTTTATTGACTATTGATAATGTTCTATAAATTAATTTACATGTTAATGCTATACCAATAAATCTGCCAAGGGATTATTCTGTAGAACTAGCCAAAATTACAGTAACAAAACAAGGTCAAACATTTCAAGTGAAATAATTTTAAAAGTAGGTATTTTTTAAATCTAGCTTTTCAGATCTCATAATATATTATGAATCAGAAACCATAATATTCTGTAGTAGTTTAAAAATAGAAAAGTAGATCAATGAAAGAGACTAAAGAAACAAGACTGAGAGCAAACAAATATAGTAACCTTGTGTTTGATAAAAAGTACAAACACAGTCTACTGGGGAAAGAATACCCTATTTGTCAAGAATGTTGAGAAAATTGGAAGGCAGTTTGACAGAAAATAGATTTGGCCCTCCATCTCACAACATATAACAAGCTCCAATTGGATAAGTAACCTAAATAAAAATAATCATATCTTTAAAAAAAAATTAGAGAGGAACTGACAGAGGTACCTTTCACAATTATGATTATCAAGAAATGCCATAACCAAACAAGGAACACAGGAGAGCTCACAAGATTAAATAGATAGTTTCTAATATATCAAAATTAAAACCTTTTGCACAAACAGAATCAATGCAACTAGAACAAGGGGCGATGTAACAGGAAAAAATATTTGAATCAAATATCTCTGATAAAAGTTTGTGATCCAATGTATATGGGAAATTGATGGAAATACATAATTATTATGAATCATTCTCTAAGAAACAAATGCTTTAAGGATATGTACAGTTTTCTAAAGAAGAAATAAAAATTAATAACAAATACATGAAAAATGCAACAGAAAAGTAATAATAGGAATATTTCAAATTAAAATAGCTGTAAGGTTTTAGCTTATATCTATTAAATTGGGAAAAATTATAAAAGGTAAAAGTAGTCAATATTTGGTTGGAGACACAATGGGAAGATAGGCAAACTAGCATAGTGTTGATGGAACTGGATATGTCTGTTATAGAAAAATTTGAAATCACATTAGAAAGGTTACTAAACTGTTCATACCATTAGACCCAAGTGATTCTACTACTGTGTATAAACCTTCAGGAAGGTCAAAGTCCTATCTTTATGAAAATATCCATAACCTCACTACTTTTAGTGAAAAAAATGGAAAGAAAATGAGTGTCCATTGATTAAAGAAAAACTGAACAAACAGTTGTATATGGATATAATGGAATATTATTGTAGTGTAAGAAGGGATCAACATGAGGGACTAATGAGAACTAGAGATATCAATGTGGAGAAAATAAGACTGGGACAAGGGACACAATTGCTCGCTTCAAATATGTTAAGGACTGACATCTCTAAGGAAGATTAGTTTTTTGTTTTGGGTTTTGGAGGGCTTTTTGGGGGGGTTTGTTTTTTGGTTGTTTTTTTTGGGGGGGGTCCCTGGGTCCACAACTAGAAGCAATCATGGAGGTAGCACAGAGGCCAATTTAGGTTTGATCAAAGGAAACACTTCCTAATATTTGAAGCTGTCCAAAAGTGAAATGGGCCAATCTGAGAAGTAATCACCACCACCCCCACTAAAGATCTTAGAGTAAAGACCGTATGACACCTATTGGGTACATTGTAAATGGAATTGTGCATTGGGTGTAGATTAGATTGTGTGGTTCCTGAGCTACCTTCCAATTACGGGATTCCGTGATTTTGTGTGACTGAGAAACTCTGATTGGGGTGGACATAATTTTTGCTCCTTCCCAGAGCCTGCCTCTGGCTGTTAAACTATCTTCTCTCCAGTGTCTGGCACATATTAAATGATCAATAAATGCTTGTTGATTCTGACAAAACACTGAGTGGCTTCTCCACTGTCATGGTAGAAAAAGATTATTAACTCTTGATTTCATTTCTCTGCTCATCAATCAGAATGAGTTACAAAGAGATGTCCCTTATGGAGGCTCATGTAGAAGTAAATTAACATACTTCTTGATGCCATCCCTTCCCCCCACCCAACCCTTTCATTCTTAAAGGAAAAAAAAACTTGAAAAGTACTTCATTTTCCCCTTTTCTTTCTTTTTTTTGTGAGGCAATTGGGGTTAAGTGACTTGCCCTGAGTCACACAGCTAATGAGTGTTATGTGTCTGAGGCCAGATTTGAACTCAGGTCATCCTGACTCCAGGGTCAGTGCTCTATCCACTGCACCACCTACCTGCCCTATTTTTCCCTTTTCTAACATGAATTAGTCTTTCAACTTAGCAGAAACTTTTCTCTCCTCCTATTCTTCCTTCTCTCTTCCTTTCATCCCCTCCTAATCCTCTTCTCCTTCCTCTCCCTAACTTTCCCTCCTCTCCTCTTCTGTAACTCTTCATTCTTCTATCCCTCTCTCTTTATATCTTTCTCCTCTTACTTCTTCTTTTCTTTGTTCTCCCCTCTCTCCCTCCCTCTGATTCTCTCCTGTCCCCCATTGTTATATCCCTATGACTCTACCTTATCTTAATTTCTCATTTGTTTTCCTCTTTCATTCTATTCTTCCTTTTTCTTCTCTTTTTCTCTTCACTCCCTCTCTCTATTTCTCTGTATGTTCTCCTCTCTTCTTTTCTTCTTTCTTCACTACTCCCCTTCTCTTTTCCTGCTCTCATTCCTTTCTGAATCTCTCTCTCTCTCTTTCTCTCTCTCCCTCTCTCTCTCTCTCTCTCCCTCTCCCCTATCCCTTCAGCATCTCTCATCTCTTCTTCCTTTTTCTCTTTCTCTTTCTTCTCTTCCCTGTTCCTTTCACTTTGGCTCTCTTGTTATGTTTTATTCCTTCTTTCTCTCACTTCTTCTCCTTCCTTCTTCCTCATTTCTCTCTCTCTCTTCCTGAGCCTCACTTTCCTCAGCTGTAACCTAAGTGGGTTGAACTTGATAATCTTTAAGTTTGCTACAGGATCCATGATCTTTCTATCCTCACCTTCTCTTTGTTTCTCCTCCCTTTTGGCACCTCCCCTATCCCCTTTGTATGCGTGCAGATATAATACAGGGCAAAAGATTTTTCAAATGGGATTCAAAGACCTAAGTGACCTTTTCCATCATCTTCTTCTTACCTCCATATCTGTGACTGTATCTAATTAAATACTGAGAAAGATCCTCTATCTACACATGCCTTTATGGGAGAGGTGGAAGAGCTGAGGCATATCACATTAGACAGAGAGAGAGAGAGAGAGAGAGAGAGAGAGAGAGAGAGAGAGAGAGA
>NW_020954713.1:7193719-7215025 GCF_900497805.2 Vombatus ursinus | reverse complement strand
AGAGAGAGAGAGAGAGAGAGAGAGAGAGAGAGAGAGAGAGAGAGAGAACTGTACACACATTTATTTGAAGGGTCTGTATTGCTTAGCTTTGATTGTTGTCCATTTTTTTTTCTTTTTTTGTGGGACACATTACGTGTCTGGGAACAACATCTGAAGACAGAGAAAGCAGATGGTTTCCAGGTGCTGCACAGGGCCAGTATTCAGAAATCCCACCCCCTCAAGTAATAATGATATCCACAAAGAGCAATAGAAAGATAAGGCATGGAAGCTGACATGTTATTTGCCCACATGAGATGTTTATGAGATTTGCTTGCAGCCAGGCACTGACTCACTGTACTTATCTCTCATTTTTTCTCTTCTGGTCAAGAGTTCATATTGAATCACCGTGTGTGTGTGTGTGTGTGTGTGTGTGTGTGTGTGTGTGTGCGCGCGTGCACATGTGATAATCAGGCATTGGAGTTATCCATTTATATATCCTATTCTCCCAATAGACCATGAGTTCTCTGAAGGTAGGGCCATGTCTTTTCTAAATGTGGTATCTCTGCCAGTATTTACCACAGGGTTATACACAAAGTAAGAGCTTTAATGTTTGCTGAATCGTATGAAGGTTGAAAGGAATTAAATATTGAATTAATACCACTTTCCTTTTCCCCTTCTCAATAAACAGGTGGAGGTGATCTGTCTTTACCAGGCACCTGAGCACACATTCCATTTTTGTGGTTGTTTGCTGAAGATCTGGGGGTTTTAGTGGACTACAAGCTCAATAAAAGTCAACGATATGATGTGGCTATTAAAAAAAGGAGAATTGTGGTGTTAAATTGCATTGAGCCAGAAAGCCAAGGACTAGGGAGTAATAATCCCACCATTTTCTGCTCTGGTCAGACCACATCTGGGGTATTGCAAAGAGACTTTGGGGATCCTTTCTCGTGCTTGGCTCTCTTTAGAAGCTGCCTAAAGTCACCTTTCTGGTGACTCTGCAGTTTGAAAATCAGTTGGTATTTCCAACTTTTCCTGATTGCTTGGCACTTTCTCCAAAGTTATCCAGCCAATGTATTTTCACCTTACTTTATTCTTGCCCCATTAAAATGTTGTAATCAAATGACATGATATCAATCAGAGTCACTGGTGCCCGGCTAAATTAGGTTGAAAGGTAATTGAAATAGCGTGAGATTAAAGTTGTTTGGCCATCACTTGGAATCCTGATATTCAATCTAAGTATTGTCAAGGAAAGGGTTCTATGTCCTGGAAGTATTTTAAGAGTGGATAGGAAATCTTTGTACTTAGCACACTATTCATACACTGGGCTAACATTCACTTTTTTACACTCTCAGGAAGAAAGTTAATTAAGCAAATTAATAGGCTAAGCAAAATTTGGAGGGCTGACAGGGACTGTTTATCCTACTTAAAATGAAAGCTAACAAAATGTTTTCCAGAACTCCTAAAAATAACTTTGGCAGTAGTTATTTCTATACAAAATACTCAAGTGTTACTTTAAAATGTTTCTTATCAACTCATTAATGAGAGAAAATTAAGTGATAGAGACATGATGTAGAAAAGATACAAGACCTTCCTCCTTTCTTTGCAGAGGTGGGGGACTATGGGATATGACACATTGCATTCACTCTCAGACCATTTGCTGTGCTCGTTGTGTTGCAATTCTATTCTCTCTCTCTCTCTCTCTCTCTCTCTCCACACACACACACACACACACACACACACAACCCTTGACATATTTAAAGATAGTGCCCATGGCCTTTCCTAAATCTTCTCTTCTCTAATTTAAGCATCCTTAGTTTTTCCTACTGACTGCAGTCATCACCATCTTTGTCACAGAAAAGGACGGCGCTTCACAGAACCAATTAGAAAGATACTGTGAGAAAAGAAACTGACTTTACAACTTCCTGGCTCTTGAGTTATGTATGCAAAAAGTGAAACAAAAGAGAACTTTAATTTCTTGTCTTTTTAAGAAGCCAAACCCACCTGAAGCAGCAGCTTGAGCAGAGCCTGAGAGAAAGGAGGCTCACCAAGCATTCGCGCAGTCATGCTAACAAGGCTGGATCGTCCCCCTGGTTGCGTGCTGTAGATTTCCACGAGGCCTAAAGCTTTGGGCACCCTTTAGGGATTCAGCTCATCTTGGTTTGATTTTCCCTGGCAGGCTGAATGCCAAAGAAATACTTTGAAAGAGGGAAGTCAGAAAGGTGTATTTATTCTGAGGCATTCGGATGGAAAACTGTTTCTCTTCTCCTTGTGATGCTAAGCACAGCACTGTCTTAATTTCTGGAGCCTGAAGGCAAAGAAAGGCTTTGAATGAGGATAAGCTAGGGCATATGAGAAGATCAAAGCGGGTCAGAAAACAGGCCTGTTTTAGGCCCTCAACTAGAGTGGGAAGGGCACTAGCCTTGGAGGTACAGAACCTGGGTTAACATCCCACTTTTGGTGCCTATTACCTGTATGATTAGGCAAGACATTTAACCGGCCCTCGGTTTCCTCATCTGTAAAATGAGGGAGTTGAACTAGAATCTAGCCCCTTAATAAAAGGATTTGTTCTGTGAAGTTTGGATTCAGCCAAAGGGCCACACTTGAGGATCTAGAAGGCCACAGGTTCCCCACCCCTGGGCTACATAGTTTCTGAAGCAATTTCCGGTGCTAGACATCTATGATCTTACGGCTAATTAATCTCTTTGAACCTCATTTTTCTCATCTGTAAAATGAAAGAGATGAATTCAATGGCCCTTGAAATCTCTTCCAGTTCTAAATCTAGTATCCTCTGGCTAGTTATTTAATCTCTCTGAGCCTTGGTTTACTCAGCTATAGAATGAGAAAACTGAGGCCCAGAGAGATTGGGAAAGCACAATAATAGGATAATAGATTTAGAGCTGGAAAGGAACTTAGAAGCCATCTAAAATGAGAAGCCCTCATTTTACATATAAGGAAACTGAGGCCCAGGGAGGTGAAATGATTTGTCCAAGGTCACAGAGGTAGTCAGTGCCAGAGCCAGGATTTGAACATTGAGGCCCTCTGATTTCAAAGCCGCTTTTCCCTATACCACACTGCCTGGAATACACAGAAAAGACTATATGAGGTATGGAAAAAACTTTGTAGAATATAAAGAATACAATACATACAAAGTAACTTTTGGGGGGAGCATTAACATGGGGGGACCAAGAAAGGTGTCATATGGGAGCTGGTATTTGTTCCTGGCTCCACTACAGGACAGTGAACATAGATTATTGATTAGCAGACTTTCAAAATCATCTAGTTCAACAGCCACATTTTATAGATGGGGAAACAAAGGCCCACAGATGTTGTGTGGCTTGCTAAAGGTTACCGAGGTAGCGAGTACTAGATTCAGTTTTCTCTAACTCCAGATCCAGCGCTCATCCCACACTTTACCATGTCCCTTCCCCTTAAGGAGTCACTTAAATGATTGCTGGAGCAATGATGAAACTTACCTGCCCAAGACATAGGATGCACACACCAGTTTAGTAAAACGAACAGGGGCAGCTCTCTTTCTGTGGTTTACAGCTTCTCAAAGCCTTTGCCTCTGCCTAGATTCTACTCTGAAGCAACCCTGTCATTAGCAATCCCTCTTAATGACCTGCTGACATCATCAGTCTCATGGCTACACCCCATATACCCATAGGAAGTCAACCATGCAAACTCTCAGAAGATATCAACATTATCCCATCTCATGCCTTAGAGTCCAACTACTCAGGAATAGCCCTAGTCAAGTAAACATAGTTTTCAGGGATTCTAAATGTTGCATTTTCCTTAAGTGATATCAGTGGAGTTAATTTTTTTTTAATTCCCAAGAACATTATGTGCTTAGAAATATAAAAGCAATTCTTGTCTGATGTGTGTATATCATTGAGCAAAGTCATGTTGCCATAGGGACTGGGCCTGTACCTTGTCCACAGGTAAAAATTAAACTATATCCATTGTTGTGTCCCCTTACCAACCTCCTTTCCAAATCCAAAGTACTTTAATTTATACACAGGGAGCTAATACTCTTTGTCGATTGCCACCACCCGGAGGAAATGCTTCCGTTGCCTGGTTACTAATGGGCAACCAGTGCAAGCCCCAGTTAGAGGCTCCCATTCAAAGACTAATGATAGGAAAGGAGGGCTGAATAGCATCTATGGAGATTGGGTCCTGTGGATAGCTGCCTTCTCTATACCTGTAGGTTCTTTCTACCCTGAAACAGAGCTGGGGGGAGGGGAGGGAGGAAACAAAGAATGAGTATGGAGCAGATGTTAATGCCTGCTTAACACCTGGCAACATGATGTATTGAACAGAGTAAAGTGTAGACTTGGAGTTGGAGGATGGGTTCTAATCTTGCCTCAGACCCTTATTAGCTCGGTCCTTTTGGGTAAGTCACTGAACCTCAGTTTCCTAATCTGTAAACTTGGGATAATAATAGTGTCACATATCATAGAGTTGGCATGAGGAAGGAGATTACATGATCATAGATTTAGAGTTGGAACAAACCTGTAAGGTCATCTGCTCTAACGCCTTCATTTTACTATTAAGGAACTGTGGCTTAAAGAGGTTAAGTGCACTTGCCCAAGGTCACATAGATAGTAAGTGGCAGAGGCAGGACTTGAATTCAAGTCTTCTGACTCCAAATATGGGGCTCTTTGCACAGCATTAAACTATAGAAATTTGAATTACTATTATATCAAGTGTCCCAAAAATCTTAGTGCCATTTTGGAGACACTACATATATATATGAGACACTATATATATGTATAATAACCCAAGTTGGAAAAGAGCAGGTCAAAGCTCCCATGCCAAACAGAGAAGAACCAGGACTGTGAGTAGCCCCTGTTCTTCCAGCCGGAGCAAAATAGAGTTATCCAGTCTTACGAATGAATGAATGAATGACAATCAGCCTCTGAAGGAAGTGCTAGAATGGACTTTGACAAATCAGAGAATATCCAGAGAATGGGCCTGTTTCCTCAGTAGAGCTGTCCCAAAATAGAATGGGTTGCATTGAAAGGTAGTGGGTCCCCCCTCACTTTATATTCTCAAGCAACAACTCGATGGCCATTTGTTGGGGACATGTTTTTCCTCCCCAGCTCTACCTTTTAGCATCTCTAGCTTCATTCAAGGCTAGCTTTAGTGCTTACTTCCTGTGGAAAGCCTTCCTCATTCACTCAGTTGTAAATGTCCACTCTTACCTTGTGATTTCAGTGTGGACCACACTCATGCATAGCCTTGACCTCTCTTATCTGCACCTGGCCCAGCTTTCTAATCCATTCTTATCCTAGGTTCTCAACAGCTATGTCCTGATATTTCCACATTAGAGCACTGGTACCTTCTTATTAGACAGCTAATTGTGAGCCTCCACTTCAGTTAATTAAGTAGTACTTATTTAACTGAAGAAATATCTTCCCAGAAACAATTGTGCTCTCTGTCTCTCTCTTTCCCCTCTCTTTTTCCCCTCCCTCCCCTGTCTCTCTTTCTTTCTCTATCTCTGTCTCTCTATCCCTTCCAACTTTCTTCCTCTATTCCTCTCTCTCTCTCTCCCCTTCCTCCTCCCTCTCCCTCTCTCTCTCTCTCTCTCTCTCTCTCTCTCTCTATATATATATATACACACACACACATATGTATACACATATATGTATATGTATGTATATGTGTATATATACACAAGGTATGTGTGTATGTTGTATACATATGTATATAATCAAATATAGGCTTAAATAAACATTGAAGCTACCTGCTATGTAATTTACCAACAGAGTGACCAATAATAAAGGGAATAGGTACTAGACATGTGATTTCATTAGTATAGCGAACTCCCTGGTGATGAAACTCCCTTTATGAATGCAGGTAAGCATTTTCTCTGTAGCTTATAGCCTTAGCTGCCTGGAGAACTAAGAGGACTTCTTCACAGTAACACAGACAATATATGTCAGAGGCAGAACTTGAACTCAGGTCTTCCTAGATTTGATGGTAGCTCTCTATCCTCTGTAGCACACTGACTCTTAAATAATATCAATCTTTCAGCTGTGAAAAGAATCACTGCCAGATTCTCCTCTAACCATCACTGTTCCTCTTGACTTTTCTTTACTTCTGGAACACAGTTGAGCCATTCAGCTTTCAGGAAAGCAGCCAAGGAAGGTTTCTTCACAAAGTAAAAGTTGATACAGTTCTCTCAGTATAGAAGTTCTTTTTGTCCTTTTCCTCTCTGTACTTCATGAATCATCTTCAGCTATGACAATTAGCACAGAATTCAGAATGAGGTAACTTGCTAGTCTGTTAAGATTTATTTGGCTCTTAAAAATAAAATAACATTTCCTATAATATCTCTTAGAAAGGCTATTGAAACTGGTGTCACACTCCTTGGAACCCCTAGCTTCTTTCAAAGCTCAGTTCGGGCATCATTCCCAGTCCCCTCAGTTGTTGCCTTATATTTAATTTTCTCTGAAGCCAACCCCAACCTACACCCCCCAGTAGAATGGAAATTCCTTTAAAATCAGGGATTGGTTAGGGTTTTTTGCTGCTGTTGTTTTATGAATAAAAGAATAAAAAAGAATTTTTTAAATGCATACTATGTACCAAGCACTCTTCTCTTTTTTTAAAAATTTTTTTATTAATTTATTTTGATTTATCAATAATCACTTCCATATGCTTTTGAGTTTAAAATTTTTCTCCCCCTTCCTCCCTACCACCCTCCCCAAGACGGCACGCAATCTGATATAGGCTATACATTTGCATTCATATTAAACATATTTTCACATTAGTCATGTTGTAAGTAGAAATTAAAACCAATAAGAGGAACCATCAGAAAGAGGAAACAAAACTCAACAGAAGAGAAAAAAAAATAACAATCTGGCTTCCATAGTTCTTTCTTTGGGTGTGGATAGCATTTTCCATCATAAGGCCTCTGGAGACGTCTTAGATCCTTATATTGTCAGGAAGGGTTAAATTTATCAGTATTAGTCATCACACAACGTGCAAGCACTCTTTTCTAAAATGCGGACTTATACCTAGCAAGTTCTTATGAAATATTTGAATTCAAAATATTTCCACAGATCCAAATCTGAAAAGGACCTCAGAGACCATCTACCCCAAATCCCCCATTTTATACATGTGGTAACTGAGGCTGAGGTTGGCTGAGTTACTTGACCAAGGTCACAAAAGCAGTTCATGTCAGAAGCAGGATTTGAACCCAGGTCCTTGACTCTAGAGTTAATGTGTGCGCTTTCTATTTTGCTACAAAACCTCTCTGTTAGAGATGAGGAAACTAGGGATGAGAGAGAGGAAGTGAATTAGCAAGAACACCCAGTAAATCAGTGGCAAAGCTGAGACCAAGCATGATACTATGAGAACAGATTTCAAGACCTCCTGAGCGGTTTTCACTGCTCCTGCTGCCAGATCTATATTTGGCCATGAAATTAAAATAACTAGAGCCTTGTATTTTTCTTGGCTAGCATAGTATAGACAAGACCTAGGACAGCATCAAAGAATCATGCGTATCAAGAATAAATGGCAAATTTTGATGGATCACTGTGGGCATTCTGAGTGGGAGAACAAGAAAACCTGTCCTGCTTTGATTTCTCTCTCCAATTTTTTTTAAAAGTAAAGGGAATTTAAAATCCTTAATTGCTCTAATGATGAAGAATGATAACATCAGGGGCTGCTTTCAGAGAACATTTCCTCTAGAAATAACATTATGTTGAGACAGTCAGTCCTGAGGTACAGACAGACACCAATCCCTGGAACCTGCTTGGAGAAAAGCAAAGACCTTATCTGATAATGCTTCTCCAACTTTGATTGTAAAAAGACTATCTTCCTGGGCAGCCAAGGAGTCATTCACACAGTGACCCAGGCCAGCCTGAGAGCAAATTCAGAATGGATGCCCCAGCCAGGACGATGGCTGTATGGTTGCTTCCCACCCACAGCACAGAAGGGTTTGGACAGTTTCTTCTCTGGAAATATTTCATAATTAGATGCAGTATGTCCTCTAAGGAGCCCAAGATTCTTTGCAGGTGCTCCACTGGACTTGAACTTGGAATGCCGCAAGTCAGATTCCAGCCTTGCCACTTATTCCCTTGGTGTGGGAAATGGGGCAAGACCCTTGCCCTTTGGGATATCAATTTTCACAAGTGCAAAATGGATGAGACCATCTCTAAGGGTTCTTCTAGTTCTAATAGTCTGTAATTCATAGATAGTGGAGTTATTTGCTATTGTTCTCCTTCACACCCAATCCATCACCCTGCACGTGTCTGCAATGCCTTCTAGAATCAAAGGAACATGAATCTAAAGCTGGAAGGGATCCAGAGACCACCTAATTCAACCCTCTCATTTTACAGAGGAGATTAAGTGACTTGCCCAAGGTCACATAAGCAGGATTTGAAACTGGAGCCTTTGACTCCAGAACCAATGACCAATCTACTGTACCCATTGTAGCATTGTCTCAGAGAATCTCTAGCTTCCTTCAAAGCTCAGGAGCTATTGTCCAGCTGATCCCTGAAGGTATTAGAGCTCTCTACAATGGTGAAATCGCTTTGCAGATACTTGCATATATTTACAGGGTGATGGGAAAAATGGGGTTCAAATCTTGCCTCTCTTACATACTGTCTGTGTGACCCTGGGTAAGTCACTTATCTCTTGGTGTCCCAGACATCTCTCTGAGAATGGAAGTTACAGAACATTTGCCAACTGGCATTGGCAGAAGCAGTTTCCTCACCAGGAGTGTCCTATTTACCAGTGGTGTCAAACTCAAGTAGAAACATAAGCCAATAAACCATATACAAGGATCCCTTCAGGCTGCAAATTGACTTAAAAAACACATGTTAATGTTATCAATGTTCTGCTGTATTTTTATTTATTTTGGTAAATGTTGTCTAATTATATTTCAGTCTGGTTCTGGCAGCACAGTGGAGTGATTTTTGGCCCCTCTGCCCCATGTCAATGATCAATCAATCAATCACCCAATAAATATTTATTAAGCACCTACTCTATGCCAGGCACTGTGGTGCAATGAAATCCCGGAATCTCAGAATTTGAGAATCAAAGGGACCTTGTCCAGTCCATACATGAATAGAATTCCCTCCAGACCACAGCTGACAGATAAGTAATCATCCAGGCAATGCTTGAAAATCAAATAAGAAATGGGAGCCCACCCCCACTCCCAAGCAGCCCATCACCCCTTGGATAGCTCTAATTGTTAGGAAGTTTGCCCTGACATCAAGTCGAATGTGGCCTCTTTGCAGCCCCCAGCCCCCTGAAGCCAAATCACAATGTCTAGTGCCTTCTCCACAGGACAGCCCTTCAGATATTTGAACATCACTATCATGTCTGCCCCAAGTCTTTCCTTCTCCAGGCTAACCATACCCATTTTCTTCAACCAATCCTCATATGAAATGGTGATGAAGACACATTTCTCTCTGACAAACTGAGGAAACTCTGTGAAATATACTTCTGTCTGCCTCCCCACCTCAACCCCTAATTAAACCTCTAACCACCTCCAGGAGTAATTAGTCTGCCTCCCAATTTCGAAAGTCTCATACTGTGCTATGTCCACCACCCCCTATAAAAGAACCATTCAATATTTCTACCCTGAGACATGAGAAGCTAAATTTAAATAAGAAAAAAAATAAACTTTTAATGATGCATCTGCAGTTCAACACAGCCAACATTTTTATCAAAAAAATAAGATCGGCCAATTCCAAATTTAGGAAGAACTCACATGCACTCATCAAGGCTCTCTGATGCTTTCAAAATGAGAACGGAACCCGGTCCCAATTAGACATTCCATGACACAGTCCAAAAAAAAAAAGTGGATAATACATTCTCTGTATAACCTGCCTGCGACCCAGAGAGAAGAGAGAGAAGCTTCCAGGCTATGTAAGTTGGTGTTGAAAGAATGACCTTCCTTTCCTCCACATTCATAGAATCACAGAATTTCAGATTTAAAAGAGACAGAGGCAGCCTTCTATTCCAAACTATCACATGAAACCATACCAAACCAGGAAAAAGAATCCCACCAGCAATATAGCCAGCATCCAGGCCTTCAAGGGAGGGTCCGCTCATCACCTCCAGAGATGTCCCACTCTACTTTTGGACAGCTTTCATTGTTAGAAGGATTTTCCTACCTGGATAAAAATCTGCCCCTGATTCTGCCTTCTGGAGCCAAATGGAACAAATCTTAACCTTTCTGCCCTTTGATAACCCTTCAGACACCAAAAACTACAATTATTTGTTCTCTTCTCTGGGCTAAACATTCATATTTTCTTCAATTGTTTATCCTTTAACATGAACTCAAGTCCCTTTTTTTTAAACTAAATAGGGTTGTTGTGAGAATCATATGAGATCAAAGAAAATAATGCATACAAAGTGCTTTTGTAATATTTAAAGCTTCATAGAAATGTGAATTATACTATTATTATAATTTATTTTTAAAATGTTAATATTATCCTGGTTGTCCTCTTGTGCACATTTCCCTACTTGTCAATGTCTTTACTGAAGTGTGGCATTCGGAATTGAACTCAGTACTCCAGATGTGCTCTGCCCAGGGCAGGACCAACACATCTGTATTCTGGAGTGTTCTGCTTTTCTTTTGGTAGCCTAAAGTCCCATTAGATTTCTTGGCAATTCCTCTTTTTATAAACCACTTCCATGAAAGCTCTGCTAATGACACACCTTGTAGGGCTGAGGGCCATTCTGAGGAAGCATTTCATCATTGCAGATGCCCAGAAGTAGCTGGTACAATGCTCAATTTAGTTATATCAATGATGTTAATGATAATGATAATGATGGTGGGCATGATGATGTTGGAGGAGGAAGAGGGCAGTGATGATGATGATACAATTTTAAAATGATCTTCCTAGAAACTCTCCTCCAAAGACCCTGCCGGATGAGACTTTTACAAATTATATTTTTTCATAGCTGGATCAAACACATTCTTTCTTGCTGCTCTCAGAGAAAATAAACAAGCATCCAGGGAATTTTATACCTTGACCTTGATAGCTAGTTCATGCAACACTTATAGGGCCTTTGCATGCAAATAATAAAAATAATAGCTGATATTTATGTAAGGATTTAAGATTTGAAAAGAATTTCACACATTTGATCTTATGTGAGGTTCAATAGTTATTGTCCCCAGTTTACAGATGGGAAAACTGAGGCTTGGAGAGGTTAAAGTGACTTGCCCTTGATCATGCAGGCTAGTATCAGAGGCTGGATTAGGATCCATATTTTCCTGACTCAGAGTTTAGCACTTTATCCACCACACCAACTAGGGTTTTATTGAACTTCTGCCCATGAATCTGTAAATATGGTCCACTTTTTTGTGTTAAGGAAAACTGCCCTAGGCCAGGCTCTAGTGAAATTAAGCATAGCCCTCTTCACATAGAAAGGAAATCATATAAATCATCTCCTTGCAATTGTCTTGCCCAAGGAAAACAGGACCTGAAAATGGAGGGCAGGAGTAACACATCAACAAGATGGAAAGATTCGTCTTTCTCCCAGAAATCCAGGTCAATGGACAGTTTGGAGGGGCATGGGTCCCTGGAGCTACTTCCTCCAACCTGGAAAAGTCCAAATGGTGGGATTTCCTGAGGGTACATACCCTCACTGCTATCTGCGGGAACCCCTACCTTTCTTGCGACAACATGTACGAGCCTTTCAAACCCTGCTAGGTTGGGACCTTGGGCTAGAAAACATTTTTACACATACACCAATATCACTGAGCACGAGATCCCCAGTTAGGAAAAGAAATATAACCAGTTTCTAAGCTTTACATGATCAGGACACTGTCACAAGATCATAGATTGAGACTCAAGAGGTCATCAAGTCCAAGTCTTCCATTTTACAGAAGAGGAAACTGAGGGTGGTAGAGGTTAAGTGACTTGCCCAGGGTTACACAGTTAGTAAGTGTCTGAGGTGGCATTTGTACCTAGAGCTTCCTGATTCTAAGTTAGTATGCCAGTTCTAGGGGGAGTTCACATCTAGTATCACATACACAAGAAATCCATCCCAAAAGTGGACAGACACAGCTCTCAGGCGTGGGTTCCATCCAGTTGATGCCTCTGAGAGGGATCACCAAGAGAGAAATGAAGCCAAAAGAAAAAGAAAAGACTTACTGCAAGGCTCCAATGGTGAGGATGTGGGTTCAGAGCAGGTACATGGGCTGGGGAAGTCTGCGGCCTCTCTTCTAGAAGTCGGAACTGACCAAAGGCTTTCTGGGGGACTGCAGGCTGCAAGTACAGATCATTTCTGAGCTGTGGGGAGGAAAACAGATACATGTCACCAAATGGAAATTATCTTCTCTTGTCTTCTCTCCTCTCATTCAGCCTTCTCACAGTCTTGTGAGGCCAGCAAGAGCACAAATTATTGAACCCATTTTTTCATGCAGGCACTGAGGTCAATAAATTTAACATACAATAAGTGAATGAAAGAGTGAGATGAGCAGATTGTTCTCTTAGCTCAGGGCTTTTGCTCCTAGGTCCTGCTACCCTGTGATAGAAAAGGCAGGCAGTTATTTATTCTGCCCATTTTATAGATGAAATAAAGGCTTGGAGTGACTAGCCCATGGTCACACAGGCTGGATTTGGACCCATCTTTTCTGGATCCGGAGCCTAGTCGTTTATCTACTGGGTCAACGATTATAAAGAACAGCCATCCCCAAGAATCTGACCCATTATTGTATTAGAAAAAACCCTCAGAGCCAAGCCCCAGTGATTTAGAGGACAGAACACTTGGATGGGAGTCAGGAGACCTGGGTTGAGTCCAAATTTAGATACTTATTAGCTGTGTGGTGGCGGCCAATTCATTTAAACTCTTGGAGCCTCAGTTTCTTCACCATAAAATGGGAGTAATAATATTTGTACCACCAACCTCAGATACCTAAAGCATTTTGCATATATGAAAAACACCACTAATAATAGTCACTAGCATTCACAGGACACACTAAGGTTTGGCAAGTACTTTACCTATGTTATATCATTTGGTCCTCACAACAACTATGGGAAACACGTGTTTCTAACATCTCCATTTTACAAATGAGGAAATTGAGGAGTACAGAAATTAAGTTACTTGTTTAGGATCATAGAGCTAATAAATGTCTCAGGCAGAACTTGAACGCAAGGGGAAGCTAGGTGATGCAGTGGATAGAGCACCAGCCCCGAAGTCAGGAGGACCTGAGTTCAAATCCTGCTTCAGACCAAACACTTGACATGTACTAGCTGTGTGACCTTGGGCAAGTCACTTAACCCTGATTGCCTCACCAAAAGGAAAAAAAAAAAGTACTTGAACTCAAGTCTTCCTAAGTCAGTTCAGCAACCTATCTACATTAGTCATGCAGCTACAATAGAAATGAATGTCATTAATTTTTAAAATCACTGCAAAGGATTTGCACAAATGCTGAACCAAAGGTTTCATGGCTTCTTGGGTCCTCTTTCTATCACTAGAAATCTGCCCAAAGGAATAGGTTTGGAGGACCAATGACTATCAACTGTAGCTAACAGAGTGTCCTTATAGTCATGGGTTCTAACCCTGCCTCTGATACTTATAAACTCTGTGACCTTGGGCAAGTCTCTCTGAGCCTCAGTTTCATCATTTGTAAAAAGAAGATAATAATACTTGGAGCTACTACTTCCCAGGATTGCGGTGAGGTTTTAATAAGGTAATACATATATAAAGCACTTTACAAACTGTAAGGAATTATATACATGCCAGTTACCATCACCATCATCAGTTATTAAGGTATTCTGGAATCTGGACAGAGACCAACAACTCATTACTTAGCCAGAGTTTCTTTCAGGAGCATCTATAATTATGCAAGCATGACCAGAGGCTAAGTGTCTTATGGGCAATCTGATTATGGGTTGAATTAATTAATAAAAATCAATAAACACCGGCAGATTGGTTAAGGCAAATGATCAGTCATTTCCCATTTCTCCCCAATAATTCAAGGGCAGTAATCTCCATCTTTCATTAACCCTTCATATTTTCCTTATTAGTTACATCATAATTAGGGGCTTATACACACTCTCTGCCCCTGTGCATGTGTCTCTGTCTCTCTCTGTGTCTGTCTTTGTCTCTCTGTCTCTCTGTGTCTCTATCTCTGTGTCTCTTTCTGTCTCTGTCTCTTCTCTTTTCAATTTCATTACAATAATTTGATAAGATGAGGATGATATACAGGGACAGATGGAAGCTATAGCTCTTTCAGAAGATCCCAAAACCACCAGCCCCACTTTCCATTCCTAAACCTATTCACAGTGTGCAGGAAGGAGTGAAAGACAGGGTCTGTGTATGAGGGGAAGAATTCAACAATGGAGAAAGTAGAAAAGACACCCAAGCACAATCATTTATTAAACACCTACTATGTTCCAGGCACTCACTACGTGTTGGGGCATAGAATGACAAAATGAAAGCACCTTCTTCCCTCAAGGAGATTACATTCTGCCAGAAAGACAGTATCAATCAATCAACAAAGATCCACTAAGTGTTTCCTGTGTGTCAGGCATGGTGCTAGGTACTGAGAATACATTCACGGCCTCCGAGGAACTTAACATTCTTTTGGGGGAGACAGTGTTGTCATGTCTAGGTGTATAGACAAGATACATACAAAATAGATACATGGGGAAATGGGGGGGGGGGGTTAGCATGAGAAGAGACTAAGATGGCACTTGAACTGAGGAAGGAAACCAGGAATTCCAAGAGTTGTGAATGAGGATGTATGGAGGAGAACCAATACAAAGACATGGAGACAGGAGATGGAAAGTGGTGTGTGAGGAACAGTAGGACCAGTGTGGCTAGACTCTAGAATCAAAACATAAAAGTTCTGCTAGTTCCAGCTACAATTATGGGATTCAGAGCTGCAAGGGATTCTATTGATCATCTAGACCATAGGTTCCCAAAGTGGGCAATACCATCTCCTAGGGGGCACTGGAATGATGGGTGTGGTAGTAGCCTCAGGTGCAATGGGGGAGGCGTTGAATAAAAATAAGGGGGCAGTGGAAGCATAAGGAAAGAAGAGAAGATAAGAAAATTTTGAAAAACTATTCGTATATGTTTCATCTGTTGTTTAAGAGAGTTAAAGTGGTAGTGATTATGTTATTTTCCAAATAAACACAAAACATGCAAGTTATAACCAATCAGTGGTCAAGTCTGCTGACAGGTCTTAACAAGCAAGTGTTGGCAGGCAAGCGTGTTGCACATTGCAGGGAAGTCCAGCATACATTAGCAGGAATATATGCGTGTAATGACTTGTTTACAATACAATACTATATGGTTACATGACACAATATTGCATCATCAAAATTTCAATGAAAGGAAAACACCCACAAATTTGGAAATTATTAAATTTAAGATATGTGATTTTAAAAATATATTTTATATTTTTAAATGATGCAAATTTCAAAAAAAAAAGTTAAAGGGATAAAGAAAGTAGATTTCCAGGAGGGCACTAAGTAATTTTTTTTTTGAAAAGGAGGCAGTAGGTCAAATAAGTTTGGGAACCTCTAATCTAGACCAACTCCATAATTTTACAAATAGAGAAACTGAGGTCAAGAGAGAAAAAACAAGGTCTCACAGCCAATCAACAGCTAAGTTGGGATTTGAATTTACATCCTCTGATTCCAAATTGACTGTTCTTTCTACTGTACTACACCGGTAATACTTAGCGATGTCTCCTTTTTCTCTCCTCATAGTTATATAATATAGTGGAAAGAACCTGGATTTGGGGTTGGAACTTCTGTGTTCGAATCTTGGCTATGCCACTCACCACCAATATGACCTTGGACAAGTCAGAGCATCATAGCTATAGAGCTGGAAGAGATCTTAGAGGTCAACTCATACGAGTCCCACATTTGACAGGTAAGGAAACTGAGGCCCAGAGAGAATGAACACTCGAGACTGGAGAGAGTGGCCAGGGACATACTGCTGGAAGAGCCAGGTTTCCATTAGCACAAGAAGATGGGAAAAGATTGAAAAGCTCCAGGATAAAGGGGCATTCATTATTGTTTTTCTTAAACAATAGGATGGTGGTTGCAGATGATACAATGGAATGGAAGGGCAGAGAAAGATATAGGCCAGGGGTGGGGAACTTGTGGCCTCAAAGCCACATGTGGCCCTCTAGGTCCTCAAGTGCAGCTCTTTGACTGTATCCAAACAAATGATTTGTTCTGTGAAGCTTGGGGTGGCGCTGAGTTGAATAGAGATGAGAGTACAGAAGTGATTTCTCTCATGCCCCCTGAAGCATTCAGCCAGAAGGAGAAGTCATATTCTTTGTTCCTCACTCCCAAGTCTAGACTGTCCCTTTGCCACCACTATTTAGCAACCTCTTCTTGTTGCAATGATCTACTGGCCTTTGGGTCATCTTCCCTCCTTTTCCAAGGAGTTCAGTGTCTGGTTCATTGCCTTCCTCCCTGCACTAATCACTGTCCTCAGACTTGTCCATTTTAATCCACTTGTCAACATCCCCTCAAACACCTTGACTTTCCAGGTCATCAGCCTGCTAAATTTCCATGACTTCCACCTTTGCTTGGCTTCATATCTGCACTCAGGGATGGACATACCATTAACACAACCCTCAGCCCTAACTGTTTTACCCAGATGATATACTATTCTGACACTCAGGTCTCTGAGTGCAACCTCTCATCCTTATAGAAGTAGCTAATAATAATAGCTAGCATTTATATAGACTTCCCTGACTGAGGCAGCTAGGTGGTGCAGTGGTTAGAGTGCTGAGCCTAGAGTCAGGAAGATTCATTTTCATGAATTCAAATCAGGCCTCAGACACTTACTAGCTTTGTGACACTTCACTCTGTTGGCCTCTGTTTCCTCACCTGTAAAATGAGCTAGAGAAGGAAATGGCAAACCACTCCAATATTTCTGCCAAGAAAACCCCAAACAGGGTCACAAAGAGTCAGACATGACTGAACAACAACTTTCTGACTCTAAGTCCGAACTTTATCCCCCATGCCACCTAGCTGCTAATCTCTCCTTATGCCTCAGTCTTTTTAAACCTTTTCATCTTCATCACTACCTTTCATCTATCATCTCTACTCTGGCCTCCCTTCCCAGTTTTCACCCTATGGCTTACCCATTCAACCACACAGTATCTGGGGCTTTGAAAGATTGTAGGATTTTCTCCGGGGTCACACAGTCAGTATGGGTCAGAACCAGACCGGAAGCAAGATCTTATAACCTCACGCTGCCCCCTCCCAATAGGCCCTGTCTCACCAGGGTGTCAGGAGAGTTGGTTGGGGTTTGAAAAGCTCTTAAAAGATGAAAGAGTCCTCTCGATGGGAAGTGGGAAGCGTGGCTATTATTAATTCAGAAGCAGTCGACCCAGCAGTGCCTTGGAGGGGTTATACAGAACCAAGCCCTAATGAATCAAAAGAAGTGACTATAGAACTATCAAATGCCACTTCAGACAAAGTTTTAATCAACAGAGCTGATCAGGCTACTCTGGGCCTGAAAATAAAGATTTATTGATGTATTTTTACTGCTTGTCATAAACTACCTGAAGAAGCATAAAACACCGCCCACCTGCTCGCCTCTAGAAAAACACCCTCCGCTAAGAGCATGACATGAATTCTCCTGTCCCAAGGAAAAGGTCTGGCTTTCTACCACTTCCTGAGTTACACAGGCCTTGTCCACTTAATCTACCCATCTGTGGCAGGATTTTCTCTACACAAACAAGATAAAAAATAATTTGCTGGTTGGAAGAGACAAGTAGGCTTCCAAGCCTTCTGATGCCCAGCAACGTGCCCGTGATTGTGAACTTCTGTCGTGAATAGGATGGTCACTCCAGGAAGATTGATTCGAAAGAACAATGTTATTCATTTTCTCAATTCTCTGAAAAATTTAAACAGCTCAGTCTTAGTGTTCTGCTGAAGATAGTGTCTTTTTTTTCCTTGTCTAGTACTGGGATTCTATGTATATAGAGAGCTCTCTAGTGAGAAGATTCTCTCTACTAATGAAGATCAATGATTCTTCTGCAGCTTAGAGTCATGGAGAGCTGCCTAGAACCCTGAAAAGCAAAGTGACTTGCCCAGGGTCACATGGCCATTAGATGTGAGAGGCAGAATTTAGAAGCCAGGTCATCAGGATCTGAACCCTGGTCTTCAAGGCAAGATCTCCATCCTTGGGGTTACATGGTCTCTACAATAAAAATAATACAATTATTTCTAATAAATTGCTGTTGTTGTTGTTATTTAGTTGTTTCTGTCATGTCTGACTTTTCCCAACCCCATTTGGAGTTTTCTTGCTGGAGGAACTGGAGTGGTTTGCCATTTACTTCTCCAGCTCATTTGACAAATAAGGAAACTGAGATAAATTTAGTGACTTGTCCAGGGTCACAAAGCTAATAAGTTTGTCTGAGACCAAATTTGAGCTCATGGTGATGAGTCTTCCCAATTCCAAGCCCAGAGCTCTAACCACTGAACCACTGAACCTAGAATTTTATATTCTACATTTTTATTATAAATTATATATAATAAATTGTTTTATTATAACTTATATAACAAATTGTGCTATACATTAATTTTAGTTATACATAATAAATTATTTTATATTTTTTGTTCTAAAATGTATAATAAATTATTATTATTAGAGAAATAGCATGTTGTATTGGGTAGAAATCTGATCTGAGTCAGAAAGACCTGAGTTCAAATTCTGCCTCTGACACATGCAGGCTGTTCAACCCTGGACAAGTTACTTCTCTGGGCCTCAGTTTTCTCTTCTGAAAAATGGGGATAAAGATAGCACCTACCTCACAGGTAATATATATAAAGAACTTTGAATACCTGAAAATGCTCTATTAAATGTTAGCAATTAGCTGTTAACCTCTTAGTGGCCGAAGACTGTTAAATTACAAAGGAGATGCAATTTGCATTGGTGGAGAGTTTTTTCACCTGAAGTTCCCAATACTGGTAAAACCGTAGGTCAAACCACACCTCCCTCAAAAAACAAAAACAAAAACAAAGACAAAAAACCTTGACATTTATATAGGGTGTTCCAAAAGTCTTACTGCTATTTTAAGTTATTAAAGCTAAAAACTGCATTAAGACTTTTGGAACACGCAGTATATATAACACTTTAGAGTTTGCAAAGCACTTTATATACGATAACTCATTTGAACCCTAAAACAATCCCTGAGGTAGTTACTACAAGTATCATTAGCTCTATTGTACTAATGAAGAATTGTACAGATGAAGAAACTGAGGCAGGTAGTATAGGTACTGTTTAGCATCCTCATTTTATAGACGAGGGAGCCCAGGCACAGAGCTAGTAAGTGTCAGAGGTGGGATATCTGAACCCAGGTCTCCTTGACTGCCAGCCCAGCAATCTATCCACACAAGGTCGCTTCAAGGTTTATGTGAGACTACACCTGTTGAGAGCTTTACAAAACCTTACATCTCTATAGCAATGTTGCTGATTATTTGTAGTAAATAACCAGTATCCTGCCCAGTTCCTGGTTAAGGACTGGTAGAGAAGTTGGGACCAGCCTGCTTGTAACATGATGCTGTCTATCAGACAAAGTCAGAACAAAATGTTGCCTTGAGAGATGAAGACTAAATGTTTAAAATGTTAAGGCCAGGAGTCCCCATAGATTCCCCAAGGAGGCTGGCCCCTGCAGAAGTCATTTAACACATCCCCTGGCCTCAGACTGCAACAGCCAGCCCTTAATTCAGTCTAGACTGAACAATCTCTACCATCTGCACACAGATCAAAGGACAGCCGGGCTTTATTTACATTTAGAATCCCTTCCTTTTACAAATGAGACTCAGACAGGTGAAGGAAGAAGTCCCTCATAGCTAGGAAATAGGAGGGGTAAAATTTGAATCCACATTCTCTGCTTTCAGATCCACAGTAGAATCACAGAATTATAGCTGGAAGGGACTGCAGGGGCCCTTCAGCCCCCCGACCTCTCCCCTGGTCATTTTACAGATGAGAAAACAGACCAGAGGAACAGAAATCCGGCCCCCAAGGGCACACAGTTAAGAACCATCAGGGGCAGGATTTGAACCCAGAGTCAATGCTCTCTGCCCAACGCCTCTGCTGTTTCTCTTCACTCAGTCTGTGTCACAGCATCAGCCCACAAGTCTCCCTAGATCAGCTCCTTCTGGGAAAATGCTAGTACTTACAGATGCTGGCTGTAATCTGGGTCTGCGACACACTCCTAGCCGCCCAGACCACACGAGTTCTCTCAGACCTGAGGCAAGGATGTGGCTGAAGCCCAGCTCTTCGTGTACACAGCAGGCCTCTCAACCCCCAGAGCTAGGACTCTCTGTGTCTCTCTCCCTGGAAGGCTAGTTATTTATTCATGTGCTACCAAAGCGACCAATAGCTTCTTTGTATCAGTTGAATAGAACAGTAATTCAATCCCCAAATGGGAACAATTCAGCCCATGCTGGATCCCCTAATGAGACATTCAGATAAAAGGAATACTTTTTATCTACTAGCAGTTACAGTTGTCCGTCAGCTCTCCAAGCTTGTAAAACTTCTATTCTCACAAATAGGCAGTGGGTAAACATGGCAGAGAGGGGTCCCCCCCCTTCTATGTGTCACTCTTGCTCCCTCTCTCTCTCTCTCTTCCCCCCCCCAGCTCTCCCTCCCCCTCTCTCTTTTTCTCTCTCCTCCCTTTCTCTCTGTGACTTTGTCTCACTCTCCTCCTTTATTTCTATCTCTCTTCCCTCTCCCCAACACAATCAGAATATCTTTTTAAAGATCTTTGGGCTCCTGTGTAGAGGAGGGAACCAGAGAAATAAAGGGTGTTTATGCCCTCAAAGAATATCAGCAGATCGCAGACCTCCAGCTGCAGGGAACTCTAAAGGCCATCTAGTAGTCCAAATCCCGTATCTTACAGATGAGGAAATTGAGGCCCAGGCAGGATAACTGACTTGCCCAAGGTTGAACAGGTACTAAATGCCAGAATCAGCATGCAAACCCAGGTCCTCTGACTCTAAATCCAGCCCTATTTCCCCTGGGTCACACTGCCTCCATTCTATGGATTCTAAATCTACAATGTCCCTCTCATGTGTCCAGGCCACCACCCTAACCCAGGTCCTCCTCACTCAAATGCTCATTGATTAACTGCTCAAATGATATAACATCTAAAGGGCTTTGCAAACCTTTAAGAGTTATACAGTGTAGCAGCAGCAGCAGTAGTGATAGTGGGGTGGTGGTGGTGGTGGTGGTGGTGGTGGTAGTAGTAGTAGTAGAGTAGTAGTAGTAGTAGTAGTAGTAGTAGTAGTAGAAGAAGAAGAAGAAGAAGAAGAAGAAGAAGAAGAAGAAAAAGAAGAAGAAGAAGAAGAAGAAGAAGAAGAAGAAGAAGAAGAAGAA
>NW_020954713.1:7116534-7193709 GCF_900497805.2 Vombatus ursinus | reverse complement strand
AGAAGAAGAAGAAGAAGAAGAAGAAGAAGAAGAAGAAGAAGAAGAAGTAGTAGTAGTAGGAGGAGTAGTAGGAGTAGTAGTAGTAGTGTTTTAAGCAGTAAGAGGGAGTATCTAGGGGCCATAGGTTGTTAAAGGATGGTGGAACGGTACAGACTCTTTGGAAACTGAGTAGCAGGTCTGGCAGCTCTGAACCTCTCCCCATTTTCCACCCCCTTCCCTGCACATACATAATCAGTCAGAGTGTCTGTTTTCAAAGATGACATCGTCAACCCCAAACAGATCATTTACAGTTTTCATTAATGTCTGTGTCCTTGGTGCTCAAAGATAATGGAAAAGGCAGAAAGGGGAAATAATCCCACGTAGCAAAGAAGATCTGAGATCAGGAACTGAGGATATGAGGCTAAGTGATAGATTAAAAAAACCCAAAAACTTGAAGCCATATCCTGATTCTAAGAGGAATCATGAATAATAGAAACACATAATTTGGCCCTTCCTCCCGCCCCCACCTTGGGCTATTGTGAAGCTTTGTAAACTCTCAAATGTTACTATAAGTATTAGCTATAATTATCACCAGGATAGAGATAAGGACTGAATTTGGGATTTCCGTATTATCAAGAACTCCCAGGTGAGGAAGTTTCCTCTACTAATGCAGGTAGCACTTTCTCTGAAATGTACATATAGTCTTAAAAAGTAGCTTGGAGTATTGTGAGGTTGAGTGACTTACCCAGAGCCACATAGTCAGTATAGTATGTGTTGGAGATGAGATTGGAACCCAGGCCTTCCTGGCTTACAAATAATCTCTCCTCCATCCACTATACCACACTGCCTCTCATCATTATTATTAATAATATAGCCTTATTACTAATGAATTTACTAATTATATGATGTACTTACTAGCAATCTATCCCATCATTATTACCAATAATAAATGTTAGCAGATCTCAATGGAGATAGCCCAAGACCCTGAACCTAAGAGCGTTGGGAACAGGATTGCCCCTGACACCCTCCCTGATCACTGGTCTTGCATTTAGTACAGACTCAATAGCCATCATTCAGGGAAGAAACTCCTTTGGAGAAGGGCCTAGCCATCCCCACCAAGTGCCACTCACAGGACAGGTAGGCAAGCCCAGCTAAAGCAACAAGGCATCTGAGGGAGAGACAGGGAGTGGCACGTGCCAGGCAAGTCAAACCATCAACAACAGCTCAAGCATCACCTCCCCTCAGACCCCAACAGAAGTACCCAGGAGCCCAAATCTAATGATTTGGGGAATAGCAGTATTTGACTTAAGTAGAAGGGGGTGGGGAATAGATTCAGAAATGAACATGATAAAAAACCAGAAGATATCAATAAAATAATGTAAAATCAATTAAATAGATGGATGAATAAAAGAAGATATAGACACTTCATCAAGGACAGATAGATATATACACATAGTTTATATATATAATATATATAGTTTATAGATATTAGATAGAGTTTATAGACACATGCATATATAGGTGTGTGTAAGTGGTTTCTATCTCTTTTTTAGCACTTCTTACATCATACTTTGCATAGTCACTATCTGTGTACTTCTCTCATCCTTCTACTTGATTTTGAGTTCCTTTAGGGATGAAACCACAGTTTTCTTGTTTTGTTTTGAGTTATTTATCCTTCATGCCTCTAAGTATGAGGAGTGAGGTGGAATAGAGAAATGATCTGGAGGTTAAGAAGATCTGGATTCAAGTCCTACCTCTGAAACATACTGACTGAGTGACCCTGAGCAAGTCACTAAGTCCTTCTCAGCCTCAGTTTCCTCCTGTGTAAATTGGAGCTGATAATACCTGTTGTGAGATGTAGCCTGATACAGTGAATATTCCTTCTTTTTTCATGCCTTTATCACCCCACCCTGGGCGCCAGAAAAATTGGACTCATCCCCTGGAAACATCCTAGACTGTGGTGATAAGCCAACTTTGGTCTTGCTTGGTCCTGGACCTTCACAAACCTTCCTGGACATGTGTCCACCACCACTAATTCGCCCAGATTCCTAGCTCCCTTCAGTATGCTTCTTGAGGGTAGGGATTAATTAGTATGCTTTTTATTTGCATGTCCTATTAAGCACAGTGCCCAACACATGGAAATGCTTAATAAACGTTCCATCTATCTGTCTGTCTGTCTATCTATCTATCTATCTATCTATCTATTTATCTATCTTTCTATCTAGCTAGCTCTATGCCTATTGCTACCTCTCTATTCCTCTATCTTCTATCTCTATCACTTATCTCTGTACTTCTATGTATATCCTTACATGTATCTCTCTCTTTCTTTCTTTCTGTTGACAAAGCCATCTGTCCATCTGTCCATCCATCTATCGTCTGTCTACTTGGCTATCTAGAGAGCTGCCCTTAAAATTGTGAAGACCTGGGTTCGAGTCCTCCCTCTAACACCTATTGGTCATGTGACCATGTTCAAGTTACTTAGCCTCTCAGTGTCCCAAGCAACTCCCAGAGACTATATAATTAGAGATGAACTCTGATCTATATCTATGAAGAGAATTTCCTTGCTAAAAGGTCACTATCCAGATGAAATCATAAATCTGGACCAATAATATTAACAAAAGGAGAAAGAAGGGAAAGAGAGAGAGAGGTAACATATAAGTAAATAAACAAATAAATGCATGAATGAATAATTGACACTCACATAGCACTTTATATATGTTATTTCCTAGGATCCGAGGCTACATCTAGTACCTAGATGGCAACCAGAAGTTCTGGGCACTATGCTCTGCCACCAGGGGCAAAGCCCAAAAAGTAACAGAGCTAGTTGTAACGAGTGTTTCATATACCATCATTATTCAAACAGCTCTTGTGCAAGGCACCTGAGGGAGAGAGAGGAGATGGCATGTGTAAGATAATGAATATAACGATTATGGGGTTTAATTGGGACCCTGGAAATGTCCCCAAGGATTTGTTCTTGCTGGAGAGTAAAGTGTTCCCCCAAACCAAGTCTCCTGGTTTTACTTTTTTTTTTAATCCAACATTCCCAAGAATGTTTTCAGAGTGATTCAAGGCCACCAAGAATAAGAGAACAGGTTCTATTTTCAATGCAGGAAGTTATCAGTTCATAGAAGCTTAAATTGAGAAAGGACCTAGAGTTCAGTCTTAGGGCAGAGCTGACCTAGCTGGTGACTACAGCTCCTCAGATGTACCGTGGTCCTTTATAACAAGCCAGAGACTAGGACTCCAAGGACCACGGAACCCCACATGGACCCTACGGCCATGTATATATCCCTCCTTTCCCTTATTGTTGCTGAACAATCATATCTCTATCACCTTAGCTTCAACAAATGATGTGATCATCTCTTACCCTATGCATTCATTCAGACTTCCTAGGATCTAGTTGTAGACTGCACAGACTGAGGCTCCCTACCCTGGCCACCAGATCCTGCTGCTTCATACCCATCCACACCAGCACCAACCCACTTGTATCCCTTGCTCACTCATTCCTCCCCTTCCACTGTGCCCTTGGAAACCCAATTCTACTGTTACCAAACTACCCTTCATATTAAACATGTGCCATCTTTCTGGAGATGTCAGCTCCTTGTTTTATTTCTATCTTTGTATTCCCAGTGCCTAGCACATAGTAAGTGCTTAAAAAACACACGTGGAATTGAATTAAATAAGTCATCCAGCTATTGGTAGAGCACCTTCAGGGATGGGAAACTTACTATCTCACAAGGCAATCTGTTCTATATAGCTTGATGCTTCTTTTCATTTTAGTTTCTCTATCTATAAATCAAGGTCACAGGGGTGGGGAACCTGCAATCTCAAGGCCACATTGGCCTTCTAGGTCCTCAGGTGCAGCGTCTTGACTGAGCCCAAGTTTTACAGAACAAATCCTTTCATTAAGGGGATTTGTTCTGTGAAATTTGGGTTCAGTCAAAGAGTTGCACTTGAGGACCTAGAGGGCACATGTGGCCTCTAGGCCCCAGGTTCTCCCCACCCCTGGTTGGACTAATTGATATCTGAGACCCTTTCCATCTTTGATTGATATTCTATGTTCTAGCGTTAGGTGGTGCAGTAGGTAGAATGCTGGGCCTGGAGTCAGGAAGACCTATCTTTCTGAGTTCAAATCTGGCCCTACACACTCACTAGCTGTGTGACCCTGGGTAAGTCACTTAACCCTGTTTGCCACAGTTTCCTCATCTGTAAAATAATCTGGAGAAGGAAATGGCAAACCACTGCAGTATCTTTGCCAAGAAAACCCCAAATGGGTCACAAAGAGTCGGACACAACTGGGACAATTGAACAACAACAAAGGCCCCTCCCAGTTCTGCTTCTATGATCTAAAATCCCTTCCAATCCTAATATGCCATGTACTAAGGAACCTTTTACCTCCAACATTCTGTGCTCCAAGGGCTAATCTAACTCTGACATTCTGTGCTCTAAGGTTTCAGCTGGTTCGATGTGCTAAGACCTCTGAGAGCCCTAATATTCTACATTTTAAGGACCTTTCCAGCTCTGACATTCTATGCTCTAAGGTCTATCCAAGCTGTGACAGTCTCTGTTCAGCCCACACCAATAAGAAGTATTTCTGAACAGAAAGAACCAGTACTGACTGGAAAGCAAAAATGAATGGGGCAAATGGAAGACCAACTTTCTCACAGAAAGTCAAGGGGAAGTCAGTTCTCCAACAATTGGAATTAACCAGCTGAAGAATGGGCAAGCAAAGACCGAGCAAATCAATTCAGGAAACATTTGCTTTGTCTTCCTTAAAGCACAAAGTCAAGCTAAGGTTTCAAGAACAGGGCCTGGTTTTTCATACAGACGATGACATTCGTTACTTCTTGTCTGACAGCTTAAAGCCTTTTGGATTGCTGAAGTGTAAATATTCCAGAGAGTTTCAAGCAATATTGAGGACAGAATGGTACACTTAGAGAAGCAAATTATATTACAATTTCTTATTTGCCTTGGTTATGGTACAGTGCCCTGGGAGTGGCAGAGGAGAATACCGTGTTTTCCCTGTATACCTTGGAATCTCAAAATTCCAAAACTGAAAGAAAAATCCCAGAATGCTAGAATTTCAGTGAAAAGGAACTCAGGAACCTTTTAGAACAACCTGGACTTCAATAAGAATATCACCTCCAACATCTCCAGCAAAGACTCATTCAGCCTTTACTAGAACAAAAATGTGTGATTGTATTGAATATTATCATACATAAACTCATTATGGAAAAAAAACTTACTCCTTCAACAAAACTGATATAGATAGGAAGAAAAGCTTTCTTTCTCTCTCTCCCTCTCTCTGTCTTTGTCTCTCTCTCTCTCTCTGTCTTTCTCTGTCTCTGTTTCTCTCTCTCTCTGTCTCTCCCCTCCGTCCCTCCCTGTCATTCTTTGTCACAAAGGATAGCTCTCTGGGGAGAGGATGGGGAGGGATATGTTCAGGAAAAAAAAAAGGTAATATAAAAAACTAAAGATAACCCAAAAATGGCTTCTCAAAAAATATGGCAACTGAGTTGAACCTTAAAAGAAACTAAGGATTCTAGGAAGTAGCTGGGAGAAGATGGGGGAGAGAGAGCAAGAGAGGACAGCCTAAGTTCAAGAGGGGCTGAAAACAGCATTTGCAATGTTGCCCTTCCTGATTCCAGTCCCACGTGCTGGCTCAGCGCTTGGGTACTTTAAGAACGACTGGCTCTTTCTTGCCATCAATGTGTGACTAAGCACTCCACCTTCAAGACACTGAAGCTTTCCCTCATTGGCTTATTGGCAACTAAGCAGTAGGAACCAATGATTCAGGGGATCTTTAAAAAGGAAATGACTCCATCTTGGATGCTGTTTTCTATTGACTCTCCTATGTGGCAAGTTGTTGCCCCTTTCACTAGACATGCGGTGGAGGGTGAAGGTGGGGTGGAGTGGAGGAAGACGTGGTACCTGTTACAACGTAACAGCTGAGTAAGTTTGTGCCTGGGCCTTTAATTGGCTCTTCCACTTTGGGTTTCCTTTCTCTATTTAGTGACTAAACATGATTCTTGAAATGAACATTTCTTAGCTTGGAAGTGATTTTGTGAGTTCAAGAAGTCCTGGTCTTTCAGGTGGAATTAGCTGCCAGCAAGTTCCTCCCTTGGAGGAAATGACCACCAACAGAAGGATGGACTGAAGCCCTGGACTGGATTTGGCAGAAGATGTTGACCAGGAACTGTTTGGACAGTTCAGAACCAAGGTGAAAAGTGGAATGTCTAGCTGGTAGTCCCATAAAATTACTTTGTGTTTTGAAGGTTATAATTTAACCTCCCAGCAGATGATAAATAGAGTTATGTTAATTACTGATTGCTCATATTTTGCTGAGGTGCACTGTAAGCCTTTTGTGTATAGGAAATAAATGCCTGCCCCATATCCGATTTGTACCTTTTTTCCCCTAACCCTTTTAGGGACACCCTTAAACATGAGCAAAAACCCAAGCCTTACATAATTTCCCTTCAGGATGCCAGGATAGGGGACATAGCTAAAGATAGTGAGAAAGGGGAACTTAGCCCCTCTTACTGGAGGCTAGATTTGCAAGGGCTTAACCTTGTCTGTCAATGTGCATGAGTCCAGTGAGAAGGAATCTTTAGTGGAGAAGGGAGAAGGGAGAAAGGAGAAGGGAGGATGTCCCAATCCCCCACCTCCCCCGACAATGTAACTGAGGCACTTATTGTTGGAGGAGTACAGGGAAACAATGAATCAGCTTGTTTGGCAGAGGCAGAGAGTATGAAAGGAAGAGTGATGAACAATAAGTCTGGAAAGGTCGTTATCACATTCTTGTAGTTGTTACACATGCTATTTTATTGTTTCTGCTATCATCATGTACATCAGTTCATCATCTCTCCCTAGTCTCACTTCCAGCCAAAGACAGTCTCATTCCACTTCTGCTCCATCTGTCTGACCCCCTCCTCCAAACTAAATCTATGCCCTGAACCCAAGAACAGAAGCAGGAGATGGCAGAGGATGGAGATGCTCTATTTTTCCAGAATTAACCCTTTCTTGCTGATCACAAGGCTGCTGTTTCATAGCCTGTCTTTCCACCCCAAGCCTAAATCAACAAAAAATATTTTATATCTTTTCTTTGGATACTTATGTATTTGCAGGTCCTGATCTGTCTTCGTGTGGGACAAAAAATAGAAAGCCTCAGTAGGTCCGTTGTTGACTATAGCTTTGAAATACACAACCCCTTCCCCCTACTCAAAGCAGAAGGGTTGTCAATACAACCAGAAAACCCAGACCAATTGATGCAAGAATTTTTAATAATGTTTTATAATTATACCATAATTTACTGTAATTGCTCCCATCTGTGAAAATACACTTTAAACACAAAGGATGACAAGCACGCATTATAATTCTGCTGTGAAATAAAGATTTTCATCCTTTTCCCAGAGCTTAGCCCAATGCTTGGCACATAATAGACACTTAATAAATATTTATTGATGGCTTGAGTAGTATGTGCAATTGATATGGTTGGTTCTTTGAGGCATTCTTAAATTCTGGTCCTTAATTAATTAATTGGTAAAAAAATTCTGAAGAAAGAGCATAAGAGGTAAACCAAAATTGGGTGATAACATGGTGTCATGGAAAGGGATTTGGAATAGTAAGACCTTGGTTCAAATCTTGACTCTACTGTGTATGACCTGTGTGACCCTCGGCAAATCACTTGACCTCTCTGAGAAATTCTGTGAATTTTCTCATTGTAGGATATGGGGGTTAGACTAGATAACCTCTAAGGTCATTTCTAGCTCTAAATCTATATGTCTATGACTTACCTTCTCTGAGTTCATTGGTAAAATAAGGGAGCTCAACGAAATCTCAATCTCTCTTCTGGTACTGGTTAGAACAGATGGTCTCTGAAGTTATTTTCTACTTTGTGACTCTTAGGTAGATTGCAAAGGTCCCAGAGAAGTGTTACCCCGCCCCACCTTGTGACTTGGAGATTAAGTCAATAAAGAAATGACTTCTGTGAGATGGCTGCTAATGGAAGAGAAATTATAATAGGGAAAATGGGTCATGAGGTAATTGTGTAAGAACTGAGCCTTTGGGGCACTCAGTGAGGAAGACTGAAAAGGGAGAGGTGGAAGGTTCCTTGGATGGCAACATCCCTGAAGTGGAGGAGAAGAACATGCAAAGCAAAATTCTCTTGATATAAGAACCATTCTGGTAACAACCAATTTCCTTTTTGGATGCATCTTTTTTACTATAATATGGGCTCCTGAGTGGACTTACCCACCAGGCAAGGAAGGAGCTCCTGTAAATA
This sequence comes from Vombatus ursinus, assembly GCF_900497805.2. Lineage (NCBI taxonomy): Eukaryota > Metazoa > Chordata > Mammalia > Diprotodontia > Vombatidae > Vombatus > Vombatus ursinus. The sequence continues at coordinate 7,185,449 of NW_020954713.1, read as the reverse complement.
GCCAGGATGGGTTCTCCAAATAGAGATGGCTCCCCTTATTAATGAATAATTGAGTCAACTAGGCGGATCTGGAGTCAGGAAGACCTGAGTTCAAATACTGCTTCAGATCCTGTGCAAGTAACAATAATTAGAATTATTAATATGTATTATATATTATTAACAATATTTATTTTATAGTATTATTATTAATTTATTATATATTGTTACATAATTATTATTATTATATAGTTACTACTATGTGCCAAAGGATGGAAAAATGTACCTGTCAGATCTGTGGATAAGGGAAGAATTTAGACTAAACAAGAGATAGAAAGAATCATGGGAAGTAAAATGGATAATTTTGATTACATGAAATTAAGAGGCATTTTTGCACAAACAAAACTAATGTAGTCAAAATTAGAAGGAAAACAGGAAACTGGGGGAAATTTTACATCAGGATTCTCTGATAAAGGCCTCATTTCTCAAATATATAGGAAACTGAGCCAAATTTATAAAAATAAAAACCATTCCCCAGTTGCTAAATGCTCAAAGGATATAAAGAGGCAGTTTTCTAAAGAAGAAATCAAAGCTATCCATATAACATGAAAAAAATGCTCTAAATCACTACTGATTAGAGAAATTACTCTGAGATATCACGTCATATCTATCAGATTGACTAACATTACAGAAAAGAAACATGACAAATGCTGAAGGGAATATGGAAAAATTGAAACACTAATGTACTATTGGTGAAACTGTGAACTAATCCAACCATTCTGGAGAACAATTTGGAACTATGTCCAAAGGGCTGTAAAAGTGTGCATCCCTTTGACCCAGCAATACTACTACTGGGTCTGTACCCCAAAGAGATCAAAGAAAAAGGCAAAGGATCTATTTGTACAAAAATATCTATAGCAGCTCTTTTTTGTGTGGCAAGCAATTGGAAATTGAAAGAATGTCCATCAATTGGGGAATGCCTGAATAAGTTGTGTTATATAGTTGTGATAGAATACTATTGCACTGTAAGAAATTATGAGCAAAATGGTTTCAGAAGAACCTAGGAAGACTTATATGAACTGATGCAAAGTGGAGTGAGCAGAACCAGGAGAACATTGCACACAGTAACAGAAATATTGCATGATGATCAACTATCAATGACTTAGCTATTCTGATCAAGACAATGGTCCAAGACAATTCCAAAGGACTCATGATGAAAAGTGCTATCCACCTCCAGAAAGAGAATTGATGAACTCTAAAGGCAGACTGAAGTACGCTTTTTAAAAAAAATCTTTATTTTTCTTGGGGTTTTTTTTGTCTTTACTTTCTTCTACAACATGGTTTATATGAAAATGTGTTTTGTACAACTTCTTATATATAATTGATAACAAATTGTTTTCATTCTCAAGAAGGGGGTGAGGGATGGGAAGAAGGGAGAGGTTTTGGAACTCAAAAATTTTAAAAATGAATGTTAAAAAAATTCACATGTAATTGGGAAATATTTAATAAAATACACAAAAATATATTAAAAATAAAAATAACAACAAATGGGAAATGAAAGTCAGTGCCCATTGACTGCAGAACAACTTAAACTGTGGTATATAAATGTAATGAAATATTAAAGCCATACAATAAATGACAGATGTGAGGAATTCAGAGAAACATAGGACAACTTCTATAAACAGATACAGAACCAAAGGAACAATGCATTATGACTCTGGTAAAGAAAATGAAAACAATACTTAGAAGCAGTTGAATTCAGATTAATGGCAATGAAAAGTTTTTATTCTTGACAACAGAAATTGGAATATATCATTCCTCTTGGTAGAGATGAGAGTTAACTGTCAAGTTTAATTGGTTACATTGTTGGTTTTGCTTTACTATTTTTCTTTGTTATAAGGGAAAGTTTGATGTATGTTGCAGAGGGATGGGGAAAAAAAAAGCAAACAAGCTAACAGACATAAAATGAAGTGAAGAAAAGAAATACGGGAGGGGAGCCATTGACATCAATGACAAAACCTTTGGACCTTGTTCATATGAGGAAGCAGCTACTTTTCAAAGATTTTATGACTGCTAACCAAATCTGATTCCTGTTTTGTTCACACCACCTCCTCTCCCCACCCCTCAACCCCCCACACACCCGTCTGAAGTTATTGAAGTTAGGAGCTGCCCTTCTCCATTGAGAAGGATTAGGATATTGATGGAAGGGAGGAGGTCCCTATGTTTAACTCCTATAGTGAAGGTCCAGGAAAAATGCAGTAATGATCTGGTTACCCATTTCTGGAATATTAACCTAGATTCCACTTTAACATGTCTTTTTCTTTTTCAAGATTCCTGTAAATATCATTTGAGATCTTCCTGGAGCAGACAATCATGCCAGACGCCATGTACCACTTTGTACATCTCTTTCCAAGCTACAAGTAGTTTAGATATAGATTGATGATATATTAAATACATTTTTTCTTGAAGACCTGAGCCTAAAAACACAGTTGCCTGGTTATTATGTTGTGAAATTTTAACCTTGCCTGTATTTTAACTCATCTTTTGCTTTTTCAAGATTCTGATAAATGTTATCTGAAATTTTCTTGGGGCAGAGAGTCATGTTGGAGAGCATGGGAGACTATGTTAGTCTATACGTCTCTCTTTCCAAGTTAGAAATGGTTTGCAGAGCCCCAAGCCTGGAGTCAGGAAGATATCTTCCTGAGTTCAACTCTGACCTTAGACACTTACTAGCTGTGTGACCATGGCCAAGTCACTTCACCCTGTTTGCCTCAGTTTCCTCATCTGTAAAATGGGTTGAAGAAGGAAATGGCAAAGCACTGCAGCATTTTTGCTGAGAAAACCCCAAATGGGGTCATGAACTAAAAAACAATTGAACAACAGCAAAAATATTAAACTGTTTCTTGGAGATTTGAGCCTAAAAGCAGAGTACAACATTAGTAGCAACATTTTCTTTGACACAATATAATGTGTAATATATATGTATATATTATGAATATTTACATATGAACAGATATGTGTATATATGTAGATAGATAGATAGATAGATAGATAGATAGATAGATAGATAGGTAGATAGATAGATAGATAGATAGAAAAATTCATTTCAGGAAACTGGTATTTTCCATACACATTCACCTACATAAAACCCTAACAAGCCAACACTTAATTTGCTGGTCCATGAGGGATCCTCCTAGCATCCCTGCTCCACCATGTACTGGCCTGCTGAAGGGTACAAGAGATTTATGAAATATTAGAATTGAAAGAAGTAACCTTAGAAATCCACAAGTCCAATACTCTCATTTTGCAGTCTGAGAAACTGCAGTCCTGGAAAAGGAAGGCACTTGCTCAAATTCTGACAGCTAGTAAATGAAAGAGTAAGAATCTGAATCCAGGACTTTGTGTCTCTAAACCCAGCGCTCTCAGTATAGCACCATACTGATGTTCTACCATGACAGGTGTCTAAATGCATTAACAATCCCTGCATTGGAAGAGTGGGTTGCCCATAGGGTCTTCTCACTCTGTAAATGACACTGCCACCTGACATCCTGGATTTCCCACAATGCTGAGAGTAAGTTATCACAAAGTCTTCCTTTTGAAAGGAAGGTATAGAAAGGCCCTGATGCCCAAGAAAACCCATCCCAGCTCAAAACAGGACCTAGGAAATAGGACTGCCTCTGAGGGCCAACCTAGATCCCTGCTCAACCACCAAGAATTCCTGCCCTGTATTTAATTAAACACATGAGTACTCAAAAGCAATTCCATCATCTTAAATGAAAATTAATTTAGCTCTCTCTAAAAGGGAGCACTGGAGTAATTTCATACCCAATCACCTTCTAGCACAGAAGATCAAAGTTTCCTATGGCCTAATTGTCATTAAAAATAGGCCCTCTTTCCAACTATTTGACTTGCTTGCTAATCAGAAGTCAAAGGAAACTGACACTGGCCTATGGGAAACAATAAGGCCCTGGGGAAGTTTCTGTAAAGTTCCTGTAAAACTTTACAAAACCACTCATAGATAGCAGATCTACTACCCTCATGCTCAGTAAACTCCAGTGTCTCCTTATCACCTCCAAAATCAAAAACAAAGCCCTCTGTTTGTCCTCTGAGTCCTTCATAACAAACACTCCCCACCAATCTTTCCAATCTTCTTACATCTTATACTCCCCACCCCCACATACTCCTCCATCTGGTGACACTGGTCTCCTGGCCATTCAGGATATAAGACACTCCATCTCCGGGCTCTGGGAATTTTCTTGGTGTGCCCCACTATGCCTGGAATACTCTCCCTCCTCATCTTCACCTCCTGGCTTCCTTCAAGTTCCAATTAAAATCCTACCTTCTACAGGAAGACTTTCTCAAGGCCTCTTCACTCTACTACCTTCTCTCCATTAATTATTTCCTATTTATCCTGTAGAAAACTTGTTTGTGTATATTTGTTTGCTTATTATCTTTCCTAGTTGATTGTGAACTTCTTGAGGGCAACGACTGTCTCTTCCCTTTCTTTGTATCTCTAGTACTTAGTAGAGTTCTGTGGACATAGGTAGGAGTTTAATAAATGGGTATTGATTGACTGACTTACTCACTTAATAACGAGGAGATATGGTCACAGAATTTTGTTACCCAAAGTCAGAAAAAGAAAAAGTTCATTCATTCATTCAAATTCAACAAGCATTTAAGGCAGTGAAATGGATAGAGTTGTAGGCCTGGATTCAGGAAGACCTGAGTTCAAATCTGGTCTCCAACACTTACTAGCTGGGCAAGTCACATAACTTCTATTTGTCTCCATTTCCTCATCTGTAAAATGGGGGTGGGGCAGATAGGTGGCACAGTGGATAGAGTATCAGATCTGGAGTCAGGCAGACTAGTTTTTCTGAGTTCAAATCTGTCCTCAGATACTTACTAACTGTGTGACTCTGGGCAAGTCACTTAACTTTGTTGGCCTCAGTTTCCTCATCTGTAAAATGAGCTGGAGGAATCAATATGGCAAATCACTCCAGTATCTCTGCTGAGAAAACCCCAAATGGGGTCACAAAGAATTGGACGTGACTGAACAACAGCAAAATGGGGATAATAATAGCCTGTGCTTCCCAGGGTGATTGTGAGGATCAAATGAGATAATATTCGTAAAAATGCTCAGTACAGTACCTAGCGCATATGGTCGGCGCTTAATAAACACTCATTCCCTTGCCCTTCTCTTTTAAGTACCTACTGTATGCCAGGCACTGGAAGTTTACCAAATTTGCTCATATTTCCTAGGAGAAATGTACACTTCTTTGAGCAAAGATAATGAGCACATCAAACTTTGCTGATTGGGAATGGGCCAGTGGAAATATGGCAACAACTGAGAACACTGGCAAATGTTAGAAGATCTTACGCAGATTTAAAAACAACAACAACAGACAAGTCCAGAAATATCCTCTTAAAGAAAAATGCAAATCTGCAGGGCCACTCAAGACTATTTCTGTAATCAATCATGCAAAGAGGAACAGAGAGCAGTCATTCTATTCCTCTGGCATCTGTGCCTGGGGCTAAAAGCATTTCTAACATTCTCTGGAAAGACCAAACCAGCATCTGATGCCTTGGGAGTTTCTCTGCACAATGAGAACCTCCTGAGGTCCGCAGAAGCAGATCAGCACATGGAAATTTGTAGACCTAGAGTTGGAGGTGTCATTTTACACATGAAGAAACTGGGGCCCATGGAAGTCAAGTGGGTGGTCTGAGATCAAACATGTGGTAAGTTTCAGAGGCAGGATTTGACTCTATTGCCTCCGTGATGGCTAATGGGAAATTCTTCATGAGCGGAGAAAATGTGTCAGATGTGCTGACCTTGGCCTAGCTAGGTAATCTAGGTAACCCTTTGGGGGTCCCTTAGTACTCTGCATTCACGGCCACACCAGACCCAGCTGCAAGCATGGCTGTGTGAAACATTGATAGAATTCATAAGCGGGACCTGAAAATTTCTACGTTAAGAAATTCCAAACATGATCAGGCCTAAATTCCCTTCATTTCATTTTTCTATTTGTTGTTATTTAGAATTAAAAACCATATTCTGTATGTTTTTTAATCTTACATTTATTCTCTTAGAGGGTTTCCCATAAAGAAAGACATCTGTCTGGGTACATTTGTAAAGGATTGGGATGGGGGTGGATGTGTCGTTGGTCAGACAGTTGCATTTAGGGATATAGCCAACATACAGCAACACTCACTGTACCCAGAATTTTATCCTCCTTCTCTAAGCTTCCCCATAGCCAAGAAAGTCTTATTGTACATCCCTCCCTTCAAGTATTTCTCCAATCCAAATTAATGTGACTATTCTACCAGATCTACCATCAACCTCTTCTCTCCTCTCTCCTAAACCTTTCATAGAATCATAGACCTGGCCTCAGAAACCATAACCTTCAACCCTTTCACTTTCCAGGTGAGGAAACTGAAGGCCAGCTATGTGATGTGCCTATCCAGGTAGAAAGCATCAAAAGTGAGATTCAAGGGGCAGCTAGGTGGCGCCAAGGATAGAGCACCAGCCCTGAAGTCAGGAGGACCTGAGTTCAAATCTGGCCTCAGACCAAACATTTGACTGCATACTAGCTGTGTGACCTTGGGCAAGTCACTTAACCCTGATTGCCTCACCAAAAAACAAAAGTGAGATTCAAAACCTGGTCCTCACTCTTTCCACTGTGCCACACTCTCTACACGTACCCATCCCCCTCCCAGAGAATAGATTTGCTCTTCCCCTAGGTCTCTTTCTGCTGAAATACTCCCCATCTCTCCAGGTCCAGTTAAAAGGCCACCCCACCTGTGAAGCCTCCCCTTGACTCCTCCCTCCCACCCAACCCAGGTGAGGATGAGCTTTCCTTCCTCATATATCTCAGTATACCTTACCTGTACCTCTCCTCTGCACTCATCCCACTCCCCCTTGAACTATCATTATTTATGCCTTCCCCTTTCCATTAGATGGTAAGTTTCTTAAGAGTAATATCTGTTATTAGGCCTGCTTCTGGGCATGGAATGAGGACATTGATTGGGGATGGGAATGCTATGATGCTGGATAGAAAACTGGCTCTATCCTGGAACAATTCAAGTTCAACCCTCTGTCCCTGGCTTTGAAGGATGGCTCTCTACACCCTACTCCCACAGTCATTTTCCAGCCTTTTCTTAAATGGTATTGGCCCTCCACATCCTGGTACCAGGGTTATCTTCTAGTCTTATCTTATACAATATGGTTCAGTCATTCTTCAGTCATGTCTGACTTTTTGTGATCCCATTTGGGGTTTCCTTGGCAGAGATACTGGAGTGGTTCACCATTTCCTTCTCCAGATCATTTTACAGATGAGGAAACTGAGGTAAACAAGGTTAAGTGACCTGCCCAGGGTCACACAGCTGATAAGGGTCTGAGGCTGGATTTGAACTCAGGGAAGATGAATCTTCCTTATTCCAAGCCTAGTGCTCTATCCACTGCACCACCCAGCTACCTGGGAAGGAAACTTAGAGATCCACTAACCCAATTTTCTTTATTTTACAGGTGAAGAAACTGAGGTAAACAGGGTTAAATGACTTGCCCAGGGTCACACAGCTAGTAAGTATCTGAGGCCAGATTTGAACTCAGGAAGATGAGTCTTCCTGACTCCACACCTGGCACTCGATGCACTATGGCACCACCTAGTTGCCTAGGAAGGAACCCAATTCTCTCATTTTACAGATGTGTAAACTGAGGCCCAGAGAAGTCAAAAGACTTGCCCAAGGCTCCATAGGTAGTAATTAATAGAGATAGGATTTGAATCTAGAAAAAAGAGCTAGAATCTGAACACAGGTTCTCCAAAATCAAATCTAACATTCTTGGCCACTCTGCCTAATGCCTTCCCTAGATAGTCATACAGGTATCTCTTTATGCCTTCTGTTGGAATGCAGTAACGTAGACTGTTAGACTCACATGGGGATAATTATAACAGCTAATATTGAAATTGATCTTGAAAGTTTGCAAAGCACTCTACAGCCATCATCTCACTGGAGTCTCATAACAGCTCTCTGATGTAGATTGTCTGGAACTCCGACTTAATTGTCATGGGGACCTCCTGGTAAGGAAATACCATCTCCCAATGAAGATAAGTAACTATTCTATAACATCCCACTGCAATGCCAGGGCTCAGTCAGCATGAACATTATATCATCTGCCTTGTCACTGACTATCCTTCCCCACCAGAAATAGTGACTCTCCCAGACTTCCAGAATCCCCTTTTCCCATGGGAGATTAGGGGAATTGTGAGGGTATCCTATCCTCAGCCTTGAGACTGTATTTCACTGCATAATCGTCGCCCTCTGTTTTTTCAGTCCAGAAATTGGTATATAACCTTTCATTGTGTCTGTTCCTTGTGCTGCTTAAAAGGTAAACAGAGCAACAATATTCACCAGTGGCATATGGATATGCATTTATATCTCAGGCATCGGGAGCCCTGAGCCTAGAATTCTCAGTGCACATGCATTGTCAGTAATTTCCAAAAGCCAACGTGCATGGTTTGTTTAGAGTGCAGCAGTACTAACAGTATTGTCACTTATCCCAATGAAAACCTGTAGGCGCAAGGGGTGTGAGTGGGCAGGCCAAGCTTCCATCAGTAAGTCACTTGATATGGTAAGACTTGCATCTTCCCAATTTTAATGTATATTCACAAATATTCCATGCATCCTAATCTTGTACCAGAGACAGTAATAATAAATTATTTTAAAGTAATACTAGCACAAAGTTTTTAAAGCTTCACATAATGGTCACACCCCACTTTTCTGCAAAAAAGTTGTCAGAAAATCTGCAATTATTATGTGATGAAATATGGTAAGCTGTCCTAGACGTTGGAGAACATGTGAATCAATACCCAGCTCAGGCCTCTGTGACGAGCTAGTCTTAAACAGTGCTTCATCAAAACTCAGCCATCCATCAGGACACCAGGGCTTAGCTGTCACAGATGTCTTGCCTTGTCTCTTCACCTTTTATGCGTATTACCACCACTACTTTCCTCTCCATCCCCCCCCCCCCCCCCCACTGCTTTCCATCCTTTACTCAGGAAACAATAATCCAATCACTGGCGCTATTGCTACTGGAAACCATGTGACAGTTGACTGTCCTGCAGTTCCATTTACATTCTTTGTAAATGCCTAGTCCAAAACTGTCTGCCCAGGCTGTTAGTCCTGCTGTGTGTTGTAAACTTAAGAATATAACTTCCTTAAGGGCAGCTAGGTGGCACCATAGTGCATAGAGCGCTGGGGGAGGAGGAGGGGGTCCTGAAGTCAAGAAGACTCATCTTTCTGAGTCCAAATTTGGCCTCAGATATTTACTTACTAGCTGTGTGACCCTGGGCAAGTCACTTAACCACGTTGGCCTCAGTTTCTTCAGCTGTAAAAAGAGTTGAAGAAGGAAATGGCAAGCCACTCCAGTATCTCTGCCAAGGATACCCCAAATAGGGTCATGAAGAGTCAGACACAACTGAAAAACAACTAAACAAAAAAGTAAGAGCGGGGGGAAAAAATTCACATCTGTATTCCTCATACCTAGAAAGTGACTGGCACATATTAGGCACTTAATATATGTTTGTTAAATGAAAGATCCTGAAGATCCAGGTCCAGACCTGTGATTTCATCAGCGCCCAAAATTCCCAGGCTCAATGAGGATCAACTTCTCAGAAGCTCATTGCCTGGGAGAGTTGGCTGGGGAGCTGTAAAGTCATGGGATCACAAATTTAGAGTAGGAAGGGACTTCTGAGGCCACTGAGGTCAAATGTGTCATTTTTCAGTTAGGAAACTGAGGCAAGCGTTATTAGTGACTTGTTTATATAGTCAAAAAGCCAATAAGTGTCTGAAGCAGAATTTGAACCCAGGCCTTCCTGACTCCACACCCAGTGCTCTATCCACCATACCACATTGTGTTTTTAGGTGGTCTCTTCAGAGTCACACACCTAACATGAGTCAGAGACAGGATTTGAACCCAGATTTTCCTGACTGTAAGTCCAGTTCTCTTTCCACTAGCCCCATGCTGTTTCTGATGGACTGAACAGAAGACTCTTTGTTCTCAATAATGTTGGAAAGGGGGGCCTCATTCTCCTAAGCCATTGCACTTCCCTTCCATCTTTAATGCATTGATTATTCTGAACCACTTATGGATATATGACATCATAATTAAAGAGCTCTCCGAAGCATTAACTAGCCCTAATTCTTCTATTATTTCCCATTTCACAGATAGGACACTAAATAATTAACCAGATCATACCACCTGATCCTTAACCCAAGGGACAAGTCTTTAAGTGGTTGGAGAACAATTATGCTTTACAGATGACTTCTTCCACACTAAGCCCTACATCACAGCAGCTTATTTTCAGGATTACAATTACAGTCAACCTTCTTCCCTCCCCCATCATAATTGTAACTTTAAATTCCTCTCTTTTAATCAACCACATGGACTGATAGCCACTCATCAGTGACTGAAAATTAACAGCTGAACTGCACGAGAGCAAACTGTTCCCCAGCATTGCATGGTTTGGAGAGAGTGCCCCTATCATCTGAGCAGTGGAAGCCCAGACCTAGAGCAGCCTTCTAATCACAGGAACTATGAAGAAAAGGGGGAGAAACAGAAAATATTGGGAAGCTGAGCACTCAGCCTGGCAGGTGGTTACCGTCGCTGGCCAAAGCTGAATCCGCTACCATGGAATAAGAATAATAACAATAAGAAAAGTAAGAAGAAAAACAACAACAATAAATAATGATGATGACTAGCATTTATACAGCAGATTAATATCTACAAATTACTTAACATATGTGATCTCATTTGACCCTCACAGAAATCCTGCAAGTTAAGGTTACCCTCATTTTAAAGATGAGGAAACTAAAGCTCAGAAAAGTGATATGACTTGTCCAGGGTCACACAGGTTGTGAGTGCCATAGCAGGATTGAAACTCAGGTTTCCCTGACTCCAAGTCCAGCATTCTCTTCCCAGCTGGTAGAGTGGAAAGTGGCCCAGTTCTGAACACAGACACCAAACAATTCGATTCTTTGAGTCAAATGGATGATCCCTTGTCAGAGACATTATTGTAGGGATCCTTATTCAGCCATGGGTGGGGTAGATGGCCCCTGGGCCCCCTTGCAACCTTAAAATTCAGGAATATTTCTGTGAATCCAGTTCAATTCAACATTTATTAAGTGCCTACTATATGTAAGGTGAAGAGGTGAGACCTAAATTCTAATCCCAGAAACTCAGGAGTTGGAAGTAACTCAGAGGCCATCTAGCCCAATCCACACTTGACCCAGAATCCTCTGGGCAATGTCCCTGAAGGAAAAATAAGTAAGTACAAAATATGTAAGATTTGAGGGGGAGTGCAACTAACTGAGAAAAATGATTATTTTCTTATATTGATAACCAATTTTATATACGAGACCCAAAGATCCTCTCTTTTCATTTCCTCATTCAAAACCAGTCCTTGTGAAGAACAGGGGTGACAATGAGACATTCTCCTCAATCTTGAATGGGGCCCCACCTAACAGGGATAGCTTATTTCTGATTAAAGGGTAAAGTGAATCTAATCTAGGTAAATTTCAGGGCATTGTTCTACCCCATAAGACTGGGTAGAGATGGGTCCCTTTGTCTAGATTGCCTAAGGGAGTGGTCTGGCTTGCAGGAGTCTCTTTGTCCAAGAGCTCTGACAAGATCAGTCACATTCCCCAGCCCCTCATTAGAATAAGCCCAACTCTCATTATAATATTCATTCTCTCATTAATTGTTAACCAATTGGAGTTCATTTCCACCTGCCAGGAACAACCCCTTTCCCAAAGGTATATAAACATTCAAGCATCCTCCATTTGGGGGTCTTCTGAGAGAACCACTGACCTCAACTTATTGATTATCTGCTGGGCCAATTAATAAATTGATTATTAATTATCCAGAAACTATTTTTCAGACTTTTCAGTCATTTTGTATCAAATGGGGGGATTAGGAAATGGCTCATGTAGAAGGTGGTACCTGAACTGAGCCTTGAAGGGAAATGGGGATTTCAAGAGGCAATAGGTCAATCAATAAGCACTTATTATTCAAATAACATAGCACCTAGTATGCACTAGACACTGTTCTGAGATATTCAACAAATATTTTGTAAATGAATGAAGCCCTCAAATGAGGCATCACTTGGTAATCTGCCAGCCAGTTCCAGAATCATACATTAAGGACATAATCATCACAGATCAAGTCATTTGTTATGCAATCACCGGAGGGTGCCAATTATGGCAGGGTGGAGGGGAAGGATTCAGACATCTCAAGTTCTACTTTTGATGAACTTTGATGAGGGGGTGGTAGAGACAGAGAGACAGACACAGAGGCAGAGAGAAACTAAAAGAATATATATGTAAAGAGAGAAAGACTGTAGAATGATGATAGATAGGGAGATAAAATATAGATATTACTATTATTAATAAGACCATAGAAAGCCTTAGGGGAAACTAGGTGATACAGTGAATAAGATGCCAAACCTGCAGTCAGGAAGACTCATCTTCCTGAATTCAAATCTGGCCTCAGACACTTACTAGCTGTATGACCCTGGGCAAGTCACTTCACCCTGTTTGCCTCAGTTTCCTCATCTGTAAAATGAGCTGAATAAGGAAATGGCAAACTACTCTAGTATCTTTGCCAAGAAAACCTCAAATGAGGTCACGAAGAGTCTGGCACAACTGAAACAAATGAGCAACAACAATAAAGGAAGCCTCAACTTGAAAGCTTTGATCTATTAATGGACCTGGGATTTCACCAATGTGGGTAATTCCTCCAACAGAATATGTTGATTGGATTTAGAGGTGAAGGGCATAGAACTACCACATCACAGAATCTGAGAGTTTCAGAGCTGGTACGGATGGATCTAGCAGCCATCTACTCCAATCCATTTCTGAAAGAAGAATACCCTTCCCAACGTATCAGACGAGTGATAGACACCACTTCAGTAGGGAAGAGGGCTTGCTGCTATCTTCCTGGACTAGAACTAGCTGCGGTGACTCTCCCCACCCTTACAGCTTTTAATCTGGTTCCTTGACCTTTGCGTCCCTAGTTACGCATGCAGCAAAACCCAGCCTAGTTACACAAATCGTATTAAAAAGCCCGATTCAATAATAGATTGAGGCTGTGTCAATGGCCTCGTGCATTAGCCACTGTAAGAAGATTAACCATTAAAAAATCAATACAAATGGGATGGGGAGATTAAAAGTATCATTATTTCAAAAGGGCTCAACTCCAAGTGGAAATTAATTTGTGTGAGACGGCACCTGGTCCCCAATCCAACTTCAGAGAATGAGACCGAGAAAGTAATAACTCGCATTTCTCTAACTTTTTCAGGTTTAGCTAACTTTCCCCACAACAGGTAGGTCTGCAAGTACAATTACTCTCATTTTATAGATAAGAAAACCAAGGCTCTAAAAGGATAATTAATTGGCCAATGGTCACAGGACTGTTTTGTGTTGTACTGTTTGTCTTTCATTTTTGAAGAGGAACAATGACATCACATCTTGACTTGTGAGTGAGTTGAATTTAAGTGAAGCAGAATTGCACAAAGTCATCAGCCTCACTCTTTCCCCTAGAGTCATCGAGGTCCAGTGGCAAGACAAAAGTCAAGATGACTGGCAATGGCCTGGGATGTGGTAGATAACCTTGGTGTCTTCGATGTCTGACCAAGCTGTAAGTACTCCACAGCACCTGCTTCAGCCGCCTTCATGGCCATCGGAACAAACTGTTCTCATCTACCTATTCTGCCAGGGAAGTCTTCATGTGCTTGGGGTAGACATTCCCCCAACTCAGTGACAGGTTTGAAGCCCATCATTACCCTCAATCTGGTTTAGCCCGACTATTAAGCATCTGAGGTACAGATTCAAGCCCAGATCTCCTCCATTGGAAGTTCAGCCCAGTTTCCACAATACCATGCTGCCTCTTGAACAGAGAGTGGATTTTAAAACAGAGAGAATGTTTAGTTACATTTGGGTTTATGAATCATTTCAGAAGAACCAAAGATAGGAATGACATTATTTCATTTTTGTCTTTGTACTGCCAGCAGGTGGCATGTGCCTGGCACACAGTAGGTATTTAATAAGTGCTTATTGAATAGAATTTAATTGAAATGAGTTGAATACAAAGTAACTGAATTGAACTAAAATTAATTTACATTTCATTTAATCAAAAGGATCTTAATTGAGTTGAGTTGAGTTGAATTGAATGATTTTTGGAAAGATATCGGACCAGACTCAAATGCTTAGAACTGAGGATCTTTAGTTTCCTCTATTTGCTGTGCCTCTCAGGTGAAAGACTTCATGTTTTCCACAGTGCCAAGGAAAGATTAATTAAGATCCAACCCAATTCACTTCATGAAGCACCTATTAAGCACCTACAGTATGCAAAGCACCATTTGAGGCCCCGGGAAAAGATGACAAGCTTAGGTATGGCACAGTGCCTGCCTTACTATAGCTTACATCCTACTAGGTGGGGTTATATTCTGAAAAGAGGGTACCATGCCCAACTTAACTCAAACCCTACCTGAAATATTTTTTACTGTTTCCCTATAGCTAACACACCAGTCTGAGTGATTCAGGCAGCTCCTCACAACTCACAAAGACACTTCCTCGAAGCCAACTGCTGGATCACCAGTTCAAAAAGGATAAATAAATCTTAGCAATCCCATGGAATACGAACTGACCTGCATTCTTCTCTATATGTACCATGCTATTACAGAGGGAGCTGTGATCTACTGGAAAGAGATTTGGATTTGGCTTCTGGCAGCTGGGCAACATAATGGCTAGAGTGGCTGAACTTGGGGTAAAGAAGTCCTGAGTTCAAATCCTGCCTTAGTGACTTAATAACTGTGCCATCCTGAGTAAAGCATTTAATGTCTCCACGTCTGAAAGATTTGGATGATAATAGTTCACAGGGTGGTTGTGAGGATCAAGGGACATAACGTATGTCGAGTGTTTTGCAAACCTTCAATCATTACATAAATGTTTCGTTGTTGTTGTTATTCAATCAAGTCCAATTCTTCATGACCCTATACGGAGTTTCCTTGGCAGAGATAACTGAAGTGGTTCACCATTGCCTTCTCCAACTCATCTTATGGATGAGGGAACTGAGGCAAGCAGGGTTAAGAGACTTGCCCAGGGTCACTCAGCTGTCTGTATCTGAGGCTGGATTTGAATGGATCTTCCTGACTTTGGGCTCAACGCTCTCTCCACTGTGCCATCTAGCTGCCCCATATATCAATGCTAGCTCTTTTTATGAGACTAAGTTTGAATCCTGATTCTGCCATTTACTACCTGTGTGGGAGGTAACTCACCAGCAGTTTCCTCATTTGCAAAGTGAGTATAATAATGCTTGTACGCTCACATAGTAAAAATCGGATGGTGGAGCAGCTAGGTGGTACAGTGGATAAAGCTCTGGCCTTGGAGTCAGGAAGACCTGAGTCCAGGTCTGGCCTCAGCCACTTGACACTTACTAGTTGTGTGACCCTGGGCAAGTCACTTAATCCCCATTGCTTCACCAAAAAAAAAAAAAAAGTTGGTAAGGTGAAAGAGTCTGAGTTCGAGAGTCAGAGGACTTGAGTTTAGATTTCACCTTTAATGCTTATCTGGGTGATATTTGGTGAGTCATTTAACCTCCCTAGGTTCCTGAGTCCTCATCTATAAAATAAAGACCTCTAAGGACCCATCCAGCTCTTAACAAATCTATGATCCGTGGATGAGCCATTTACAAGCTCAGCAAACTTCATTTTCCTCATTTAGAAAATATTAACAACAGCTGCAACAACAACAATAACATTGCCTACGTGTAATAGAAAGATTTTCACCTTTGAAATCAGAAGGCCTGGGTTTAAACATAAGCTTACTGCTATGACTTTGTCAAATCACTTGATAGTTTTGTTTTCATTTTCATAATTTTGAAGGAAAATACTAGTGAACATCACTCAATATTTCAACCAAACCATTTAAATTCATGAATAGAGAGCACTGGAGTACAACAAGGCATTAAAATGCAGGACAAAGGATGGAGGTGGGGTGGGAGGAGGGAGAGGAGGGTTTCCATTATTCATAATGAACAACCCAGCTCATGCCATCCTCAAGATATAATTTTGTAAAAGAGAAGATTTATGAGGGGACAAAAGTATTGACTCTAAGTATTGGAAAGGCTGGCATATTGAAGAGGGATTATACTCATTCTTTTTAGCCCCTGAGAACAAAATTCTTATTGTTTGGTCATGACTTGTTGTTCAGTCATGTCTGATTCTTCATGACCCCATTTGGGATTTTCTTGGCCGAGACACTGGGATAGTTTGCCATTTCCTTCTCCAGTTCATTTTACAGATGAGGAACTGAGGCAAACAGGATTAAGTGACTTGCCCAGGATCACCCAGCTAGTAAGTTAGTCTGAGGCCAGATTTGAACTCAGGAAGAGGAGTCTCTCTGACTTCAGGCCTGGTGCTCTATCCACAATGGTGCCACCTCGCTGGCCAAGAGCAGAAGTAGGAACAATAATGGATAGAAGTGGCAAAGAGGCAAATTTAGGTTTGACTTATGGAAAAGTTTCCTAACATGAGACTTGTCTAAAGGCTTCCTTGGAAGGTAGTAGGATCTCCAAGTCAAGCCAACAAGCACTTCTTTTTATTTTTCTTTTAGGCAATTGGGGTTAAGTGACTTGCCAAGGGTCACACAGCTAGTAAGCGTCAAGTGCTTGGTCTGAGGCCGGATTTGAACTCAGGTCCTCCTGACTTCAGGGCCGGTGCTCTATCCACTGCGCCACCTAGCTGCCAACAAGCACTTCTTAAGTGCTTTTTATGTGCCAAGCGCTGTGTTAAAGCACTGTGAATAGAAATACAAGCAAAAGGAAAGACAATCCCTGCCTTCATGGAACTTACATTCTAATGGAGATGAGACAACATATAAAAGGAAGCTGAAAAGCTAGATATAGGAAGGAAGAAGGTACTCATGTGCTAGCATCCAGAGTCAGAAGTAAACCCAGTGCAGGAATGAAGACATGGCTGATCTAGGCACAATCCCTCTATTATTTTTTAATACCAACATTCCATTTTTAAAAAAAAGATTTTGAGTTCTCAATTCATTTTTCCCTCCCTCCAACCCCTCCTCCACCCACTGAGAAGGAAAGCAATATGGTATCAATTATACATGTGAAGTCATGTACAATATTTCCAAATTAGCCATGTTGTAACAACAACAGCTGAAAGGAAAGAAAAAAGAAGTGGAAAAGTATGTTTCAATCTATAGTCAGTTCATTAGTTCTCTTTCTGGAAGTTGATAGCATTCTTCATCATCCTTTCAATATTGATGATGATGAGTCCTTTGGAATTATCTTGGATCATTGTCTTGATCAGAGTAGCTAGGTCTTTCACAGTTGATCATCCCTACAATATTGCTGTTACTGTGTACAGTGTTCTCCTGGTTTTGCTCACTTCACTTTACATCAGTTCAAATAAGATTTCCCAGGCTTTTCTGAAACCACCCTCCTCATCATTTCATTTGTAGTGGCATTCCATCACAATCACATACCACAACTCACTCAGCCATTCTCCAATTGATAGGCATCTGCTCAGTTTCCAATTCTTTGCCACCCCAAAAAGAGCACCTATAAATGTTTTTTGTACAAATAGGTCCTTTTCCTTTTTCTTTGAACTCTTTGGGATACAGACTTAGTAGTGGCATTGCTGGGTCAAAGCGTATGCCCAGTTTTATAGGCATAGTTCCAAACTGTCGAAACGGAACGTTGGAACGGAATAGGACAGAACTCCACCAACAGTGCATTGGTGTACCTGTTTTTCCACCTCCATGAGCACTTTCCTAAAAATGAAAGTTCTGGGAAGAGCTAACCACTAAGAGGAAGTGACCACAGGGTCAGAGTGAGCAACCAAAGTGAGAAGGCTGCTGTGATACTGTAGAGAATGTTCTAAGAGTCAGGAATAGATCCCAAAGGTTCTCCATCACTAGAAGTTTTTCAGCAAAGGATAGTTGAATACATGTCAGTAATCCCCTTGTATCCCTCTCCTTTCCCTTCTGAGACAGCTTTCCCTTATAATGAAGAATATTTTGAGATTAATTTTCTCATATAGATTGAACTAGACAGTGTCCAAAGTCCCTTCCAATTTTCAGATGGTTCTGTGTTCGTTTTAATATATACTCCTGACACAATGGCACATTCTTAATGGAACATATTTTCTAGTCTAAACCCCTTATTTTTCAGGAGGAAGGCAAAGCTTAAAGAGGAGAAAGGATTTGCCTTCAATCAGATATATGACTTGAATGGGAGCATTTGGCATCCCAATGAGGAGATATCTCCATCAGTGGGAAGTCTTAATAGTGAATAGTACTAAGACATAGGTAGGACATAGTACTCTGATCAAAACTGTAACTAGGTTATGGTGGCCAGGCCTTTGTCCCAGGGTGCCAAAATTTGGGTGATGCTGTTAACACTTGCACTTCCTTCAATAGAAAAGACACAATGGAGATTTCATTGGTTCCTTGTTTGTCCTTTGTTTTCAAAGAGGAGAGATGACACCATGGGTGATGTCAACTCATACTTGAATTGGATTTAAGTGAGGCAGAGTTGTACAAAGTCTTCAGCTTCACTCTCTTTTTCAGAGTCACTAAAGTACAATAGCAAGACAAAAGTTAAGACAACTGTTGATGGCCTGGCATGTAGTGGATGGCCTTGGCATCTCTGATGTCTAACCAAGCTCTAAGCACTCCACAGTTCCCGCTTCCACTGCCTTCATGGCCATTGGAACAAATTGTTCTCATCTGCCCATTCTCATGGGGAGAAGTCTTCACATGCTTGGGGTGGACTCCCTCCTAACTCACCAACAGGTTTGAGGCCTGTCAGTTGCCCTCAACCTGGTTTAGCCCATCTGCTAAGATGGTTTACCAGGGCACGGCCACTGCTTCTTAGAGCCATAGGTGAGAGTTGGGTGGAGGTGGACACCAAAGGTGGGTGAGTACTCAGCAAGCCCTCACACCAGAGGTGCTAGTCCTCCCTGAAAACCCCATATACCCCAATGGAGCTTAGCACCTAGTTAACAAGAAAACTTAGATGGAATAAAAAACTTCTACCGAACTTCTCTCCCACTCTTACCCCTCCAATCTCTGTGCCCTTTTCAGCTAGGTTTGAGGTCATGTTTTGTGCTTACTGACCTGGGTTTGTTTTGTTATATTACTGCCACAGAAATTGCTCTGTCTCCGTAAACAGTAGGCACATAATAAATGTTTGTTGCATCTGTTAAAGTGTTATAGATTATCACACTGCTTATAAGTACCTCACCAGTGTAACAGCCAGATCATCCATACCTCTCCTTGTTACAACCAGAGTCTATATTTATTTATTCATTCATCCAGCAATTATTATTTAAGTATCTTTTCTGGGGGGCAGCTAGGTGGCACAGCGCATAGAGCACTGGCCCTGGAGTCAGGAGGACCTGAGTTCAAATCCAGCCTCAGACCAGATATTTGACACTTACTAGCTGTGTGACCCTGGGCAAGTCACTTAACCCCAATTGCCTTGGGAAAAAAAAAAAGTATCTTTTCTGTGCAAAGACAGAAGCAGGTGATGAAATTCAGAGGTTAAGGAAAAGCTAATAGACCAGTTTGGTGGGAACGTACAATATATGAAAGGTAGCAATGTGAAATAAGCCTGGAAAAGAAGGCCAAAGCTAGATCATAAAAGGTTTAAGTACCAACCTGAGGTGTTATATTCAGCAACCATTATTTAAGCAACCAATCCTGTGCTCAGCACTGGAGGAACAAGATTTGGAGCTGAAAGGGACTTAAGATATCATGTTGCCTGACCCTCTCTTTTTAAAGATGAAGAATGAGAAAGAGAAGTTAAATTACTTGCCCAAGGTAGCAAGATGAGAGCCAGGCCTTGAACCCAGGCCTTCAGACTTCCAATCCAGTGTTTTTCCTACTATATGTTGTGAGGTCATCACACCTATCTTCTTGTCACTGGCTTGACACTGTCTGGTTTCACTATGTCGATACACACTGTCTTTTCCATTCTTAAAAATCCCCAGAGGAGAGGCTAAGCTTTCTTTGGTAGCATGGCACATCTTTGTGTCTCACTCTCTAAATATAACCTCATTTAACACTGTATCTGTGCTTTTTATATTTGCTGTTTCCTTCTGTTCAATTGGACCAGTGCGTAAGCTCATCATAGCACACCATTTCTCCTTGCTGTGGCAGTGGAGGAGGGGAATCCCAGCAGGAGCCCTCACTGAGGCTAGTTCTTTGTAGAGGGCTCTCTGACCCCTGCCTCTGGCCTTGTAAATTAAACCAATACACCCTTTACACTGTCCTTTGCCCTCCCTCCTGGCCTTGGCATTTGAAATTGATTATCAAGGCCCTCAAGATAATGTTGTCATATATAAGTCCTGTCCTCAGTCCTCTAACTAGGGAAGCCCAAATTTAATCTAAATGCCCATGGACACCTGGTGTTCTTCCGATATGCAGTCAGGGCTCTTCGTGGTTTGAGTGGAGGGTTGTTTTCTATGGCGCATGAATGGAGTGGGCCCAGAGAGGGAGATTTCACTTCAAACCTGAACACAGCTTCTGGAGTTTAAACTAAGCCTGCATCCTAAAAGAAAGTGGCTTGTAATAAGGCTGAGCTTACTGACCTTGAAGGGGAATCACAGGGAATTGAATTTCAAATAGCATCATCTTGATCAAAATTATTCCCTATGTTTGTGCTCCCACAAACAGCTTTGTAAATGTCACAGGAATGATGTAACCCAACAGAATGAGAAAACACTACAAGCAAAACAAATGCACATGGGTGTACACACACACACACACACACACACACACACCCTCCTGTCAGAAGAAAAGGGCTAAACCCGGAGTCAAGAGAAATAAGCATCATCCCCAGTATAGTCACTAATGTCCTGATTTCACTGCCTCAAATGATGTGTAATCCTAATGGAGGCAACCCTCTACCATCACAGATCACACACCATCCAAGCCTGCCTTTCATGTGTGACTCTCATCCATTTGCTCCCATAATTCCTTTCCATAAGATCACCCCAAGGCATGGGAGACCTTCCTCTAGATTTCTGAAATGTTTATGGATCTATCCAACCATTGTAGGCACCAGTTTTGACCAATATCCAAAAAGTCATTAAACTGAGTGCCTTTTGGTTCAGCAATACCACTGCTAGACATATGACCCAAGGAGATCAAAGACAAATAGAAGGAATTCATGTACATAAACACATTTTTGGTAGCACTTTCTGTTGTAGCAGAGAACTGAAAAGAAAGTGAGTGCTCATCAACTGGGTAATGGCTGAACAAATTGTACATGAAGGTAAAATGGATTCAGAGAAATCTGAGAAGACATGTATGAACAGACAAAGTGAATGAACTAAGAACCAAGAGAGCGATTTATACGATGACCACTATACTAAAAGGGAAAAGAACTTTGAAAGACTTCAGAGCTCTTATTAAAGCAGTGACAAGTTATCATTTCAAAAGACTGGTGATGAAACAGGCCTCTTGTCCCTTGATGGAGAGTTAGTGGACTAGAGGTTCAGAATGAGACACACATTTTTTTTTCCATTGTGGCTAATATATGAGTTTGGTTTTTTTTGGCTGAAATCAAAACAAATCTGGTGGTCTTTTTTTTCATCCTTGATGGAGTAGTTGTGAGAGACCTGGGCTATCCTACCTCCACTTAACTCTGTCATCTTCAGAAGAGTTGTGATACTGTCTTTTTTTAAGCTTCCATAACACATTCACATTCCATAACAAATAACACATTAAACTTCCATGACCCCAACAGAGCTTGAGGTCCACTAAAACTTTAAGAATGTTGACGTACAAATGGTTGTCTAGCCCTACCTCCCCCATCTTGTATTCATAAACTTTGTGGGTTTTTTGAAGTTCTGTAAAATTTATATTTATCCTTATTCTATTTAACTTATTAGATTTGTCCCAAGGTTCCTTTCTGAAGACATCTTTGGGAATACTTATTCTTCTGTCCATTATGTTAGCTATCCCTCCTAGATTTGTACCAGCTTCAAATTTAGTGACTATGTCATCTACACTTCCACCCAAGGCACTCATAAATGTCTTCAACAACACAGGGTTAAGCACATATCCCTGGGGCACTTCTGACATATGCTAATAAAAAAAGAAAATAAAGAAAGCAACACATGTGAAGCACATGAAGAAAAGTACAGCCTGAGGGTGTTATATGTGTCCATAGTATATGACAATCCCTATAGTCTGGGGCAATTATGAAAGGCTTCCTAGAGGTGGTAAAATGATATGGACCTTAAAGGATAAAATTTTGGATGAGCAGTGATGGGGAAAGGGAAGAGGTGGACATTCAAGGTGGTGGGGACAAAGTTGTGGAAGTAGGAATAGTCAGAGAAATATTTAGTGGGGTTGTTGTTTAGTCATTTCAGTTATGTCCAACTTTTTGTGATCTTGTTTGATGTTTTCTTGGCAAAAGTACTGGAGTGATTTGCCATTTCCTTCTCCAGCTCATTTTACAGATGAGTAAACTGAGGCAAACAGGGCTAAGTGACAAGTCCAGGGTCACCCAATTGGTAAATGTCTGAGGCTGGATTTGAACTCACAAAGATGAGTATTCCTAACTCAAGGCCCTGCACTTTATCCACTGTGCCACCTAGTTGCCCTGTATTTAGGGAGTTAGTGGTATTCGAGACTCCCACCCCCTTAACCTAGGTGGCATAGTGGCCAGACTGCTGGAATTGGAGCCAAAAAAACCTGAGTTCAGATCTTCTTTTATATACTTATGAGCTTTGTGACTCTGGAAAAATAATCTAACATTCCTTAGTTCATTTCTTCATCTGTAAAAAGAAGGATGATAATAACACCTACCTCACAGGGTTGTTGTAACATTTAATAGATAATGCATGTGAAGAGCTTTGAACATCTTAAAGCAATATATAAATGCTATCTATTGACTATTATTAATTATTACTATTACTGGGTTCTTCTCCACCATTTTAACCTTACTCCCTATAATCCCCCTTTATGCACTCAACACTTGAATCAAACTGGAAAACTCTGTACCCAAAGAACTTCATTTTTTCCTGCCTCGTGAGTGTTGGCTCACACTATTTCCTATACCTAAAATCCCCTTCTCCCCTTCTTGTCTTGACACACTCTTTAAAGCCCATCTCAAAAGGCATCTGCCCCAGGAATCCTTTTGACACTCTCCTGGTTGGTAAAGACCTTTCCCTTCAAACATCTCATAGCATCTTGTTTTGAACCTCTTTGATGCTCTTATTATGTGATATTGTGTATTATAATTGGGCAGCTAGGTGTCACAGTAGATAGACTACCAGACCTGAAGTTAGGAAGACTCATCTTCTCAAGTTCAAATCTGGCCTCAGATATTTACTAGCTGGACTCTGGACAAGTCAATTAACCCTGTTTGCCTCAGTTTCCTCATCTGTTAAATGAACTGGAGAAGGAAATGGCAAACCACTCCAATATCTCTGCCAAGAAAATCTCAAATGAGGTCACGAAAAGTTGGACAGGACTGAAAATGACTGAACAACAATAAATATTATAATTATCATTAGTGTTTTATGCCATATCCTACAACTAAAATGAGATGTCTCATATAAATTTTGCATTACCACCAAGTGGTTTTCACAGAGTAGGCAATTACTAATGTTTACTGAATGACTAAGTGAATGAATGAATGAATTACAATGAAGAGACAAACTTTCTGTGCTACAGCTTTGTGGTAGGGAATAATAGAACATAACACAAGAAAGGTAGTACTATGCTAAGTGCTGAGGAGGAGGATATACAGGGAAATATGAGACACAGTCACTAACTTCAGTGAGCTCACATTTTTCTAAGAAGACAAATTATATACAGATGCTATACTTAAAGAACAAAACAAATCAAAATGAATACATTCTAAATTGAATAGAATCAAGTACTAAGATGTGTACATACAGGTGATGCTACAGGTAGTAGGGAGGAAGAGGGTTAATATAGGGTGGGGTTTGGGGAAAGGCTTCATGGAAGAGGTAGGATTTGGGCTAAGCCTTGAAAGTAGAATTGTTTGTGGTTATAAGAAAATTCAGGAGGAACAGAGGGTGGGGAATACATGTGAGGAAAAGTAAGGAGCATGATCTACTGGTCTGGTTAGGAGGAAAAGGAAGGAAAGGAAGGAAGGGAGGATGGGAAGGAGGGAAGCAGGAGGGAAGGAGGAAGGAAACAAACATTATTAGTCACTTACTATGTGCCAGGCACCATGATAAGCAGTTTATAAATACTATCTCATTTGATCCTCAAAACAACCCTACAAAGTAGGTGTTATTATTATCCCCATTTTATAGTTGAGGAAAGTGACTCAGACAGAAGTTAAGTAACTTGCCCAGGGTCATACAGCTAGTAAGTCACTGAAGCCAGATTTGAACTTTGAGCTGTCTGATTCCAGCCTCTATCTACTGTGTTACCCAGCTGCCTTGTGGTTAGAACACAAGGTCCCTGTTTAGGAGTAGTTTAAAAAAGTAATCATCTGAAGATTTCTCCAGGAGATTATATACTTATCTAAGGACTCTTCAGTTTCAAAATCATGTATAAAAGTTTTCATCCAAGAAGAGATGTCTTGAGTTCCAAAAGCAATCCTTTAAAACTGGTTATATTACACTGGGACTCCTAGTTTTGAATGGGGAGAATGCTATATTTAGAGTCTGAGGGCCACGGTTGGAATCCTTGCTGTAGAATTTACTATCCCTGTGACTTTGTGCAAGTCACTCAAACTCACTGGTCCTTAGTTCATTCTTTGTGAAATAAGCAAGTCAGACTAGATGATCTCATAGGACTCTTTAAGCTTTAAATCCACAATCCTATGATCTCGGAGAGCACGATACAGTGGAAAAACCACCCACTCTACCATTCCAGTCTTCTGACACCTTACTTCCCAACACATAATCTTTAATCCAGTGACACTGGCCACCTGGCTGTTCCATGAACAAGATACTGCATCTCTTGGTTTCTGGCACTTTCTCTGGTTGTCCCCTATGCCTAGAACACTCTTCCTTTTCTGCTGACTACTGACCTCCCTGGTTTCTTTTAATTCCCACATAACATCCCACCATCTATTTACTATTAATTTACTATTAATTTCAGTGCCTTCTTTCTGTTAATTATTTCTTATTTTTCCTATATATAGCTTGCTTTGCATATATTTGTTTGCTAGTTGTCTCCTTCATTAGATGGTAAACTCCTTGATGATAGGGCAGGTCTTTTCCCCTTTTTGCATCCCCAACATTTAACACAGTTCCTGGAACACAGTAGCCACTTAATAAATGTTTACTGAACCTAATTGATCTGGATTCAAATCCTGCCTCTAATGCTTATTAACTGTATGATCTTGAGTATGTCATTTACCTTTCATGGACTTCAGCCTTCTTATCTTTGAAATTAGGCCTCTTAGGACTCTTCTAGCACTTTATCTGTATTCCTAGTGAGCTGCTTCCTATTTGTATGCCTTGTCTCCTTAATATGTATGTCCAATCTCTGCAACCTGACTGTCAACTCCCTGAGGGTTGCTTTTGTTTTCCTCGCATCGCTAGGCTAGGCAGACAGTAGCTCTCTTGATAGAGTTCAAATAGATTTGAACAGGATGACTTGTGTCCATAAAATACAATGAAAGGATAGACTATTTTTATATAAAAGGAAAGCTTTAGACTATAGACTTATAGAATGAAATGAAGAGGTAACACTTTCAAGAAGGTTAAAAAGAGATGCTGCATTTATGAGCCCTCAGTTTGGGAGACTCACTTTAGCAGTAAGCAAATGATATGCATAGCTTAGTCTTTAAAAATAGAAACATCAGGAGAATCAAAATAGAGAGGATGAAAATGACAGGGGCTATTCCAATATTTGAGCTTTCGGATATAATCTGATTGCCGACTCAGTTCAGGGAAGAGGGAAAAGAGAGAAATAGATGGTGATTCTGATAACTAGTGTCATCAAGCAACTAAGTCTTCTTTTAACTCAGAGTGAATTTCAGGTTAGTCAGCTATGATAAGGAACAATAAATATTTTTTTAAAGGCTGTTAGTATATCATGCAAAAGAAGGATTTCCCAGAGCAGAACAGGCACTCAGCAAACTTGTGAAGTAAATGAGCTATGTCTTTGAAACCTTCTCTCCTTACGTTCCTTAAAGGGGGACAGGATCACATTCCCCTCCCTTCACTTCCCCCTCTCTGCTAGTCAAACCTGACCAGAATTCCAGATAGTAGCTATGCACTGGATATGAATATTCACTCATCTCTTTCTAGACCCTAATGTTAATTATCCAGATGTCACACTGGAAAATATTAGATAAGTTAATTTACACTAAAATGCATTAGTTATTATGTCTGACATCTCAAAACACTCTTAGGGTAAGCTTTTACAAGGACACTAAGCCCTTGCCATATAGAGATGGTACTAAGTTCTGCTACAAAGATACTAGGCACCAGGTGAAGAGACACACAGACACACATATTTTCCTTTGGCTAGCATCCCCTGGGGTTGTAGATCACAAGATTATAAATCATAGGATGATGGATCAGTGTGCAAAGGGCAAGAGACAAAATTAGCAGGGAAAGGCAGATAATACTGTATATCAGGGTCCTTCCTCTGCCCCAGAGATTCACCTGGATCTTATTTTTACTATGTGATTGACAATGCACAAACATAGGCCGGTCTAATTATAACTACCAAGCCCCAGAACAAACCTTTCTTTTTTAAATAGCCTGAGTAATAAATGTATTGTGAAGGAAGCCACAAGGCTTGATGCTATCCACCACCTCAGTGCTGAAGCATCCATTACCCCTAACCTTTTATATAACTGCTGACCCTGGTGCTGAAACAATAATGTTAACAGGGATTAATAACAGCTTTGTGGGTCAATCAACTAATAAACAATTATTTAGAGTCTGCTACGTGCCAAGCACTGTGCTACTGAGGATACACAAAGAAGCAAAAGATAATCCTCACCCTCAAGGAACTTATAGTCATTTTTTCTCGGGTACCTCTCCAATTTTGGAATTATTAAATTAGTGATTTATGGAAAGGGAAACTTGAAGGCAAAAGGATCTTTTTAGTTCTCCTTTAATCACACAATGAATTTGACTGGATATTCTGTTTATTCCGTAAGTCTGGAATTTTGTCATTATTAGGGGACTATAGGAACAACGTGTTGGAGAGACTGGGTGTCAGGTATTTTGATAGGCAATTATCTCTGACAGTGAACTGTAGACAAAGCTATGTTCCAAAAGGCCCTTCTGGATACCTTTCCTGCCCCTATGTTTTTAAATGCCTGGCACTGCTTGGAAGTCAACCAACTCAAGTTTAGGCTCTAAAAACCTACATGTAATAGTCTCCCTGGTGTGAGGAATGGTATTAGCAGAGGTGTACCAGTTCTCTCCTTTCACTATCTGGATATAAGCCACATGAGAAAGGAAGCATAAATGTGGCTACATTTTTAGGTTGATATGCTTTGATTAAAAAAAAACCCAGCACTTTGGTCTTACAAAAGACAGAAATAATTATAATATAAGGCATAATCAATGCAAAAAGAAAATGCAATTAAAGTTTGCTTAATAGGATTTAGAACTAAAAGGGATATCAGAAGGGACATCTTCATAAAATACTTCTCATTTTTACAGTCAAGGACACTGAGGTTTAGAGAAGTTAAATACTCTATTCAAGACCACACAGATGATGAGTAACAGATATAGTATCCTGGAATCAATCACTGAAGCTAATAAATGAAATTTAAAAGGGATAAAAACAACATCATATGCTTGAGTTTAAAAAACTTATTTTTTCAAGTACAAGGTAGGGAAGGCATGATTAGACATAGGTTAATTTGGAAATTATTTGAAGGACTTAGAGCTCAATATGAGCCAAGAGTATCATATGACAATTAAAAAAGCTAATTCCATGCCACATTAAAAAAGGGAAAAAAAGACATTTACATGACAACTTAATTATATAGTTAAATGGAATAGCAAGTTGCACGTAATAGATTTGCAGCTTTATGTGCAATCATCTTTTTTAATTACACTATTTTATGGAAAGGATTGTTTTATTCCATATATTAAAAAATAAATAAAATAAATTTTTAAAATTTTTAAAAGAGTCTTACTTTTTCATGCAAAAAGAGGTGATGATCATGTGCTGGTCAGAACATACCTACAGTATCACGTTCAATTCTGGGTGTCAAAGTTTGATAAGATTTTGAGCATTCAGAGGAAGGCAACCAGAATGTTGAAGGATTTTTGAGTCTATGATACACAGATTGGGTGAAGAAACTGAGGATGCTTATGCTGGGGGGGGGGGATGGGAGGTGGATGGGAAGGGTGGAGGTGTTTTTTCTCCAAGTATTTGAAGGGTTTTCCCATGGGAGAAGAATTAAAATTATTTAGTTTGCCTCCAAAGGGTAAAAATGTAAAAGTTGCATATTCAAGCTTGACATTGGCAGGGGGCAGAACATTTTTTTTTTAACAATTAGAGCTATCCTAAAATATAATGGGGCACATCAAGAGGTAGTGAGATTAGTTTCCCATCATTAGAGGTCCTCAGCTGCCTATGCTCCATGATCATATGTTAGATATACTGCAGGAAGAATACTTTTTAAGGTATGGGTTGAATTAGATGGCTTCTGAAGTTGCGTCCAACTCTGAAATTCTATCAACCTTTTCAGTAATAATAGCTAGAATTTATACAGTGCTTTAATGTTTACAAAGGACTTTATAAATATTATCTCATTTTATCCTCACAACAACCCTTATTACCTCCATTTTACAGATAAGGGAACCGAGACACTGGGAAGTGACTTGCACAGGATCACACAGCTAGTAAGTTCTGAGACCAGATTTATACTCAATCTTCCTGACTTTAGGTCCAGCACTCTATCCAATGTGTCAGCCAGCTTGACCAGTTGAAAACCTGTCAAATCATATTTACAATATTCTTTTATTTATTGAAAGGCAAAGCAATGCTGATATTAGCCATCCAATGATTAATCCCATGGTTGGCTTTGTTTCCTTATTCTTTGGTCCCATTTCACCACAGGGCATTTCTTTGATCTTTTCCCAATCCCTGAAAAATGACCCAATTTTCATGAATAAAAGATTCCCAAAGAAAATGCCAATTTTCCCCATAACAGTTATAATTTTTCCATTTAAAATGAGTTTCCAACAAATATCTGTTTAATATTTTAGAATGAAACCTTAGTATTTTCCCCTGTTTCTGGACATTGGAGAGGTGCCATTCCTATTTGAAGCCAAGTAGCAAGCTCTATCATTTGACAATAAATTGTCACAGATTTCTTTAATATGATACATCCTATATTTCAGGCAATTGCAAATTTTCAAACTATCATTTACTTCTATATCTATGAGGTCAAAACCAATCCTTGTGACAAGTTAATTCTAAGATCTCTTTCATGTCTTTGATAGTTCTACAAGCTCCTCAACCAAATCCAAGATGTCTCATTGTCTCTTGACTGCCTGATGTTCTCCACACATGACATTACATCTCTCACATCTATACCTTTGCATCAACTTTCTCCCATTCTTGGAATGCTTTCCTTTTAATCCTCAGAATCTGTAACTCCAAGTTTTACCTCAGGTAGCCCAACATAAGGCCTTTCTAAATCCCTAAAGCTGTTACTGCTCCTTAAAATTACTTTGTATTTACTTAGGCATATATATGTATATATGTATATTTGTGCATATACATATATGTGTATGTACATATACATATATATATGTGTGTGTATGTGTGTAGTTGTTGTTTGTCTTTCATTTTTGAAGAGGATCATGATAGCAGGGAAGTGATGCCATGACTTGCAAGTGAGTTGGATTTAAGTGAAGGAAGGCTGTGCAAAGTCACCGACCTCACTTTCTCCTCCAGAGCCATCTGTGTCCAGTGGCAAGATATAGATCAGGACAACTGGAAATGGCCCAGGATGTAGTGGGGACCTTGGTCTTTTTTTTAAGCTAAGGTTTTCAACAGGTCTCAGTCTGACTGAGGCAATGTCTATTGAGTGATCTAGGCTAAATAAGAAAAGAGGCAGAGAATGGCATATTTATCTAGTAAAAAAAAAATCATCCTGGGCCATCTCCAGTTGTCATGATCTATATCTCACCACTGGACACAGATGGCTCTGGAGGAGAAAGTGAGGCTGGTGACTACTGCACACACACACACACACACACGCATATGTGTATGTATGTATGTGTATCTATGTATATATGTATATATACACACATATATTTGTTTGTTTATGCATATGTTGCTTCCTCAAATAGAATGTAAGTTCCTTAAGGGAATGGACTTTTAATT
The DNA here is from genome assembly GCF_900497805.2 of Vombatus ursinus. Lineage (NCBI taxonomy): Eukaryota > Metazoa > Chordata > Mammalia > Diprotodontia > Vombatidae > Vombatus > Vombatus ursinus. Next base: position 7,155,089 of record NW_020954713.1, on the reverse strand, counting down.
TTGTCTTTGCTTTACCAAGGCCCAGCACAGCACCTTGTACATTACAAATGCTTAACAAATCCTCGTTGGATTATATAAAATTTCTACACTGAGGCTAGAATCCAGGCCAGAGTTAATACACAATGATATTCTTTGAATTCTCATGATGAATTTTAAGACTTTCTTCTGAAGCATTTAACTTTTCATTTCATTTTAACAAACATTTATAGGATATCTATGTGCATATACCGAATCACTTTACCAGTTCTTTGGAACAAGAATCACACTTGTTATCTTTTGAAAAGGCATCTAATTGTCTTCATAGGTGCTCCCCACATACGTGTATGAGAAGAGAGGGGTGTTGTATCAGATTTGTGATTCTGTTGGCATAAGGAACTGCTGATGAGAAAATTCCTGCTACCAATTTCTATTGGCACCTATTCCATGATCTATACTACAGGCTTAAAGAGCTGCCTGGGGGACAAAAGAGGCTGTGACTTTCCCCATAACCAGTATCTGTCAGGGGTGGGATTTAAATCTGTAGTCATCCTCATTTTGAAACAGGCTCTCTTTCCATTCAATCAATCAATAACCACTTATTAAGCACCTACTATGTTCTAAGCACTGTGTTAAACTAAGCACCAAGGATACAAATACCTCACTGTGTAAAAACCAGCTTCTCTCCTGGATAATCCATCCTCGGCCCAGCTGCCAAATTGACATTCCCAAAGCACAACCTTGTCACTCCTCTTCTTAAGAAGCTTCAGGGAGGGGCAACTAGGTGGCACAATGGATAGAGCATGGGCCCTGAAGTCAGGGGGACCTGAGTTCAAATCTGACCTCAGACCAAACACTTGGCACTTACTAGCTGTGTGACCCTGGGTAAGTCACTTAACCCTAATTGCCTTTAAAAAAAAAAAGCTTCAGTGGTTCCCTAATGCCTCTAGGACAAAAAATAAACTGCTCTGTTTAAAGTCACAGCATGGGTGGCTCCTGCCTGCCTTTCTAGACTGATTATTCATTAAATCTCCTCAATTCAATTCAATAAGAATTTACTAAGTGCCTACTATTTTCAAAGCACTAGTCTGGTTGTAGTAGATACAAAGGTTAAAGAGTTATGCAATCCCTCTCCTTGATGAGCCTGTAGTCTCCTGGGGAGTATAGAATGTAATCATTATGTATACTAATTGCACTAATGCATTACAACCTCTCTGAAATCTTTCATCCTGCATGACTCTTGTCTCATGTGATACAATATTTACTCTCTTTATAATATTATAATCTATATACCTACAGCTCTGCCTTTCAAAGCCAACTTTAATCAAGTCATTTCTCCTTCTTGGGCTTCAGTTTCCGCCTTTGTAAAAACAAAGGGGTTAGAATAAATTATCTCTAAGTTTGCCTTAATCTCTGACATTCTGGGCATCTATCATTCTTTAATCAAATGTAGGGACAAAGATATAGTTTAAAAAAACAAAGAAGTATTGCATACCATGCAGCTTCTTCAATTACAAAAAAAAATACTGAAAGGAAACCAGGAAAATCATATTTCACTGGGCAAATTAACAAAAGGTCAAAAAGCTTGATCTATGCCACTGATGTGTTGGTTTGAAAGCTGAGTTGCCACTTAAATATTTATAGGAAGGCCTTGTAGCTGCAGTTTGTGATGACCCCAAATGCATGTTAAAGTGGGGTTGGGGCCTTTTTGAAAGAGATAAGCAAGTCATTCCCCCTCCTTCCCAAATGAGACCTGGAGGAAGGTTTCTGCCTCCATCAACCTGCCAGCACCCTGACCTGAAAATCCTCTGTGCTCAAAGCACTGTGGACAAGGCACTAAAAGAGCCAGAATGTAGCACTCTTGCCTTCTGGGAGCTCCAAATGCATGCATGGAAAAGATGTAAGGACATTTGGACAAAGAACTCACTCTCTTGACCTTGGTGTAATCCACCACACTTAGCACTGTGTGTGGTACACCATAGATCTCAATTAAAAAAATGTCGATTGATTAACTAATACAGGACAAATTGAATCTCTCGATTCAAAATGATATCTGGCTGAGGAAGGATCACAGGAAGCAAAGGAATTATGATGCATGTGGATGTGGGAGGATTGAGGGAAGCTGGTTTTGAGCATGTCTAGATATAAAATCTGAGGCTGCCCCTAACTAATTCACAATACAATACAATCAACATTCATGCAGGCAAGAATGCGTGTGTTCATTCAACAAAGAGGTATGAGTTACCTACTATGTGCCAGACACTGTGGACACCAAAACAAAAAACTGTTCCTGCCCTCAAGGAGCTTATATTCTACAGGAAGGAAAACAATGTATACACAGATCAGAAAATAAAAAATATATACGAAGCAAATACAAAGTCATATCAGGTAATGGAGATCCTCACAATGCACTGTCCTCCCCTCAAAAGCTATCAATAACTCCCTATGGGATAATAATAATAATAATAATAACTGCCTATGGGATGAGGCCCAAACCCCTTATCCTGGTGTTCAAAGTCATCCCCTGCCCTCCAAGTCTTACTCCAATTTACCCAATCTACTTTTCAGCCTTAGCTCCATAGCTTAACAGCTGGGGTGTTGTGTGCATGGGGGTGGGAGGAATTGGGAGGTGGGAAAAGAAAGAAGCTGGAGATTCCAAAAAGCATCAAATGCCTGTTTTGCTGACTCCTAAAGAAGTTAGAAAGCTTAGATATGACAGACCCTATGTTCATGGTGCTCACAGGAAGGAAGGAAAGAAATAAGCATTTATTAGGCACTTACTATGCGCTAGGCACTGTGCTAAGTGCTTAATAAATATTATCTCATTTGATCCTCACAACAATCCTGGGAAGGAGGTGCTATTATTATCCCCACTTTGCAGTTGAGAAAACTGAGGCAAATAGAAGTTAAGTAAGTTGCCCAGGTCATAGAGCTAGTAAGTGTCTGAAGTTGGATTTGAACTCACGTCTAAATCCTGACTGTAGGTCCAGTGCTCTATCCACTGTGCAACCTAACTGTCTCACAGAGTAGTAGGGGAATAAGACACAAATACAGAAAGTCACATTATAGAATGTAAGTGCATTCAAGAGGCTAATGTGAGGTCTGAGAGAGAAGGCCATTACCAACAGGAAACTCTGGGAAAGAAGATAGAGGTATGGAGATAGTGGCATTTGAGTTGGGCCTTAAAGGACAGAAATGGGGAGAAAGAGATCACTCCATGTAAAAAAGAAAACATGAACAAAAGAATATGGCAAGGCAGGTGGGGAGGAGGTTAGTACATATTTGCAGAGAGGGAGGGAAAGTGGTCATGTCAAATTTGGCTAGATTAATATAGAGTCATGTTGTATACGGGCAGCTCGGTGGCACGGTGGATAGAGTGCTGGGCCTGGAGCCAGGAAGACGCATCTTCCTGAGTTCAAATTTGGCCTCAGACACTTGCTAGCTGAGTGATCCTGGGCAAGTCACTTAATCCTGTTAGCCTCAGTTTCCTCATCTGTAAAATGAGCTGGAAAAGGAAATGGCAAAACCATTCTAGTATCTCTGCCAAGAAAACCCCAAGTAGGGTCATGGAAAGTCAAATATGACTGAAAAAACAGCTGAAAAACATTTTATAAGATAAAGCTAGAAAATGACTGGTAGCAGGGTGTAGAGAGCCTTTCTTCAAAGCCAGAGAGGGTTGAACTTGATTTGCTCCAGGGCAGAGCCAGTTTTCTGTCCATGCCTCATTCCATGCCTAGGAATAGGCTGAATATTATGTAGTATTCATCCCTCTTAACAATAAAGCAAGCTAAAAAGCGGTTCAGAAAAGGCATTTACAATGTCTTACCATCCTTCTTCCCAGATTGAGAGTTTATGAAAACCTGCTATTGACTAGAGATTGTATAGGAGCCGAGAGCACAATTCATTTCTTATACTGCTACTGTGGGGCTGGTAGGGAATAGTGATTAGGAGCCAATACTGAAATGCAATCTATTAGGTGGGGGGTGAGGCTTGCACAATCATCTGGATGGAAGCTCAGTTGAGACACAGCTATTCCCATGCCTGAAACAAAGTCATAGAACTGTGTCCCTGGGCCAGATGCAAATGGCAGTGGGGTGTTGCATTCAGGTTGTTTTTTTTTTTAATTGTCTTTGTATGCCTAGAACCTAGAACAGTGCCAGGCACATAGGAACCACTTAATAAATGCCTGTCAAATGAATTAATGGGAGGAGATCCTCTTCCAAAACTAACACCATTGTTCACTCATGGTTCTGAGACTCATATCCATGAGCCTGACCTTTGACTCCATACAGATCACTGAGTTTGCTCAAGAGAAAAGAATGGTAGGAAGGACCTTAGAGATGATAAATTCTAACACTATTCATTTTAAAGATAAGAAGGCTTCATGGAACTATGGAAAGAACTTTGCCTCTGGAGTTAGGGAATATGGACTCCAATCCCATTTCTGACACTACTTAGACGACTTTGGGCAAGTCATTGAACCTCGTTGAGCTTCAATTTCTTCATCTGAAAAGGAAGAGGTTGGATTAGATGAACTTTGAGGTCCCTTCCAGTCCTATATCCATGAGAAGGAATATGACTTATTCAAGGTCACACAGTGAGTACCAAGCTGGGTACTCTGACTCTCAGTCCAGTATTTATTCTGAGCTGCTTCCCAGTTTTATCACAGCACAAAATACAGAGGCAACCTGGTATTGTTAAGAAGACGTGGGTTCAAATCCTGCTTCTGACATACGGGGTGTCCCAAAAGTCTTAGTGCTGTTTTCTGGCACTAAAACTTTTGGGACATACTGTATACTTACTATGACATTTAACCTCTCAACGTTGCCCCATAAGCCACTGGAAAATCTCTTAAGTAGAAGTTTTTAACCTGGGGTGGGGAGGAGGCAATCTGTGAAAGATTCCAGGGGATCTATGAACTTGGATAGAAAAAAAAATGTTTTTATTTTTTACTTTAATTGAAATTTAGCATTTCCTTTAATTCTTTGAAAGTTTAAAATAATTTAAAAATTTCATGAGACTGCCAGAAGGGTTCAGTACCCAAACAAGGTTAAGAACCCCTGCCTGAAACCTATAAATGGTAGTTCGGGCGTTAATCTGCATTGATGGAAAGTTTTCTTCTTGGATGGTCCAGATACCAATGAAATCCCAAATCTTGTCCTGAAAATAAGAACGATAGGGCCACTGGGCTTGTAGGGTTGAAAAGGAAGAGTTCCAAATTGAAGGCTCTCAGGTATTTCTCTCATCCCCTTCAGTCTCTGCTTGGGTTCCTTGGACCCCCAGGCAATGACACCCTAGGGAACCTTCCCAAGACAGTGGTCTCTTTTCCAAGTGGCAATATAAAATTATGGCTGGAAACCTAGAATTATTAATAGCAAAGGAAGGCCAAGCATCTGTTTCCTCTGCTCCTCCTCCTTCCCTCCCAACTGCAGGCACAGAGCAGGCCAGCCATCCCAAAGACAAACAGGAGAGAAAAAGACAGATGGCCACTCCTAGGCATGACCAGTGAAATCAGGCTGACAATAAAACAAACCCACCACACTTTTTGACATTAAAAAAATCTACGGGCTGAGTAGTACCCTGGCAACCCTGACTAGGCCCAGAGACAGAGAATGGTATCAAAAGGCAATCATGTGTTCCTAAAATAGCCCTTTCTTTGATGAAATGGATACTAAAGTTCTCAAAGCAGACCAACAAATAGGAAAAGACATGGGCTTTCGAGCCTCCCAGAGTTGAGCTGAAATGATGAGGGCAGTGGTATTAACAGGAAGAGAGTTTGAAACAAGGGGTTCCCCTCTGTGATTTCAATGAAGCTTGAAGCTAAACATGGGGCCCCTGTAACGTCTACATCTACCACTCATGTGCCTCCCAGCTGGTGGGAAATTCAGGCAGCATTTCCAACAGAAGCTATTGACTTTGTCCTGGCCCTTAAGAAGAGTTAAGGTTACATTCAGGCAGAAAGGTTGTGTTCAAGGGCGACCAGGCTAGGTGGGGAACTGGAAACTGTATCTTGTGAATGTCCTTTGAAAGAAACAAGCTGTTTAGTCTGCAGATGAAATCAATCAATCATCACTTATCAAGTGCCTACCCTGTTCCAGCCACTGTGCTATATACTGAGAAAACAAATGAATGAATATATAAAAAAGTATTTATTAAGCACTTTACCATATGCAAAGTACCATGCTAAGTGCTGAGGATGGGGCAGCAAAATGTCACAGTGGTTAGAACGCCAGTCCTGGAGCCAGGAAGACCTGAGTTTAAATCCATCTACAGATACTAGCTATGTTGCACTGGATAAGTCACATATCCCTGTTTGCATCAGTTTCCTCGACTGTAAAACGAGCTGGAGAAGGAAAGGGCAAACCACTCCGGTATCTTTGCCAAGGAAACCCCAAATGAGATCACGAAGAGCTGGACCCAAATGAAACGACTGAACGAATGCTTAGGATGCAAATAAAATAGTACAATCTCAGCTCTCATCATTCACCCTCTAAAGGGGGGAGACAACCCACCTAGGAGATTTTAGCTGTGAGTCAGATGAAAAGGCCCTGTGATCCTCAGGGTAGAGTGGCAAAGGAAATGGTTATGCAGCTTCTGTAATGTCCTTTCCGTTAACAAAACCATTTTGGTTCCTGATGCTGAACCATTTGACAGTGCCCAGGACTTTGGTGGTGAGAATGGTGTTATCCACGTCTTCAGCAGCTGTGGCATCTGAGGAGGCAGGAACTAGAGTGCCTACAGAGGCATTTACCAGGTGGCATCTTCACAGGGGTTCCTTCATAAGACTAGGGCTAAGCTGGGGGTCTTTGGGGGTAGAGTGCCACTGTTCACAAGGCTCTTGGGTATGCCTGCCTATTAGCAACTGGTCAGCGGGTAGTACATATGGTAGAAAGGACAGTAGGCCCTTCTCCACAAGGGTTATCACCATAGTGATAACTCCAGGGCCAGTGTCCTCAGTATTACTTAGGGCTCTTGGGTTCAGGGCCCTGAGCTTTCTCCTGCAGGATCTGAAGGGAAGTGATGGTCCAGGGAGTTTGACCTGCCTGGTATGTGCTGACCCGTCTCTCTCTTAGGATACCTTGCTATTTCAGCTAGGTTATCTTGTCTTCCCCATCAAAGACAGTTGGCCTGCAGTTTTTGGTGGTGGTGGAAAGGATGGTAGGCCCTTTATCTATTAGGATTGCTCCCCTCATTGATGCTACAAAGGCCAAGCAGAAACAATAGTGTGTTTTGGGGAGGGCTTCTATTCCTAGGGTTCTTGGGCTCAGGGTCCAGGGCTTTCTCCAGCAGGCAGTTGAGATAGTTTGGCTGACTTCCTCCTATCTCTTCACAAGAGTGTTTTGCTACTTCAGGTAGGTTAGCTTGTCTTTTTCTCCATCAGTTACAGTTGACTGGCAGTTGGTGTTGGGGGTCTTGCCCTCAAGGAGTTTACACTCTAAGGGTTAGAGGCAATAATCACATCTGCATATATATCTACTCTATATCTGTATCAGCCCATTTAGCTACCATATACATATATATTATATATAAAATATATTACATATATGTATAAACCTATATGCGTATACATATATATGTAAGTGTGTACACAAACAGCATAAATGAAGACAATTTATGGGGGAGGAACTAGCAGTTGGTGAGATCAGGAAAGGCCTCACGTAGGAAGTGATGAGTCTTGAAGGAAACCAGAGATGATAGGGGGGCAGGGTAAGAAGAAGTACATTCTTATAAAAACACTTACTAGAGACTTGATGGCTGTCTCCAAGAATTGGGAAGATTTGGGGATAATAATAACTAATATTTATATACCATTCTATGGCTTACAAAGCCCTTCATATATAGTATCTCATTTGTTCCTCATCATAACTATATGAGGTAGGTGCTTTTGCTTTTTTATTTTAAAACATATATTTAATACTTTATTTTCTCCCAATTACATGTAAAAATAGTTTTTAACATGAGTCTATTTGCTTATTTAATTTTGAATCAGGTCACAACTGGTAGGTGCTGTTGTTAACCAACTTTTACAGATAAGTAAGCTGGAACTGAGAGACATTAGGAAATTCAGCCAGGGTCCTTCCTCTATTAAATGTCTAAGGTAGGATTCAAACCCAGATCTTTCTGACTGCAAGTCCAACTCTCTATTCACTATGCCACCTAGGTACCCAAGCGCACAATATGAGACTCATTCTGCTTGGCCCCAGATGGCCAAAGTTGGAGAAGAATTGGAAGTTACAGAGAAGCAGCTTTGAACTCAGTGTTAGGAAAAACTTCCTAACAATTAGAGGCATCCCAAAGTGGTTGCCTTGAGAGGAAGTCCATCCTAAAGGTCTTTTTTTTAGACAATCAATGTGAAATGACTTGCCCAGGATCACATAGCTAGTGATCTGAGGCCAAATTTGAACTCAGGTCTTCCTGACTCCAGGGCTGGTGCTCCATCCACTGCACCACCAAGCTGTCCCTAAACTAAAGGTCTTCAAGTAGATGCTGGAGCATGAATGTTTGTCAAGGATGGTGAAGAGAAGATTGTAGCCCAAAATATAGGCTTTTTGTTCTTAGGATACCCACACACTTTTTAAAAGTATTGAAGACCCCAAAGAGGTTTTGTTTTTGTGGGTTGTGCCTATTGATATTTACTATGTTAGAAATTAAAACATCTTAGGATTATGAAATAGTTTGCAAATGTTCTGAAAGTGTCTCAGGGACTCCAAGTATCCCAGGACCACATTTTGAGAATTGCTGGGCTAGGCTCGGGTTCAGAGATTTCATGCTAGAAGGTACTTCAGAAGCCATCTTGTCTAACCCCATTTTACAGATGAGGACAATGAGGCTCAGAAATGTGAAGATGGTTGCCCAAGGTCACACAGCTACAAAGTATCCAGATTCAAAAATTTATAACTGAATGTGACCTTGGAGGATGTCTGGTCCAACTCTCTGCTTTTATGTATTAGGAAACTGAAGTCAAGAGAGGTAAAATGATTTGCCCAAGGTCAAACAGATAGCAAGTGCTTATGGTTTCATAGATTTAGAGTTAGAAGGGACTCCAGATGCCTTTTCTATGGTTCTGTTCCTCAAAGTGGCTCCCAATGGGGGTGTTCAAGGATAGTTAATTCAACTTAATAAGTGCATTTTGACTCCTATTGCATAAACACAAGATTAGATGGACAGGCATATCTTACATAAACCTGACATGCTTGTGATAAGACCTGCCCCACTTCTAACTATGGGGCATCATTGAAAGGTCTAGGTTGGTAAGAAACTAATCTGGATCCCCAAGCCAACATCAGAGATATAGAACCTCAGAGTTAGAAGGGACCTCAATAGCATCTAATTGAATGAAGGGTGTGCTGGTAAATGATTAACAACTGTCTCTTCAGAAAAAAAAAGTGTGAATGACACATTTTAAAGTTTAATCTGCATTATTAACATTCTTTAGTCCAGACAACCAATAAGACAATAAATGAAGCCCTGATTTGTAGCATTTGCTGATTTCCAAGGTGTAAATGCTCACACTAAAAATATAACAATTGGGTTGTATGTGAGCTAGTTTGATCTGGTTCTAGCACACCCCTGAATCCAATCAATCCTGGACAGCAATCCTGAGCATATCTGACCAATGGTCATCCAAATTCCACTTGAAAATCTGCAATGTTTAATGAGGCAAAATCAAGCTTGAATCCATGATTTCTTCTGTAAATGTTTCACTACCCTCTGCCCTAGAATTCCCTGCTCCTGGAACAGAAGAACTCATGACCAAACAGGAGATAGAGAACATTATGAAATGCAAAATGGATAATTTTGATTACATTAAATTGAAAAGTTTTTGCACAGACAAAGCCAATGCAACCGAGATTAGGAGGGAAGTAGAAAACTGGGAAAGAATTTTTATAACCAGCGTCTCTGATAAGGGCCTAATTTCTAAAATATATAGAAAATTAAGTCAAATTTATAAAAATACAAGTCATTCCCCAATTGATAAATGGTCAAAGGATATGAACAAGCAGTTCTCAGATTAAGAAATTAAAGCCATCTATAGTCATGTGAAAAAATGCTCTAAATCACTACTGATTAAAGAAATGCAAATCAAAACAACTCTGAGGTACCACATCACATCTATCAGATTGGCCAAAATGACAAAACAGGAAAATGATAAATGTTGGAGAAGATGTGGGAAAATTGGAACACTAATGCACTATTGGTGGAGGTGTGAACTGATCCAACCATTTTGGAGAGCAATTTGGAACTATGCCCAAAGGGCTATAAAAATGCGCATACTCTTTGAACCAGCAATAGCATTTCTAGGGCTGTATCCCAAAGAGATCATACAAATGGGAAAAGGACCCACATGTACAAAAATATTTAAAGTAGCTCTTTTTGTGGTGGCAAAGAATTGGAAATTGAGGGGATGCCCATCAATTGGGGAATGGCCAAACAAGTTTTGGCATATGAATGTAATGGAATACTATTATGCTGTAAGAAATGATGAGCAGGCAGACTTCAGAAAAATCAGGAAAGACTTGTATGGACTGATGCTCAGTGAAGTGAGCAGAACCAGGAGAATGTTGTACACAGTAATAGCCATATTGTGCAATGACTAACATTGATAGACTTAGCCCTTCTCAGCAATGCAAGGATCTAAGATATCTCCAAAGGTCTCAATATGGAAAATGCTATCCACATCCAAAGAAAGAGCTATGGAGTTTAAATGCAGATGGAAGCATACTATTTGCTCTCTTTTTTCTTCTGTTTTGTTTTGTTTCTTCTTTCTTGTGTTTCCTCCTATTGGTTCTAATTCTTCCTTACAACATCACTAATGTGAAAATATGTTTAATAGGAATGTATATGTATAGCCTATATCAGATTGTGTGCCATCTTGGGGACAGAGGGGGAGAAAAATTTGGAATTTAAAAGCTTATGGAAGTGATTGTTGATAAATCTAAATAAATTAATTAATTAAAAAATTTTAAAAAGAAATTTATACTTGTAGAGATTTGCATAAAGGTATTGTGTGGTTAAATGACTTGCAGAGGGGCCACACAGCCAATATATGTCAGACTCCTAATTAGTAGTCTACTTCTTCAATTGACTGTTCTACTAGAGTTTTTGGTACTATACTATATTTTCAGATTTTTAATCTTTTTATCTTGTGCCCTATTTTGACTGCAGCCCAAGGAGTAATATTTTAAATCTTCTGAATTTTATGCTGGAAAATTATTTTTTTTAAATTACTATGCATTTCACACAACCAAATGATTAACATTGTTGAACTGAATAATGTTGTTAAAATGTTACAGCATTTTGAAATGTGCTTTTGTTCCATTTAAAGTGACCAAGAAGTCAATAGAAAAATAACATTCATTGATGGAAAGAAAAAAAAGGAGTTCCTTGCTTCTGAACTCCCAGTCTCCCAACCATGGGACTCTTCATTCTTTATTTCTCTGCTTCTACTCTAGGACATCCATCACCAGAAGTAGTAATGAAACTGAGCTTATTCCAACCACTGAAAAATCATGGTATGTCATCTCCATTGGTTCAGCAATCCTACTTTTTCTTTAGGGACTCGCTTACTTCATTCTCTATGTGAATTGATCTAAACCATTTCTGTTATCTTCTGTTGTCCACTACCCACTATCACCACAGATGACAAAGCTTCCTATTTTATTAAAATGATTGAATCAATCTAAAATGGGTTGTCTCAAACTCCCTCCTCCATTGAATTAATGCAAAAAATAATTTATTAAGTACTCACTATGTGCTAGGCATTGTGATAAGCACTAGGAATACAAAGAAAAAAAGGTTTTTTAACAGTTCTTACCTTCAAGAAGCACGCATTCCAAAAGATAAAGATAACACATATAGGGAAGTAATGGCCAGGGAAAGATTTTTAGGTTGAGAAATCACAGCAATGGTTGACATTTATATGGCATTTTAAGTTTTGCAAAGAGTTCTACATGCTCTAAATCACACAACCCTGTGAAACAGTCCTGTTATTATAGCTTCATTTTATAGCTGAGCAAAATGAAGCTCAAAATTATACCTCTAGGAAGTGTCTAAGCCATGATTCATATATGCTGCCTTCTGATGCCAGTCTGGCATCTTATTCTCATGCCTCAATGTTGCTTCACTCAGACTTTCTCCACATCAGCTAGGTGATACAATAGCTACCTGGTACATGAGGCCTGGAGTCAGGAAGAACCGAATTCAAATACTGCCTCACATACTAGCTGCAGGACCTCTGCAAGTCATTTAACCTCTCTCTGCCTCAGTTTCTCCATCTATAAAATGATATTAATAATAGCACCTACCTTCCAGGATTGCTGTGAGAATATATATGTTCTTTGTGAACCTTAAAGTGCTATATAAATATGAGCTATGTATATAATGTAGCACCTTGTCTATCTCACAAAAGAATAGTTATCCTTATTAAAAACTAAGGCTTTTCTCTCTCTCTCTCTCTCTCTCTCTCTCTCTCTCTCTCTCTCTCTCTTTCTCTCTCTCCCCTTCTCTCTCTTGCTCTTTCCCCCTCATTCTCTCTTGCACATGTATATTTTTTTCTCTTTCACCATTGATTCCCATTGCTTTCAAACATGCCCAGGCCTCTCCCATCCAAAAAAAATGCTATCCTTTGACCCTTCTAACCCATTTAGCTAACATCCCATCTCTTTCTTCTCCTCTATTCACTGCTAAATTTCTTAAAAAATTTTCTTCCCAGTTTATGACCAACCAAGAGATAGAGAGCATCAGAGGATATAAAATGGATAATTTTGATTACCTGAAATTAAAACTCTTTTGCATAAATAAAATTAATGTAGTCAAAATTAGAAAGAAAACAGAAAACTGGGGGAGTTACAGCATGTTTCTCTGATGAAGATCTCATTTCTCAATATACAGGGAACTGAGTCAAATTTATAAAAATTAGAGTCATTTCCCCAGTTGATAATTGGTTAAAGGCTATGAACAGGCAGTTTTTAGAAGAAGAAATCAAATGACATAAAATCACATAAAAATGCTCCAAATCACTACTAATTAGAGAAATGCAAATTAAAACAAAACTCTGAGATACCATCTCATATCTATCAGATTGACTACCATGACAAAAAAGGAAAATGACAAATGTTGAAGGGGATGTGGAAAAATTGGGATACTAAAGTGTTGCTGGTGGAGCTCTGGACTATTCCAACCTTTCTGGAGAACAATTTGTAACTATCCAAAGGTCTCTAAAATTGTGCACACCCTTTGACCCAGCAATACCACTACTAGGTCTGTATCCCAAAGAGATCAAATAAAAGGGAAAGGGAACCATTTATACAAAAATATTTATAGCAGCTCTTTTTGTGATGACAAAGAATTGGACATCAAGGGGATGCCCATGAAATGGCTAAACAAATTGTGGTATGTGAGTGTGATGAAATATTATTGTGCTATAAAAAAAATGATGAACAGGAAGGTTTCAGAAAAACCTGAGAAGACTGTGATGCAAAATGAGCAGAACCAGAAGAACATTGTACACAATAACAGCAATATTGTAGAGATGACCAACTGAGAAAGCCCTAGCTACTCTGACCAAGACAATCACCCAAGACAATTCCAAAGAACCCATGATGAAAAATGTTATCCACCTCCAGGGAGACAAATGATGAACTTTGAATGCAGACTGAAGCATACTTTTTAAAAACTCTCTTTATTTTTATTGTTTTCTTTTATTTGTGTTTTCTTTTGCAACACAGTTGATATAGAAATATGTTTTGCATGACTTCACATGTATAATCAATGTCAACTGGCTTGCCTTCTCAGTGTGGGGGGAGGGAAGGGAGAGAGTAAAAATTTGGAACTCAAAATTTTTTAAATGATTATTAAAATTTTTACATGTAATTGGGAAATATTTAATGAAATAATATAATTTTTTTTAAAAACTGTCTTCCCTCAATGTCTCTACTTTCTCACTATCCACGTTCTCTTCAAATCTTTACAATCTTCCTTCTTTCCCCAGCCACCCTATTTCAACTCCTCTCCCTAGGGTCACTCTATTGCCAAATCTAATAGCCTTTCTTTAGCCCTCATCTTCCTTGATCTTTTTGTAGCTTTGGGTCCTATTGGCTCCTCTTTCCTTCAGAATTCTCTCCTCCTCCTTTGACTTCAGCTCCAACAACTTCTGTGCTTCTTCTCCACCTCACTGGAGGTTCTATCTTTGTCTCCTTTGCTTACTTCTCCTTCTCTTCCTCCTTTAACATATATGTTCCCCAGGAGCATGCTGGGCACTGTTCTCAACTCTTGCTGTCCACTCTTCCTTAGCAGTCTCATCCACTCCAATAACTTCAACTACCACTTCTGTGCAGACAACAACCAAATCTCCAATCCAATCCTACTTTTTCTTTGGGCTCCAGACCCACATCTCTACCTACTACAGGACATCAAGAAAGGCATGGTGGTACCATGAAAAATGTGCTGATTTTAAAGTCAGAAGAAATGGGTTTATAGATGGGGAAACTGAGGCTAAGAGAGATTAAGTAATTTGCCTAAGGTTCTACAGCTAGTAAGTGTCTGAGACAGGATTTGAACTCAGGTCTTTGTGACTCTAATAGAAGATGTCTACTCTGCCACTTATCACCTGTGCAGCCTTAGGCAAGTCACTTACTTTCTCTGGGTTTCTGCTTCCTCATCTGTAAAATGGTTGGAAAGGATGAACTAGATAACATCCTACGTTTGATCAAACCCTAAATCTATCATCTACCTAAATCTATGATTTCCACTTGTATGTAATAGATCTGAATCTTAGCATATTCAAAACCAAGGATCCCTGCATTTGTATGGGGTACAAACCCCACCTCTGTCACCTATTACCCTCTCTGAGCTTCAATTTCTTCATCCATAAAATGGGGCAGGGTGTTGGATTTGATGGACTCAAAGGTCCCTTGCAGCTCTAGTTCTATGATCCTATGATTATTATAATTCCTTTAACCATGTTTGTATTCCTGATTTCTATTAGTATCACCAATCATCTAATCTTCAGTGTTCATGACCTTGAATTACCTTCGACTCTTCCTTCTCCCATTTCTATGTCACATTCCAGCCTCTATTGTCCAGCCCAACATTCCTTCTCTGCGCTTCTTTTTGGTGAATGTTCACTGTAATTTGCCCAACACGGACCCACTAAGTTGCTTCTGTTCCCCCGACATCTTCATTCCATACCACCCCATGCTTATCCCACCTCACTTTCCACCACTGCTTCTGAGAATAGCAATCAAATCAATATTACCATTCTTGGAAAGATGTTAATCAATTCTCTTATGACTCCATTTATCATAACTATGACATCCTTGATAATCACACTCTTTCTTGACTACTACTCTGTTACCTGTGTTGGCTTTTCTTTTTAGAATGTAAACTCCTTGAGGACAGGGGCTGTCTTGATCTATGACACCTGGCACAGAATCAGTTCCAATTCATTCCTTCATTTCTCATAATTAATTATTTATCGAGTCTTGTCAATTTCACATTCAAAACATCTCTGGTGTCTGTCTCCTCCTCTTTATTTCCAAGGTTTCACTTTCATTAATAAGCCCTTATTGACACCCACTTGGGCTATTGCAACAGCTTTATAACTTCCACTCTTTGCCCTTTACAATTTGTCATCTATAGCGCTGCCAGAAAAATCTTTTTTTGTATGGATCTGGTCATGTCATCCCTCTGCACAAAAAAATCATTGGTACTTCCCTGTTACCTGGAAAATAACACTAAACTTGGAGGACCAAGACTAGTACCATTCTTGTCTTTGTATTCTCAGAGCCTAACACAGTGACTTGAAAATAGTAGGTGCTTAATAAATGCTTCTTGATGTGAATTGAATGGAAGGGTCTCTGCCATCTTGGACCCAATCTTATTTCATGTTCCTTCCTTCCACACACTCTGGACAGCTTTCTGTCCTCCAGTCATGGCCTGGTCTTCCATGCTTCTATCTCCAATGCCTTTTCTCTTATCATTTCTGAAGTCTGTAAGGCCCTCCCTCTCCATTTCTACCTATGGAATTTCTTCCCATTTTTAATGCTCAAGTCAAATGATGCCTCCTCTAGAAGTCATTCTTGTTCTACCTATTTATAATGACCTTCTCCCTCCAATTCACTTATTTGGTAACTTTATTTTTGGTAACTTAACATGTACTTATCATGCAATATTGTGCATTATAGCTATGTTGGTGTCTTACAGTATCTTCCTGCTAGAATGTAAACTCCATGAGAGCACAGACTGAGTCTTATCTAAACTTGTTTTCTCCTCCAGAGCATGGTACAGTGTTTTGCACAGGGTGAGTGTAAATAAAGGTGGGTTGTTTTTGTTTTATTTGATTTGTTCTTTTTGAAGAAGGAATGCTTGCTTCATGGCTTCCAAGTCAATATATCATTTGAAGTATTAAAGTATCAAATAAGCTCTACTCTTCCATAGCCTGGAAAGCATCTTTTTTTTTAATCTACCTTACGTCTTTGGCTACAAGGCTGCCTTTCCCTCATTTTAAGCCTCACTCTAGGAATCCAAATTCTGTTATGGGACATTTTTTATTTCTTAAGCAGTGGCTCACTTCCCTGGAGAGCAACACCAGAAGACCCGATCAAGGATAAACAATACCACCTATGTCCCTAATGCATTAAGTTAACATACAGTTCTTCTGACAACCAACCTCATAAGCATTCCACTAAATCATACTATGTTCAGAATGATTCCCTAAAATTCCCTCCCACTAGTTCTTTTGTAAGGAAGCAACTTTGGCTTTGGGGAACCAATCACTAGGATATATCAGAGTGACAATAATAATAATACCTGATATTTATACTTTATACTATATATACTTTAAAATATATAGATAGTATATACTACATTATATATATATATATTTACACACATACATAAGTATATATATCTTAAAGGCTTTTTAAAAAATTTACAAAGCACTTTACCTACATTATCTTATCACAACCATCCTTTGAAGCAGGCACTATGGTAACTACTGTTGTCATTTTGCAAATAAAGAAGCTAGGACTCAGAGCGGTTAAGTGACTCACCCTGGTCATACAGCTAGTAGTATTGGAGGTGAAATTTGAATTCAAGTCTTCTTGACTCTAACTCTAGCTCTCTTCTTTTATTTTATGTTATCCTCTCTTAGTAAACAGCAGAACCCAACCACCCAAGTGTCAAAAACATTCTCCCAAAGAAAAAGTAGCACTCCATGCCCAGAGGCAGCTATGTGGATAGAGCACTGGGCCTGGAGTCAGGAAGATCTGAGTTTAAATCCAGCCTTAGACACTTACTAGTTGTGTAACTCTGGAAACGTAATTTAACCTCTATCTCAGTTTCCTCAACTATTAAATGGGGGTAATAATAGCACCTACCTAACAGGGTTGTTGTGAGGATCAACTGAGATATTTGTAAAACACTTAGCATAGTGCCTAATGCATATTAGGCACCCAATAGATATCTAGCTCTTCCTTTCCTTTCTCTCCTCTTCCTTTCTCTTCCCTTTCCTTCTATTCTTTCCTTCCTTTCTTCTTCCTTTCCTTTAGAAGGAACCATTAACTGTTGTTAATTTTCAAAGAGGACCAACAGGTGATGTCTTCACTTGTGCATGAATTGGATTTAAGCAAGACAGAGTTGCACAAAGTCATCAGCCTCACAGTCCTTCTGAGTCACTGAAGTCCAGTGGCAGGACAGCAGGCAATGTCTCAGGATGCAGTGGATGACCTTGGCATCTTTGATGTCTAACCAAGCTCTAAGTGTTCCTGCTTCAGCTGCCTTCATGGCCATTGGAACAAATTGTTCTCATCTGCCCATTCTGCAGGGGAAGTCTTCGCATGCTTGGGGTAGACATCCCCCAAACTCACCTACAAGTTTGAGGTCCATAAGTTTTCCTCAACCTGGTTTAGCCCTTCTGCCGATATAGTTTACCAGCGTGTGGCCACTATTCATGGTACAACTTCTCGGAGCCACAGGTGAGAGTTGGGTGAAGATGGACACCAAAGGTGGATAAGCAGCCTTGAGGAGGGCTTGGTAAGCCCTCACCTAGAGGCATTAGTCCTCCCTAAGCATCTCATGTACCCCAATTGGCTCCCCAATGAACCATTAGCACCTACTTAACGTAAGCTTCTTTTTTTGTAGGCAATGGGGTTGAGTGACTTGCTCAAGGTCACACAGCTAGTAAGTGTCAAGTGTCTGAGGTCAGATTTGATCTCAGGTCCTCCTGACTCCAGGGCTGGTGCTCTATCCACTGCACTACCGGGCTGCCCCTTAATGTAAGCTTCTTGAGAGCAGAAACTGTTTCTCTTTTAATGTGCATCCTCAGCACCCACCACAATGCCTAGGATGCAGTAGAACTTTAATAAATGTCTTTTGATGGATGGATGGATAGATAGATGGATGGATCAATCACTGTAGCACAGACCTATCCTTTTGGTTGAGTTTTCTGGCTACCTTCTGAATAACACAGAAAAGCTCCTTTTGACCCAAAATTTCCAAGGGCTCTCTCATCCCAAAAGAGACAGAGTGCCAGCCCTGAGATGCTGAGCGCAAATGTCTGGAACCTGTCTCCTCCTCTGGCCCCGAGTCTGGATTCCACTGCCATCAAGGCAGGAAACTTGTGGAGATGGAAACATTTTGATGAAGGTTTAGAGTGGTTGTCCTACTTTCCTCCATCTGGTGAAGCCTGGGTCAAGTTGCTAACTATATCAGGACCCAACACTGGACTGCAATAAAAAAAAAATGAGACAGAAGGAAACTCATCGTCACTTTAGTTGGGCTATAATTTAATTCCAAAATGGCCCACCATTTGACTGCTCTCCTGGGAACTGAACAATGTGGAGTCTTTAGCATCACAGCTGCCCACTCAGGCCCCAGAGGTGGGAAGTGGGTGGGCCATGCCCAGTGCTTCATATTAAACACATCATTTTTCCAGTGATTTATCAACCATGTACCAGACAGGGCCAGCAACTGAAAGTATCTCCAGCTGCTACCAAAATGGCTCATAGGCCCAGAACCTGAGAAAAATTAGACCAGTGTAAGACTTATACTTCTATTCTGAAAGGACTCTTGATATTTTCTATGCTGCTACTTAGAGTATCATGGAATTACAGAGTTGGAAGGGTCCTGGTTATCAGACCAGAGGATCATAGATTTGGAGCTGAAAAGGACATTAAAGGTCATTGAGGTCAACCTCCTCATTGTATAGATGAGGAAAGTGAGGCACAGAGAAGTTAAGTGACATTTATAGCTAATAAGTGTTTGAGGCAGGATTTGAACACTGGTCTCCCTGATTCCAAAACCAATGCCCTCCATCACACCATAAGAATACTTTCTACAATATACCCATCAAGTGGTTATCTAGTCTTTGAAAATACACATTATGAATGAATTAACTAATTAATTAATGAGGAAGGGGGGAAGAGAGCAAGCATTTATTGATTGAACAAATGAGTGAAAAAAAAATTTGTTGAGTATTTACAATAAGTCAAGCACTAACTATCATGGCAGCCTATCCCATTTTGGGAGAGTTCTAATTATTAGAACACTTTTCCTGACGGCCAGCCTAGATTTGGTTCTTTGTAACTTCTATCCACTGTTAATAGTTCTGCTCCCTGGGGTCCAACCAAAATAAGTACAATCCTCTTTTCTTTGACAGCTTCTCACTCCACAAGCACAAATCACTACCCCCTTCACACTTTAATAGACCATAAGGAGTCTTATTCATGAACTTCTGCATCAGACAGAGTCATCACCCAACTATAGACCTGAAGATGAACCTCTCTAAATTTAGCTCGTCTAGTTCTTCAAGGATAGGAATACATTTTGCCTCCAAGTCCATAATTGAAGCCTTTCAATCTTCATGAGACCTCCATGTCATTGCTCTCTAGTGACCCTTTAAGAGTTCAGCATCATCACTATGACATGAAAAGGCATCATAGGAGGACTTAGGAGCATAGATTCAGATACTTAGAGCAGGAAAGAAATTTAAAAGTCAGTTAATCCAACTCCCTTATTTTACAGGTAAGGAAATTGA
Source organism: Vombatus ursinus (assembly GCF_900497805.2). Lineage (NCBI taxonomy): Eukaryota > Metazoa > Chordata > Mammalia > Diprotodontia > Vombatidae > Vombatus > Vombatus ursinus. The sequence continues at coordinate 7,135,078 of NW_020954713.1, read as the reverse complement.
GGCCCAGAGATATAAAGTGACTTGCCTGAGGTCATATGAGTAGCAAGTGTCAGAGCTAAGACTGAATTCCAAATTCCCTTGGATCCAAAATTTAAAGATCTTTTCATGGCACCACTTCAATCTGCATCAGCTTCAGCTTTATAACAAGGTGCCTCTCCTTGGTTAAATTCAACATCTCTAATCTCATCACCATTCTGCTAACTCAATCCTTGACTGACACCAACTCCCTCAACTTCCTCTCCCCTTTGATTAGAGGGCTGGGGGCAGAGTACCAAATTCCTCCCAATGTTTTCCTTTATAGAGGGCAGAAACTGGACTGGGAAGAATAAGAATTGTCTGGGGATTTCTGTAGACTAATAGATGTTCATACCTTATTCATAAGAGTTCATTGTCCAAGCATACTCTGGACAACCCTTACTTTATTAGTGGCCTACCTGGTTTCATTAATTTGGGTTTGAGCACCTTGTAGGAAGTAGGGTCCCATTTCAATCCAGCATGTGTTTATTATTCTATTACTACAGGCAAGGATCTGGGATAGGTATTAGGTATACATAGGAAAAAAAGTTAATTAAAAAAAATCAGTCTCTGATCCCAATGAGCTTGCATTATACTGGAATGATCCATAGTTATGTTCAAAATTCTCCCCAAGCAACACCAACTACATGAACCTTTCTTGATTCTCCTACCCACTAATGCCCTCACCTCCCTTCCAAAAATTACTATATACCTATATTTTATATACATACATACATATTTATGTAAATGTTTTCCCTGAAACAATATAAACTTATTGAGGGCACAGACTATTTCTTTTTTGTCTTTGTATCTCTAGCACCAACCACAGGTACTTAGCACATAGTATTTAATAAATGTATTATTTACATACCTGCCATAGTGCCTCAAACAAAGTAGTTACTTAATAAATGCTTCTTGATCAACTAACTGATAAACTTCAAACCATAAAACAGCAAATTCTAATCCCTAGCATTCAAATCCATAAAGTTCCTCTCATGATTTAAGCCCTTCCTCACTTCTCCTTGGGAGAGGTGGAAGTTGGTCAGGGTTCATTCTTTGGAGGGTGTGAATGGTTAAGAATCCTTCCAGTTCCTTTTCTTTTCTAATTCCAAGGCTATGATACCCAAGTATCTAAAGCCATCTCTATGCATTACAGTACTAATGATGTGTCAAGTAGATCAGTCAACAAAATGGAGTGAGGGCAAAACAGGACACGTGGAAAAGGACTTATAAAGAAAGAAGATCTGGCTCCTATCTGAAACACAATTTAAGAAAGGATCCAAGAGGAAAAAGCAAACCACCCAGCCATAGAACCTGAAAACGACAAGAGACTGAGAGATAACAGATAGAGTACTGGGAAATGATGTATTACTTTTCTCAAAGGAAATGCAAACTATCAGGGAAAAATCTCCTTCTATCCAATTAGGAAATGGAACATTCATCTTGGGGATGGTCTGGCATTGCATCTGCATGGCATGAATAATTCCAATTTATACAATAAAAGGGCTGGTGCAGCAAAACATTATTGCTCCCACAAATTTCCCTCCAGGGGATCTATTTGTCCACTGGACTTGAACCCCTTTTACATCACTCATTAACTAATAAGACCCATCCTTGCAGTGCCTGGAGAAAAAATTTATATCCTATTATTTAAAAGAAAAAGAATGCTTCTGCATGTGAACACTGGAGATTTCTTTGTTATTCCCCAAAAGCTTATTTGAGAGGGGAAATGTTAATGCCTTTGAAATAAAAATGCTAATCATAGCTTCATTAATATTTAATGATTGATGGCATTCCTCAGAAAGCCAAAGGCACAGAATCTAGAGTGTTATCAGCATTGTCCTTTGTCTCAAAGCATAGCCACCCCCAACTCACACTGTCACTAATATAGTCCAGACATGTTCTTGTAACTTCTTGCCTGGGCTTTTGGAATCACTTTCCAGTTGTCTTCCCTGCCTTTTCAACCCACCCCATCCCCCATTCCCATCACCAGATTAATCTTAATGCACAAACTTGAGAGGCAGCATGGCATAATGGACAGAGAGCAGGTAAACCTGGGGTCAATCTTGCCTCTGTCACATACTGGCTCAGATCCAGACCCCCTCACCCCTTCTCCAATAGATGTAGTCCTACTATTCATGTGGAGAAGATAGAGAAATGTGGATTCAATCAAAGCACAATCAGATGGACTCAGAACCAGTCTGATAGCCTAACTCAAAAACCAGTTGTTAATGATCAGACTGTGAGCTACCTGAGAGCAGAAATGGTCTTTGCCTTTATATCCCCAGCATTTAGCACCGTCTAATAAATTAACAAATGTTTCCTGACTTTTTGACTTAGGTCAAAATGTCAAAGAAATAGAAGGTCTCCAGTGGAGTACCCCAGGAATCTGTGCTTGGTCCTATGTTCTTTAACATTTTTATCAATGACTTAGATAAAGGCACTGGTGGCATGCTCATCAAATTTGCAGATGACACAAAGATGGGAGGGAGAGCTAAGACACTGGATGACAAATCAAACAGAATTTTGACAGGCTAGAGCACTGAGTTAATAAGAGCACTGAATTATAATAGAGCACTGAATCTAATAAGATGAATTGCATTAATAATTTCAATGTAAAAATCTTGTACTTGGGAACAAAATATCAACCACACAATTATAAGATGGCAAAGGCAATTGTTCTGAAAAGGATCTGAGGGTTTTAGTGGACCTCCAGTTCAATACACTAAATGTGATCTTGACTTTCATTGAGGGTCATAGTATCAGGACAGTTTCACTATATTTTGCCCTAATCCGGCCTAAACTATATTCAGTGTTGGGTTCCATGGTTTAAGAAGTAAATTGATAAGCTGGAGAGCATCCATAAGGGGGCAACCAGGTTAACGAGAGGCCTTGAGTCCATGTCAAATGAGGACTGGTCAAAGAAACTGTGCATGTTTGGCTTGTAAAAGGAAAGACTCTGGGAAGATAGGATGGCTATGAACAACCTAGACTTGTATTTGAGAAACTAGACTGTTCCATATGGCCCCAGAGCAGTGGATACAAGTCTGAAAGAAGCTAATTGAGGCCGAATGTCAGGACAAACTTTCTAACCATTCTGGCCATCCCAAAATGGAATAAGCTGCTAGGATGGGTGGTGGGTTCCCTCTCCATGGAGGTCTTCAACTAGAGATTGAACCACCACTCATTGGTTATGTTATAGTGAGGATTCCTTTTGTCTAAGTGATGGACCAGATGATCTTTGGGCATCCTTTCAACTTTCAGATTCTGTGATTCTATAAACCTTGATTTTCCCATTTATGACTGTTTTCTCTCCTCAGATTACCTTAGAATTACTTATTTTACTATGTTTGTTATTTGTAAAATGCAAACTCCTTGAGGGTAGGAATTATTTTGTTAGTGTATTTATATACCTAGAACCTCTCACAATATCTTGAGCACAGTATAGTGCTTAATAAATGTATGTTGGGTCAGATTAAATGTTATGGGTAGGCAGCATATGATGGAGTTGATCTTAGACTCAGGAAGATCTGGGTTCAGATCCTGTCTCTAACACATACTGGCCATATCTTGGGAAATTGATTTATCCTCTCGGTACTCTAGGCCAGTAGTGGTCAAGATCAAATAGGAAGGAGGGTCATTAAACTGTACAGAAGGATCCCTGTGGGCTGCATATTGACTTAGAAAACCAAATATTAATGCTATTTGTGTTTTGTTGTGATTTTATTTATTTTATTAACTATTTCCTTATTAGGTTTTAATTTGGTTTGGGTTGCACTCTGGCGTGTTGTGGACCACATGAGGCCTGGAAGCTATGTGGGTCCCACTGTCCAAGTGTTTGACAGCTCTGTGTAGTTAACTCCCTAAGGCCATAAGGAGTTTCTTTGCTGGGAAATGACAAAAATGACAGGTCCCACCTCCCCTCCCCCAAGCTCTTCCCCTTCCCCTGCCCAAATCACCCTGTAGTCTCTATGAATATCAAATAAGATGATGTAAGTAAAGTGCTTTGCAAATTATAAAGTGCTACAAAATGTGAGCTATTTTCATTGTTCTCCTCAAAGGCTTTCAAAGATGCTCAACTGCCTACAGGATAAAGTCCAATTCTCTTATCCTGGCATTTAAGGCCTTCTACAAATCTTCCTTCAATTTACCTTTCCAGCCTTAATCTCACACTACTTCCCAACTGATACTCCATGCTCTATCCTGTTGTTGTTGTTGTTGTTGAGTTGTATCTGACTCTTCATGACCCCATTTGGGGTTTTCTTTGCAAAGACACTGGAGTAGTTTGCCATTTCCTTCTCCAGTTCATTTTACAGATGAGGAAACTGAGGCAAACTGGGTGAAGTGACTTGCCCAGGGTCACACAATAGGAAGTATCTGAAGCCAGATTTGAACTCAGGTCTTCCTGACTCCAGGCCTGGTACTCTATCCACTGTACTCCCCAGCTGCCCTAGAGGCTTGTGCCCTTCAGCATTTGGCATATATGCCAGCCCCAATCTCTCTCCTAAGTTCCAGGCCCACTTTACCAAAAGCTTACTGAATATTTTGAACCGGATGGTCCATTGACATCTGTGACAGGAACAATATCTCCTTTACATAAGTTAGACTAGTTTTCCCCTAAAAATGCAATGAAACAGTTTCAGAAACTTAATTGATTTCACCATTAACATAGCTTCCCAGACACCTAAGGTGTAAAAAGTCCATGCCACAAGGTGTCTTTGGCTCACCCTTCTGACTCAGCTGCACCATGTCAAATCCAGAGGCCAGGGGAGCGACACTCACATGAATCAATGCTTTATTGTTGCTGAATAGCCTTTCCATGCTGTTATTAGGTAAGGTTCTTTTATTAAATGTTGCATGATCTAGGAGCATCTCATTTCATGCCAACTATCTCAGTCAGGCTTAGCCCAGAATGAAATCTCAAACTCAACATGTCCAAAATAAAACGTATTCTCCTTACTCAAAAACCCACCCCCACTTCCAAATTTCCCTATTTCTGTCAAGGGCATCACCATTCTACTCTCTCAGGTTCATGACCTCTGCATTATCCTTAACTGATTTGAAAGATCTGAAGTTTTTTTTTCAGCATCAGGAATACTTATTCCACTTTTAAGTAGTTCTACTTGGTAACACCCAAAATATCAAAGACCACAAGATATTGGAGGTCCCTCCATTTCAGGTTGCCTCTTATCTAATTGTCCTTTTTCTTGGACCCTGGCTAGAGGCTAGAGTGCTTCAGGAGCAGCAGAGAAGAGAGGAGGGGAGGGGAAATGAAGGAAGGAAGAACTGAGCACAACAAAGATGGGATTATATGGAGAATGAGGTGCTTGATAGAATATCCCACAGAGAGGGGATGACCTGAAAATGAGGGACAAAGTTTTAATTCATTCCAAGAAGGCTAAGGGATATGGCAGTTTTTGTGTGTCCAGCATTGCCACCCTGCTGATTAAGAAGACCATGGGTTCCTGATATGCTTGTATAAAACAATGAAATAGGGGTAGCTACACTGCTCTTTTCAAAATATAGCAAAGATGGTGGGCATATCCACATTGTCCACATAAGAGTCAAACTCCCAGTCATCTGGCTTCACAGGAAGAGTCTTCAAGTACAGATTTCCAAAGGCCTTTTCTCTAATCAGCACTTTGGCTAGCACCATAATACCTACACATTATAAAGTAAAGGGCTTTGAGAAACAGAATTAGAATTGCAAAAGGGACCAAAACAAAAGTAGAAAAAACAGACAGACATACAGACAGAGACAAAGAGAAACAGAGTCAAAGACGAGAAAGAGAGAGAGAGAGAGAGAGAGAGAGAGAGAGAGAGAGAGAGAGAGAGAGAGAGAGAAGAGAGAGATTTCAGTATAAGAACCAAAAAAGGCAGACATGTAGTTGGGCAAATAAGCTGGCAGATCTCCTAGGGCCAAATGGTATGGCCAATTTCCACAATTTATTGCCTGGCATTATAGATGCTCATATTTCAAATGCCAATTCCCTTTTACATTGGGCTTTTATTTCCCCTCCAGAGGAAACTACTGGATTGTCCTTTACATCTAGATGGAGCAGACAAAATAATCCTCACAAGAAAACTACCAGTGATTTAGTTCAGAAAATATTGTCATACTTTGCATCCTGAAACATTTCACACACAGTCATGCATACTTATAATTTCCCTCTTCTCTTCTTCCTTCTCTGTCCTCCCTCTCTCATTTTCTCTTTCTCTTTCTGTCTGTCTCATGTCTCACTCTCTTCTCTCTCACTCTCTCATTCTCTCTTCCTCTCTCTCAATTACTCTCACTCTCTGTTCTTCTCTGTCTCTCTCGTTCTCTCTGTATATCTCTCTTCTCTGTATTTCTATCTGTTTCTGTCTTTGTCTCTGGTTCTCTTTGTCTATATCTCTCAGCTATTTCATATTGAGATTGTTTTGTATTTATCATATAAATTTTATATTTCCTCATCTGGGTGCATACTGTGTTTCCCAGTGAGATTTAAGGCCTTCAAGGGCAGAGACTGATTTGTCTTTGTCTTTGTACCCCCAATGACCAACACAATGTCTGGCACGTGGAAGGTGCTTAAGAAATGCTTGTTGGATTGAATTCACTCTCTTTCATAGGTTCAGAGATCTTTTTGCCTGGACTATTGCAAGGATCTAATTGGTCTCCCTGACTTGTCTCTCACCTCTCCAAACTATCCTCCATATAACTACCAAAGTGACTTTCCTAAAGCTGAAGGCTGCCCATATCATTCCCCCACTCAATAAACTCTGATGGCTCCCTATTGCATTTAGTTTAAAATGTAAGTTCCTCAGTTAAGTCTTTAAAGTCCTTCACACCTGGTCCCAGGCTATCTTTCCATACTTACTGCACCTTACTCCTCTTACATTGTTACTCTTCTCACACTCTGCAGCCCAGCCAACATGGGTCTTCCATTTTATACCTCCCTTTCTCCTTTGTACTAGTTACGCTCCATGCCTGGAATTTCCTCTCATCTCTGCCTCCTGGAGATACATTATCTTACCCACTTTCTCCCTATTTTCTTCCTCTCTCCTTTGCACTCACTCTTTCTATAACTTTCTCTCTTTCTCTCTCTCTCTCTCTCTCTCTCTCTCTCTCTCTCTCTCTCTCTCTCTCTCTCTCTCTCTCTCTCTCTCCCTTCACCTTCCATGTGTGTATGGGTAAACGTATACAAGGAATGGATTAGACAGGATGGGAGATCCAGTTTGTCTATTTTATACCATTGTACCAAGGCAACAGTCCTTTTTCCTAGGAAGCAGGTTTGAAGATTTAGAGGAAGAAGGGGCTTTAGAGATCATTTAAAACAATCTTCTCATTTTATAGACAAGGAAATTGAGGCACAGAGAAGTTAAGTTGACTTGCCCAAGATCATCCAGGCCACATTAGGAGCAGAGTCAGGATTTGAACCCAGGTCCTCTGAATGAAAAGTCAGTACTTTTTTCTCTTTGTCACACTCACTATAAAAGACCTTTGTTTTTAATTCTCTGAGAGTTTAGGAAATATGCTTAACCCTTATAACCCTGGTTTCTCTTCTGTTCTCATGGCAGACAAAAAGATAACAAATGATGCCAGTTTCATTAAGCCAAAGAACAAGCAGAAGGGGGTGTCAAGTCAAGTCAACGAGAGTTTTGTGAAGCACCTACTATGTGTCAGGCACTGTGCTAAGCATTGGGGATACAAAGAAAGGCAAACCTCAAAGAGACCCTCAAGGAGGTTCCAGTCTAATGGAGAGACAACATGGAAACAACTACATACAAACAAGATCTGTAAATATATGTACATATGTGTGTATGTGTTAAACATCTATATATATATGTATGTATGTATGTATATTGTAAATTGGAGATAATCAACAGCAAAAAGGCACTAGCATTCAGGTGGAATAGACCACACGCTCTATGAGGGCAGAGGCTATATCTTAACTAAATTATGTAAGATCTTCTGATGCCTAGAATAACATAAGCACTTAATGTATTTTTAATTGAATGAGCTAAAATGAAGCTGCCAGTGGGGCCAGGAGGTATGACGCACACCTCAGGTACAAGATTGAGTCTCAATTAGGCATTTTGCATGAATTGAGGTCTTTGTCTGACTGTCATATGGAAGCCAAAAGGTGAAGTATAGGGACCCTACCCAATCCAGAGCCTAGCACAGCATCTCCATCTGAGTAAGCACATATTTATTGATTTTAAATGAATTCAGAGAAGCAAAGAATTCCAAAAATCATTGAGTCCAACTTGTAGCTAAATAGGCATTTCAGATTTACTTACCTAGCCCTAATCTCTCTGACCTCCAGTCTTATATCTCCATCTTGAACTAAGACGCTTCAGAGATATCTTAACCTCAATCTGTCCAAAACTGAACTCATTATCTTTTCCCAAAAACGCTCTCCTTTTCTCAACTCCCTATTACTGTCAAGGGTACCACTGTCTTCCCAGTTACCCATGCTCACAACCTAGGTACCCTCCTTAAATCCTCACTCCCTCACACCCTCCACACATCTAATCTGTCACTAAGTCCTGTCTGTTTTGCCTTTCTAACAGTTTATCCATTTCCCCTTCTTTCCTCTAACACTGTCATCATTCTAGTATATAGGCCTTCACCATCTGTATTAGTGCAATAGCCTGTTGGCTGGTCTCCTTTCCACATGCCTATCCACACTCCAGTCCATCCTTCACTCGGTTGTCATACTGAAATTCCTGCCTGGCACATAGTAGGTGCTTAAAAAATATTTACTGATTGATTGACCATGTCACTAGTCCTGACTCCACATTTAATAAACTTCAGTGGCTCCCTATTATTTCCAGGACCAAATATGAAATGCTTTGACATTCAAAGCCCTTCATATCCTAACTCCTTCCTACATCATTAGCCTTCTTAGACCCTGCTCCTTCCATGTACTCTGTGAACTAGTGATACTGGTTTCCTCACTTTTCCTCACATACAACACTCTTATCTCCTGATGCCTATCATTTTCACTTGATGTCCTCCATGCTTAGAATATTTTCTCTCATCTTTGCCTCCTGGATTCTTTCAACTAAGGTTTACCTTCTACACCAAGGCCCTCCCAATCCTCCTTCATCTTAGTGCTTAGTGCTAAGAGACCCCATCCCACCCCCAATTATCCTGTAGGAATCTTGTTTGCACATAATTATTTGAATGTTCTCTCCCTCGTTAGACTATTAAATGCCCCCTTATAGTAGGACCTTCCCTCATCCGTTTTCTTTGTACCTCCAGCATTTATGAAAACACAAAGATAAGTAAATATCCCATATTTTGTGGCATTTCAAAGGGGGCTTGAATATAAGGCAAGAGAAGATGGGAACAATGTTACTATAGGGTGGGGGAATCCCTTTTCTATGTTCTCTGAGTTCCTAGTAGTTTCATACATTCCCTGAGGCTAATCTGTCCAGAGCACTTTTCTGTTTGACCCTGAACTTGAAAGGGGTTGATGGGGCCAGCCAAGGAAAGTCAAGGGAGTGTGAGACAAAAAGGAAGGTCACAGATTGTAACCTTATAGGATGAGTGGGCAATGATGGAGTAGGAAGTCAGAGCAGTAGCATTAGTAGAGTCTGAATGCTGAAACCTCCCATTGAACTTTGATCTGAGTCCCATCAGGCATTGCCACTCTGCAGTCACAGAAGAAAGCACTGAAGAGCCGGGGACAGAATCTCAGAACTAGCTAGTGAGCATCTGGGATGCAGGAATAGGACAATGACGAAGCTGTCTAATAATGATGACACCACCCTGTGCTTTCCTGGGGACAGAGACTGTCTCACTTTTCATCGGGCTCCACTCTCTTATTTTGTCTGTTTTCTGGATGGAGAGGGAGCTAGTCACATAGCTCTTAACTTCCCACCCATGACAGCCAACTCTGGCTGCTCTTAAAACTGCTATTTCTGTAAACCATATTATTTTAAGCATTCCCTTATTATGTGTGAGTATTAAAATCTGGATGGCCATTTAAATCTGTGCCAGTTCTGCTTACTTTAATGCTAAAAATGAAATTGGGAACTGAAGGAGGGCAAAACCCCAGGAGGGAAAGAGATACAAATGATTGGGGTTTAATCCCAATATGACTCAAGTTAATGCCACCAAGGCAAGACTTCTGGCTGGAGATTCAAAGAGCCAGGGAGAGATGATAATTTATTTGAGGGAGAAGAGGAACAATTCTCTGGACCAGATATTCTTAGCACAAGTATGAAGGGAGAGTGAATTAATAGCTACATGGCCCCCATTTCTCTCCTTTGCCTGTATTTGGTTCTAATATGAAGTCTTTTCAGATCATCCCAACTGGGAAAGCCCTCCCTCCCAAAACTACCTTGTATTTATTTTGATTTCACAGTCTAATGGGAGAGACAACAAGCTCTAGACAGGATAAATAGGAAGTAATCAACAGAGGGGAGGCACTAGAATCAAGGAGGATTGGGAAAGACTTCCCTGTAGAAGGTGGGATTTTAGTTGACATTTGAAGGAAACTTGGAAAGCCAAGAGATAAAGAGGAAGAACATTCCATGAATGAGAAGAAGTCAGTAAAAATGTCAAGAACTGGGAGATACAGCATCTTGTTTGAGGAACAAGGAGGCCAGCCACACTGTAAGTGCTTAATAAATGCACTCTGTCTCTCTCTGTCTCTCTGTTTCTGTCTGTCTCTGTCTCTTTCTCAAATGTTTCAATTAGTAGAATAAAAGAGTTACTGAGAAGATCAGGGAAGACTTCCTAGAGAAGGTGGCATATAACTTGGACTTTAAAAGTTCCACCTACCCGTGATACTCACTAGCTATGTAACTCTGGAAAAGTCCCTTAACCACTCTCTGCCTCAATTTCTTCATCTGACAAATAAGGGGGTTGGTCTCAATGATCTCTAAGGTCCCTTCAGACTCTACATAGTTTATGAGCTCATGAGTCTATGAGGAGAGCATTTTAAGTATGAGGAGCAGTTTATACTAAGGTCTAGAGGCAGGAATGTGTAGGGGATGTACAGGGAACATGGTAAGAGCAAAAAATAAAAATCCTCTGTTGCTGTGATAATGAGCATGAGGGCACTTGATTCATGCTGTACCCAAAGCCACGTCTGCCAAAATACCTGCAGCTATTGGGCTAGAAAGGGGAGCCTCGGAAGCTGCCTGCAGGTAGACGCACTGCTGGTTTCTCTTCAAGAACGGCTTCAGAGACTCATGGGAAGAGCATTGCCAGCTGGGAGGCAGGGAGTCTGGATTCTGTCTCTTGACTCCTGATTGGGAGCATTTAAGTTCACTGTATCTTCTTTTGCCCACCTGTGAGAAGGACCAGGCTAATATTGCCCGCCCTCACTTAGTTCTAAGAGAAATCCACAGAAAATGAATGAATACAAACAGCATCTACCTCTTTCAACTCACGGTCACTGAGTCTAGAGTCAGGGGACCTGCACCTACATCCCACTTCTGATAGTTACTACCCATGTGACCTTAACTAAATTTCTTACCTTCTCTCAATCTCAGTTTCTTCATCTATAAAATGAACTAGATAGCCTCAGAGGTTCCTTTTAGCTATTGACTGATAATCTTATGACCCTATAATTTGTTGAGCACCCCAAATTGGTGTGGAGACTCAATATTGGTGCTAGAAGATAGCGTTGAAGGGCCATCGGATTGAATGCTAAGAGGCACCTTAGATGTCACCTAACTCAGTCCCCTTATTTTACAGAACAGGACACTGAGACTCAGAAAGTGAAAATCACATGCTCAAGGTCACACGGGAGTAAGCAGAAAAACCAAGGTTCAAGCCCAGACCCTCTAATTGCTGAGTACCACCTGACCCAGTGAGAAAAGGTAGCCATTGCCACTGGTCCTGACCCCCCGGCATTACAAATCTAACTGGGAAAATTCAACACATTCACAATTAAAAAAAAACTTAAGAATGCTTATGTTGTGGCATATGGACCAAAGTGGGAATGAATATACAGCAAACACACATACATACACACACACACACACACACACACTTGTGTTATCTTTGCAGAGTGAGGCAATCACTCATCCATGCAACCTACATCTCTTGAGCTCCATTGTACCTCAGCTGGATACAAGGTTCTTTACAAGGACCTTAGATGGATGATGAAATCAGAGAAAATTACTTGGAGGAAAAAAAGTTGTGAGCTGGGAGTCCCATGGACATTCTAAGGTTCTGAAACAAAATCTGATAATAAGAAATAACAGAGCAGTATCTAGGAAATCTTCCCTCAGAGGTAAGAAAAGTTGGGCAAGGTTGGCAGTGTTGCAGAATTTAATCCATAGGAAAAGGCTGTCACATAAGGCAGTCTAATGATTCCAGTCATGTTGGGACAGGGGTGACCCATCTCCCAGAAAATTTTGCTACCATTCCAGTAGGGGTGGAGGAATGTGGGCACCATGGTAATGAGTCCATAGGAGTGACATGTTGGGGGAAATTGCATCCCAATGGCAATGGGACAGAAAATCTTTGTGTATATAGAAATGTGTGTGTGCGTGTGTGTGTGTGTGTGTGTGTGTGCGTGTGTGGTCACCTCCCACTAGACTATAAGTTCCTTGAAGGCAGGGATAGTTTCATTTTTGTCTTTATAACTCTAGTGCCTAGCACAGTACTTGGCACATAGGTACTTTAAAAAATATTTGTTGATCAGGGCAGTTAGGTGGTGCAGCGGATAGAGCACTGGCCCTGGATTCAGGAGGACCTGAGTTCAAATCTGGCCTCAGACACATAACACTTACTAACTGTGTGACCCTGGGCAAGTCACTTAACCCCCATTGCCCAATCAAAAAAATAAAAAAAAATATTTGTTGATTGAGTTGCAGGAGGGAGGACAAGTGCCCCTATTGATGATGGTGCCCTGTGATAAAACTCCATTTACCTTGTGCTAATGTTGGCTGGGGGGTGTGGTAGAGAAAGAAATGATACAAAACAGAAGAGATTGTGCAAAAGAACTCTGTTGGGTCCAGGACACCCAAGTAGCTATCGAAGACTGACCCCAATCTGGCTCAGGGAAGCCCATACAGACGAATGATTTTCATCAGCATTACTACAGTGCTAATACCATCCTCCTTGCTTCCTCCTTCTCTGTTTCCTTGTTTTTAAATGAGCATTTTAATTGCCTAAAATTGAGCAGTGAAGAATGAAGAATGATTTGATCATTCTTTTTTTTTTTCATTTACTAAACTTTAATTAAAAATCATTAAAGGAAAACCATTAAAAAAAAAAAACACAAAGCCCAGTCCTGACTCAAAAAAATAAGTAAGATTAAACACTAGGTGACTCCTCCCAGTTTAGTATTTTTCCACCATATTCTGGGTTCCCTTGGAGGGGGTGCCAATGGGCCATCTTAAAACCCAGAAAATTTATTTGTGAAAAGAGAAGTCCTGTCTAACCCATTTGGTTCAGCTGTACTAGACATTGAGGACAGCCCTAGATCTCTGATTTCATTGGTGTAGCCAATAATCTCTAGTCCAAGGCCATACCTTCTCTGCCTGGAGCACTGAGAAATTGAGTGGTTTGCATGTGGTCACATGTGTGCCAGTATGTGTCAGCAGTGAGACTTGAGCCTAAGTCTTCCCCATTTTCAGGCTGTTTCTCTATCCATTATAACATGATACCCTCATGAACTGAAGATGCAGGGACAAAAAGCAAAAGCCTCTACTGTCGAAGACTATCTAATAAGAGGGCTATGACTTTCACAAACTAATGCATGTTAGAAGGCTGGGTGTGGTATATTGGTGCCTGTCTGTCATTCCTGCTACTGGGAAGGCAGAGAATGGTTGATGATGGGATGTCAGCACCAAGTCCAGCACTAATGTGATGAGTTCCCCAGAAACAGGGGCCACCAAGCTGCCCCAGGAGAGAAGAACTGAACTCAGAGAGAAAGGAGCAGTCCAAAGCTCCAATGAAAAGTAGTGATGAGTTCAGGTGCATGAATGGCCATTGCATTTCCAATGTGGGTGATATAGGGAGATGCAGTTTCAAAAATAGGGCAGCTAGGTGGCACAGTGGACAAAACTCTGGATCTGGAATCAGGAAGACCTGAGTTGAAATCCAGCCTCAAACACTTGCTAGACTCATATCCCAGATCTTTCCTGTTCAGGAAAGTAGTGTTCCCATCAGTTATGCCTGCCTGTATGCCTGTGTGACTCTGGACAAGTCACTTCACCCTGTTTGCCTCAGTTTTCTCATCTGTAAAATGAACTGGAGGTGGAAATGACAAATCACTCCAGTATCCTTGCCAAGAAAACCCCAAATGGAATCACAGAGTCAGACACAACTGAAACAACCGAGCAGCAACAACAAATTTCAAATAAATCAAACAAAAAACCCAAATGCCTATGAGAAAAGATAGAAAGTTATATGAGCAAATCAGTAACCTCTCTGGCCCTCAGTTTCATGCTTTGTAAAAATTAGAAGATTTGATTCTGTGCTAATCAATCAATAAGCGTTTGCAAAATAGCTACTTATTTCCAGGCCTGGTGGAAGGTGCTGGGGATTCAACGACAACAATGAAATGGTCCCTGCCCTCAGGAAGCTTACATTCTATTAGGGAAATACTGTAGCTTCTAACTCTAAGATTCTATAATTCTGTGGAAGTTCAGATATCATATGATACCTGCATTCATGTTCACAGTCCAACAAAGGAAGAGGACACAACATATGCAATTAGAATATACAACATTATAAGATAGGAGCCTTGGTGAATTAAAAACGAAAGAGATCTGTGACCTCCAAGAGGACCTGCAGAATCTTATCCAAAAGAGGATAAGAGGGTTAATAAGAGGGCTATGACTTTCACAAACTAATGCATGTTAGAAGGCTGGGTGTGGTATATTGGTGCCTGTCTGTCATTCCTGCTACTGGGAAGGCAGAGAATAGTTGATGATGGGATGTCAGCACCAAGTCCAGCACTAATGTGATGAGTTCCCCATCTTAAGGATGGCAACAAGGCTCAATGAAGAGTTAAAGGACATGGATCTGAATCTTGTCTCTGCTACTTCCAACCTGGGTGAGCAAATCACATCACCTCCCTGGGCCTCACTTTGCTTACCCATAAAATGGGTATGAGGGGAATGGTTCAGATGGATTTCCAAAGTCCCTTCTAACTCTAAAGTTCTGATCCTATCAACTTGGATGCATGGGGAGAGTCGGATAAAATAATCTCTAAGTTCTTATCCAGTTTGATGACATCTGGTGGCTAGGTGGTCTGCCTCTAAGGTCCCTTCTCACATTACCATTTTATAGTTCCACAATCCAGCTCAGTTGGAATTGGATTCAACTGAACAGCCACAGAACCGTCAGAAGAAGGCATGCTGGGTGACTTGTCTATTCACTCATCAACTGCCTGGCATATATAGCAGGCACTTAATAAATGCTCTCCCTACCTATCTATATATTCATCTCACCAGATGCCATGGATTCAAGTATTATCTTTATGCTGATGACTCTCAAATCTACTTAGCAAACCTCTCTTAATTTCAGATTAGCATTTCCAACTGTTTATGGATGTGTGTCCCAACAGAATTTTAAACTCAACATGTCCAGAACTGAACTAGTTATTTTTTCTCCCTAATCCTCCCTTCTTCTAACTTCCCTCATTACTGTAGAGGACACAACCATCCTCCCAATCCCTTCACAACTTAAGTGTTACCCTCAATTCCTCACTCTCTGTCTCTCTCACCCTCTATATCCAGTCAAGTTGCTAAGCTCTGTCGATTTTAGCTTTCCGTTATTCCTCTTTCTCTCCTCTCTGACACTGCCATCACCCTAATGCAGGTCTTCATCAACTCATATCCTAGATCTTTCTTGTTCAGGAAAGTAATGTCCCCATCAGTTATGCCTGCAAGTTCTTGGACAGGCTGGAACCTGGATGAACTAATTCCATCACACCCACTATGGACACGAATTCTCATAGATGTAGTTGGTATAAAATAGGATGCTATTCTCACTTGGGCAGTAAGGGACAGGTTGGGCTCAGTTTCAAATTAGTTTCTGCTCTGCTTCGTCTTTGCTTACCTCCAAGGCCTGCTTCCTCTTATCACTATAGATTAAGAGTTGGAAGCACTTGAAACGTCATCTATTACAACCCCTTCATTCTTCAGATGAGAAAATCGAGACGTAGAGAGGTTACATGAGTTATCAAAAGTTGTAGCAAAAAAAAAGTACAGTCAAGCAAGCTTCATCATCAGTCATCTGTAATAGTAGTTGGTTATTCCATCGATCCTAGTTGTCAAGCTTTTCAAAGTTGTTATTCTTTACACTGCTGTAATTTTAGTAATGTTCCCTTGGTTCTGCTCACTTCACTACGCATCAGCACACACAGGTCTTCTTGAGTTTCTT
Organism: Vombatus ursinus; assembly: GCF_900497805.2. Taxonomy (NCBI): domain Eukaryota; kingdom Metazoa; phylum Chordata; class Mammalia; order Diprotodontia; family Vombatidae; genus Vombatus; species Vombatus ursinus. Next base: position 7,118,721 of record NW_020954713.1, on the reverse strand, counting down.
TGAAATCATTCATTTCATCATTTCTTACAGGGCAATAATGCATTCTCCAATACATGGGTACCCCCTTAATTTCTAGTTTTTTGCTACTTAAAAAAACTACTATAAATATTTTTGTATACACAGGTCCTTTCCCTCTTCATTCCTTTGGGGTATAGACCTACTAGTGGTATAGCTGGGTCAATTCAATCTGTTTTCTACTCAACTGCCAGTGTGAACTTTCTTAAGGCATAGGTCCAATGATGCCACCCTCCCCTCTATTCACTTAACTCCAATGGCTCCCTATTATCTTCAGGATCAAAAATAAAACCCTATATTCATTGTATTGCCCTTCACCACTCTATAATACAGCAATATGTGCTGTTCTTGAACCCAACACTCCATCTCTTGACTCCATGTCTTTGCATTGGCTGTCTTCTCACGGCCCAAATGGTTTTAAACTCAAATCCTGTCTTTTACAGGAAGCCTTTCCCATTACTAGTGCTATCCCCTCTGTGATTGTCTTCCATCAGCTATATCTATATCTATCTGTCTGTCTATCTATCTATCTATCTATCATGTATCTATCTAATTATGTTGTTTTTCTCCCCCATTGGAATGTAAGCTCTTTGAAGAAAGGAGTCATATTTTTGCTTTTATTGGATCCTATCATAATGCTCATTAGATTGTAAACTCCTTGAGGGCAGGGGCTGTCTTTTGCATCTTTTGTATGCACAGTGCCTGGCACATAGTAGGTGCTTAATAAATGTTTGTTGATTAATTGGCACATAGTGATTAATAAATACTTGTTGACTGACTACCTGCATGATAATAAGTAAAACATTTCTCTTCTCTGGACCTTGGCGTCCATATTTGTAAAATGGATGGATTGGACTGATTCTTGAGGTCCCTTAAAGCTCCAAGTCCATGATCTTATTACTGTAAAATCCTTTGAGGACAGGGATCCTAGGAAAATAGCTCTAGATCTGGAAGGAATTTTAGAGATCATCTAGTTCCACACTTCATTTTATAGATAAGGAAACTGAGGCACAAAGAAGTTAAGCTACTTCTGGGGCCATAGAACTAGAGCTGGAAGGGATGTTTGAGTTAATATAGTTCATTTTACAATTCTGGGAACTAAAGACAAGAAATGTTAGGTGCATTGTCCAAGGTCACATAGGTAGGTGACCAAGTCAGGATTAAAACCCAGGTATTCTTGTTTCAAAACCCAGAAGTCTCTCCATTATGTCATACCACCTACCATTTCTTTTGACTCCCACAGACTTGAGCTCTCCATAACAGAAAAATAAAGATTTGTTGATTTGGAGTGGATTAAGAAAAGGCTCACTGGAACAGAATATTCCATAGAATTATATTTTGGTCAACCCCAAATATGACCCTTCTCCTTTACTCTAGTGGCATTTCTTAAAAAGGAGGGGTGGAGCTGAATTCTAAGTTTATCATTATTGCTTTCTTAGGCTGTAGGGACCCTTGAAGAAAATCCCATTAAGTATAATGCCTGTTTTCTAATCTTCCTATTTATCTTCATGGACCAGTTCAGTTATGTCCAATTCTTTGTGACCCCATTTGGGGTTTTCTTGGCAGAGATGCTAGAGTGGTTTGCCATTTCCTTCTTCAGCTCATTTTACAGGTGAGGAAACTGAGGTAAACAGGGTGAAGTGACTTGCCCAGGGTTACATAACTACTAAGTGTTTGAGGTCAGATTTGGACTCAGGTAGATGAGTGTTCCTGACTGCAGGCCCACTGCTCTATCCACTGAGCCACATAGCTGCCTTCTTCATAGGCTATTCCACTGTCAAACTGTTGTCAGAGATTCTCAAAGGTTTGGGTTGAGAAAGTCTGTGAAGTCTGAGAGAGGAGAGTTGGGTCTTAGAAAGACATTGGGCTATCTGCTGCTCTGATAGCCATTATCAGCTTACTTCCAATTAGCTATGGGATATCTCATTACCTTCTAGCCTATCACACTGATCCTGCTACTTTTGTTCTGGTTCAAGAGTAAGGCAGAAAATGACCCTGATGGAGCACCCATTGTTGGAGACACAAAGAAAGAGACAAGGGAGAACTTAGACTCTTGCTGGGGGGATAGGAAACAGATATACACATATTCACAAAACACCTTTGGGCACTTATATAGCAATAACAGCTAACAATTATATAGCATTTTAAGATATGTAAAACTCTTAACACACA
>NW_020954713.1:7090870-7116524 GCF_900497805.2 Vombatus ursinus | reverse complement strand
AAGAGGGAGAAAAGAAGAAGGAAGGAAGGAAGGAAGGAAGGAAGGAAGGAAGGAAGGAAGGAAAGAAGGAAAAAAGAACAACTTTTAAGCAAAACCAACAGATACAATGATGACACCTTGGTAGTATATGCAACATTTTGCACCCATACCCTCCCATCTCTCTCCTAAAAGGAGAGAGGTTCATTTCCTCATCTTTTCTCCAAGGCCAACATTGGACTTTCCAGACCATTTTACAAGAAAATTAACCAAAATGTGATTTTGAACAAACCCAAAACCATGAAATAACTAGCCTTGGGAACCAAAAAATAAATAAACATAATCACAACTTACCTTTTAGGAACCCTGATCTTCTCCCCTCCACATCTAGCTACTATGCCTTGCTGCCTCCTAATAACTCCATCTCAGGCTTAAGGAAAGGAAAGAAGTCTATGGATGACAAGGGGTCCCACTGGGTAAGAGAAGAGTAACCCACACCTTTGTAGCCAGGGGAGTGTGTGTCTGGGTTGTAATCACACCCACTTGAGAAAATTGCAGATTTATTGTAAAACTGCTTCCCTGGCTGTAGGGAAGAAAAATCTGATGAAGGAGCAGCCTAGCTTGTGGAAATTCGTCATGTGCTTGGACTCCAGAGCAGAAAAGAAAATAAATAATGAGCCTGGGACTCAGTCCAGGCCTCACTTCTCTGTAGCTGGTGTAAAAAAATTTTTTTTAATGTGAGGTACTGTATTCAACCTGGGGGGGTTTCTGGCCTGGAAATTAGCAAAGGAGCTTTTGGACTCTGTGAGCTTCTAATTATAGTTTCATTTAAAACAGAAAAACCCAAGCCTCATTCCCACACCAGTCTCTCCCCGAGATTCTCCCTCCCCAGAGATTGCTTTCCCTTGCTTCTAGTCTGTTCTAACTAAAGTCTTTGATGGAGGACTTCCAGGAGCCAAGATGGCAGAGTTATCAGTAAATCCCTGTAACTCTCCCATATTCACCTGCAAACAATCATAAAATAACGCCCCAAAACAAATTCTTGAACCACAGAACCAGCAAAAAGATAGGGCGAAACAACCTTTTAGCCCAAGAAACTTGGAAGATCTGCAGAAAAGGTTTGTTTTACTTGAGTAAAAGAAGAATGCAATCCAAAACAGGAGGTATCCCAGCAAGCCAGCAGCAAACTCCACCTTAGCAAACCAACGGGTGATCCTGAGCCCCAGTACAGTTGAGTAGGCAAATCCAATACCAAGACCACCCATGTACCTCAGCATAGCTGGGAGAATAAACAGATTCTAGCTCCAAGAACCTCATGGCCCCAGATAAACAGGCAGCCTCCAGCAGCTAGACATACTTCAGTGTAGCCTAGGGAAACACAGAAACACCCCACTGGCCTCAGCACATGCCAGACACCAGCACTAGGACACTGGCTCAGCCCCAGGTAAGCTGCCAGACTCCTATGACCTCCAGCAGTACCATCCACCCCCAACTAACCCCCTCAGTGCAGCACCAGACATGAGGGTCCCCCGTGGGCCTCAGTGAAGATAGTCCTGAAGCACCAGGTAAATGGTCAGGACCTGTAGCCACTGGCACAATAAGCCTGAGATAGTGCCCCTTACAATCAAGGAACAGAGCTCAAATTTAAAAGAAAGGGAAAAGATCAAAAAAGATGAACCAAAATCAACAACAACAACAAAAAAGGAATCTGACCACAGAAAGTTATTATGGCAACAGGGAAGATCAAGACACAAACTCAGAAGAGGACAACAATGTGAAAATACCTATGGACAAACCCCCCCCCAAATGGTAAGTTGTCTCAACCCCAGAAAGAACTCATGGGGGCAGCTAGGTGGCACAGTGCATAGAGCACCAGCCCTGAAGTCACGAGGACCTGAGTTCAAATCTAGCCTCAGACACTTGACACTTACTAGCTGTGTGACCCTGGGCAAATCATTTAACCCCAATTGCCAAAAAAAACCTTATGGAAGAGCTCAAAAAAGAGCTTAAAAATCATATAAGAGAGGTAGAAGAAAAATTGGGAAAAGAAATGAGAATAATGCAAGAGAATTATGAATAGGATCAACAGCTTGGAAAAAGAAAACAACTGCTTAAAAAATACAGTTGGCCAAATGGAAAAGGAAGTACAAAAGCTAACTGAGGAAAACAACTCCTTATAAGGTAGAATTAGGCAAGTGGAAACTAATGACTCTATAAGACTTCAAGAATAAATCAAACAAATGAATAAATAGAAGAAGATATAAAATACCTCATTGGAAAAACAACTGACCTGTAAAATAGATCCAGGAGAGACAATGTCAGAATCATTGGGCCACCTGGAAACCATAATCAAAAGGAGGACCTGGACAGCATCTTTCAAGAAATTATCAAAGAAAACTGCCCTGATATCCTGGAACCAGAGGGCAAAATAGGCAAATCCACCAATCACCTCAGGAAAGATATCCCAAAATAAAAACTCCAAGGAATGTTATAGCCAAATTTCAGAACTCTTAAGTCAAGGAAAAAATGCTGCAAGTGGCCAGAAAGAAATAATTCAAATATTGGGGAACCGCAATCAGTATTACACAGCACTTAGCAATTGCAACATTAAAGGATTAGAGGTCACGGAACATGATATTCTGGGAGACCAAGGAGCCAGGACTACAACCAAGAATCACCTACCTGGAGAAATTGAGCATAATACTTCAAGATGAGAAATGGTCATTCAATGAAATAGATTTCAAGCTTTCATAAGGAGAGCATCAGAACTGAACAAAAATTTGATCTACAATATCAACATCCAAGAGAATCCTAAAAAGGTAAAAAGGGAAAGAAAACATAAGAGATTCAATGGAGCTGAACTGTTTACATTCCTACATGAGAAGATGATACTTGTATTTCTTAAAAATTGCACCACTAATAATACAGCTAGGTGGAATATACATAGACATGCTTCAGTGTAGCCTAGGGAAACACAGGACCACCCATGTACCTCAGCATAGCTGGGAGAATGAGCAGATTCTAGCTCCAAGAACCTCATGGCCCCAGACAAACAGGCAGCCTCCAGCAGCTAGACATGCTTCATGGTATGGGTATAAGGTGAATTTGAGGGAATGACATAAAAATAACTAAGGAATGAGAAAGAGGAGTACACTGGGTGCAGAAGGAAGGAAGAGGTAGAATGGGATAAATTATTTCACATGAAGAGGTGAGAAAAACTTATTACAGTGGAAGGAAAGATAGTGGAAGGTGGGCAATGGGCATCACTTGAACCTTGCTTTCATCAATATTGGCTCAAAGAGACAATAATATACACATCAGTTAAATATAGAAATCTAATTTACCCAACAATAAAGGAGGAGAGGAAATTAAGTAAAGGGGTGGGGGGACAGACAGAAGAGAGGGTAGACCAGGGGAGGTGGTAGAGAGAAGCAAAACACTGTCAAGGAGGGAAAGGATGAAAGGAGAGAGAGGACAAACAGGAGGAAAAATAGGATGTAGGGAAATACACAGTTAGTAATCATAACTGTGAATGTGAATGGGATGAACTCTCCCATAAAATGGAAGCAGACAGCAGAGTGGATCAAGAAACAGAATTCTACAATATGTTGTTTACAAGAAACACACTTGAAGCAGAGAAACACACAGAGTAAAGATAAGGGACTGGAACAGGATCTGTTATGCTTCAGCTAAAGAAAAAAAAGTAGGGGTAGAAATTCTGATCTCAGACAAAGCAAAAGCAAAAATAGACCTAACTAAAAGAGATAAGGAAGGAAACTACATCTTGCTAAAATGTCCCATAGACAATGAAGTAATATCAGTACTAAAATAGCCTACCTGTCAGATCTATGAAGAAAGAAAGAATTCATGACTAAACAAGAGATAAAGAGCATTACAAAATGTAAAATAGATCATTTTGATTATATCAAATTAAAAAGCTTTTGCACAAACAAAACCAATGCAATCAAGATTAGAAGGAAAGTAGAAAACCAGGGGACAATCTTTACAGCAAGTGTCTCTGATAAAGGCCTCATTTCTTAAATGTATGGAGAACTGAGTCAAATTTATAGGATTACAAGACATTCCCCAATTGATAAATGGTCAAAGGATATGAACAGACAGTTCACAGATGAAATCAAAGTTGTCTATAGGTATATGAAGAAGTGCTCTAAATCACTTTTGACTAGAGAAATGCAAATTAAAACAACTCTGAGGTACCACCTCACACCTATTAGATTGGCTAATCTGACAAACAAGGAAAATGATAAATGTTGGAGACGATGTGAGAAAATTGGAACACTAACACATTGTTAGTGGAGTTGTGAACTGATCCAACTATTCTGGAGAGCAATTTGGAACTATGCCCAAAGGGCAACCAAACTTTGATCCAACAATACTACCACTAGGTCTGTATCCCAAAGAGATCATAAAAAAGGAAAAGGACCTACATGTGCAAAAATATTTATAGCAGTCCTTTTTGTGGTGGCAAAATATAGGAAATTGAGGGGAAGCCCATCAATTGGGGAATGGCTGAACAAGCTGTGGTATATGAATGTAATGGAATACTATTGTGCAATAAGAAAGGATAAAGAGGCAGATTTCAGACAAATCTGGAAAGACTGGTACAAACTGATGCAAAGTGAAATGAGCAGAACCAGGAAAACATTATACAAAGTATCAGCAACATTGTGTGATGATCAACTGTGATTGATTCAGCTCTTCTCAGCAACACAAGGATCCAAGACAAGTATAAAGGATTCACAAAGGAAAATGCTATTCATATCCAGATAAAGAACTGATGGACTCTGAATGCAGATCAAAGCATAGTTTTTTTCACTTACTTTATTCTTTCTCATGTTTTTTTTTCCCTTTGATCTGTTTCTTCTTTTACAACTGTGACTAATATGGAAATGTTTTACATGATACCACATATATAACCTATATCCAATTGCCTACCATTTTAGGAAGAGGGGAGGGAGAGGAGGGAGGAAGAAAAATTTAGAATTCTAAATCTTATAAAAATGAATGCTAAAAATTGTCTGGACATGGAAGTGGGAAAAAATAAAATACTACTTTAAAAAATAAAGTCTTTGATGGAATATTCCAAGACTCATCTTTCTAGGTAGTTGTGAGGCTGGCTTTGGAATCAGAGGAGCAGGGCCCTTCACATCCTAGCTCTGCCACTTCTAGTGCTATGACCTGGGCACATCATTAGGCCTCAGATTCCTCAGCTGTTAAATGGGGGTTGGACTAGATGACCTCTCAATTCCTTTCAGCTCTAAATGTATGATAGTTTAAAATAATAATAATTAGTGGTATAATTCAGGACCAGATCGTCCACACCAGAAGTTACAGAAGGGTTTTCCTTAACCCAGGTCCTCTGATCCCAGAGTCATCATAGTAGATAATTACTTAATAAATATTTCTTGATTTGAAGTAAATAGAAACAGAACTCTCATATTTTCACTTACTCCCATGGAAAAAGATGGGTGGGGAATCTCATGCCTCTTTTTTTGCTGCTGCCTCTGTTTTCTGGCCTGGTGTGGGTGATAGGGGCATCTAGGTGACACAGTGGATAGAATGTCAGGCCTGGAGTCAAGAAGATTTATCTTCCTGAGTTCAAATTCAGCCTCAATCTTTTACTAACTATGTGACCCTGGGCAAGTCACTTCATCCTGTTTGCCTCAGTTTCCTCATCTGTAAAATGAGCTGGAGAAGGAAATGGCAAACCACTATAGTATCTTTGCCAAGAAAACCCCATATAGGGTCACAAAGAGTCTGATACAACTCAAAAATGACTGAACAAGTGGGTAGTAGGGTTGGGAAAGCTACCAGTGCCTGAACACTCTCATTCCTCTGCCTTCAGCCTCTTTCCTAGGGGTTATAGCACCTTCCCTCTCTTGACTATTTCCAGTGTTCCCTGTCTATATCTTGTTTGTCCATAACTTGTTTGCATAGTGTCTCCCTTGTTACACTGTGAGCTCTTCAAGGGTAGGAATTGTCTTTTGACTTTTCTTTATATCTCTAGAGATAATAGGTTGAACATTTAGTAGGCTCTTAATAAATGTTTGTTGACTTGACTTCACTGATGCAGATTACACAAGAAAATGGGAAAAACTGTCATACGTCACTCCAGGCTTTCAAAACTTTAACACCTACTGAATACTATGCAAGACAGCCTAGTGGCTAGAATTATGCATTAGAAGTTCTCTGTTTCACAAACTAACACACAACAGATCCCTGTACTACAAATACAGATCTCAAATATCTCTGAGAATTCAATCGATAAAATACAGTAAAAATATTTTCACCTTCAAAACTGTCAATTACACCTGGACAGAACATTTAATTCATAAAGATTTAAGAACATCTTAATACATGTGTTCTAATGAATGTTTAACAAACAAATCTTGGGAGGAGGGTAATATGTGCAACACAGTTTTAAATTGAATCTGCATTATTACCATTTTCTCCATCACTTTCTCAAGTCTAGAAATCAACAAAACAATCAACTGAGTCTTAATCTGTAGCATTTTCCAATTTTCCAGGTGTAAATGCCCACACTGAAAATTTAACATTGCCTCTTGTGAGCTGGCTTGAACTGGCTCCAGCATACTGCTCACTAGATGTCACCATACCTGATACTCATAATTTCCAAGCTCCCTAGAATGAAAAACTTTTGAAATATATATGTGTATATATAAACACACATGTACATATATACACATACATATATGTATGTATGTGTATATATACACATGTGTATGTATATATACACATATGTATGTATGTACATATATATATACACATATGTGTGTGTATCAGGATAGATAATATCTGGATAGTGACTTACCCTAGGATCACTTCTATTTGAACTCCATCAAAAAATCATAATAATCATATGGATTATAATGTGGATCATAATAATCACTGACATGTCTATAGCACTTTAAGGGCGAGTGTTAACCTCAAACAACCTCAGTTTCCTCATCCTTAAGTTGAAGGGGTCTGGACTAGATTAATTTAGATTCAAAAAACACTTAACAAGTGTCTCTGATGTACCAGGTGCTGTGTTTGACACCGGGGATAGAAAGACAAACCAAAACAACCCCTGCCCCTAAAGAGCTTCAATTCTACTCAATGATGTTCAAGGTCACTTTCAGAGCAATATCCTAAAAGTCTATTCTCTTGTCATGACAGTGACAATTAAGACAATACAAAAAAGGCAAAATGAAATGAAACAAAGCCAAAAAAAAACTTGTATTAAATACAGTTGACAAGGTTGGTACCAAAGTTTGAAAACTGAAGTCCTTCATTTCTGTTAACAATTAGTAAGCTATAAAAATCACAAATGACAAGTCCTATCTATCAGGCACTCACTCTATTACATGAAAAGGAGACCCTTCTCCTTGATGAGGCAAACTCCTTTACATGAGCAAGTGGTCTCGTTCCACCTCATCTTTTCCACAGATTGCCCCCTCTATCATCTCCACACTCACTTAGTATTTCCGTGTCTATTGGCCGCTTTCCTGGTATCTACAAACACACTTCTGTCTCCCCCATCCTCAGAAAACCCTCACTTGTCCCATCTGTCTCCATTAACTTTCACCCTATATTTCTCCTCTCTTTCATGGATAAGGTCCTTGAGAAGGTCATTTACAAGCTATGTCTCCACTTAATTTTCTTTCGCTCTCATTTTAACTCTCTATGGTCTGACTTTCAACCTCATCATTCAACTGAAACTGCCCTCTCCAAAGTTACCAATGATTTCTTAAATGCCAAATCAAATGGTCTTTTCTCCATCCTCCCTCATCTTTCTTGACCTCTCTGCAGCCCTTACACTGTCAATCACTCTTTTTCCTGGTTACTCTCTTCTTTCTGGATTTCATGACACTACTCTCTCTGGTTTCCTTCATCAAAAATGGCAGTTTTGTGTCAGTGATTTTTTGGTTGCTTTTGTTTTTTAAAGAAGAATGTTTCCTGTTGCCAAAATAAAGACATCAAGAACACTTGAATCCCCCTTCCCAAATGACTGTCTCTCCCGCCATTATGAAAAGTGTCAGGCCTACGAACTGTCCACTTCCCTCCACTTACTCTTCCCCTCCCTTCTTTGTGATAACCTGCCCACCTCCAGCAAGGAGCACAGCAGGACAATCTTCCTTAATAAATGCACTCACCAATCCTCATCTTGTACTCCAGCTGTTGACCCGAGGGAATCCAGATGCTGGTGATGTGGAGGAAAGGTTCTTTTCCCAGCCATATAATTAATTCTTAAGGAAAATGTTTCTAAAATATCATAGAAAGAGAAGTACCCAGAAGCCTTCTGGGCAGTAAAGTGTTTTTTACTAAGCCACCCCAAAGTCAAGACCATCTCCTCTCATTTCCTTAAGGAGCCATAGCCATGCAGCTTCTTACCAGCTACCTGTCTTCCCCCACATTTCATCCTCCTAACACATTCCCTTGGATGGCAGATATGATAAAGGAGGTGTCTGCTAAACTTAGGATGCCTCCTTGAGAAATAGCCATGAATAATTCAATTCAATAAAAATTACTCACATTTCTATAGTACCTTAAAATTTTACAAAGTGCTTTCCATATAGTAACTCTATGAGAGAGTCAGTACAAGTGTTATTGTTTCCATTTTATAGATCAGAAAACTGAGCCCCAAAGGTGGAGTAACTTGCTCTAGATGACATAGAAAGGCATCTGTGATGACTTCTTCACTGGATCATTGATTTAGACCTGTAAGGAATCTAAGAGAAAATCTAATCCAGCCTCCTAATTTACATATGAGAAAACTGAGGTCCAGAGAAGTTGGCCAAGGTCATCCAAGCTGAGAGTCAAACCTTCATCCTCTCACCCCAAGTCTATCAGTTTTGTCTTTGCACAATCTGAGTATCTACTGGGTAGGTTCCTGGGTTGGACCTCGTGGGGTGGGTAAGATAGTAATGACTAGGAAGTGATAATGGTATTAAGAAAGGGCAAATCTCCCATGGCCTAGAGACTGGACAAGCTAGTTGTCAAGTCAAGTTAAGTCATTCCTTCCCCTGGAATGTGCCTACCGTCTGTCCCCGACTGCCCCCTTTGCCCAGTCTTTTCCTTTGCCTTGTTCTATCTCTACCTATTGAAGTCCTACTTACACCATTCCTTTCAGGAAGCCATCCCTGATTTCCCTGGTCAGAAATAGTCTTTCCCTCCTCTGATAATCACATAATACTTTGTATTCCTCTCATGCACAGAAAATTACAAAGTGTTAGGAAGTGTTAGGCTTATATCACCAGATACTTACTAGCTATGTGATCCTGGACAAGTCCCTTAACCTTGCTGATCTTCAACTTCCTCATCTGCTGGGTTATGGTGAGAAGCAAATGAGATGATGGATGTAAAGTGCTTTGGAAATAATTTATGAATGTCAAGGGGAAGCTAGGTGGTGCAGTGGATAGAACACCGGCCCTGAAGTCAGGAGGACCTGAGTTCAAATCTGGCCTCAGACCAAACACTTGACACTTACTAGCTGTGTGACCCTGGGCAAGTCACTTAACCCCAACTGCATAAGCAAAAAAAAAAAAGTCAGTTATCATCATCATCATCACTATTACTACTACTACTACTATTACTACTACCATCACCACCACCATCACTACTACCACCATTACTACTGCTATGACAATGATGACTACTACTACTACTCTCTATGATTCCTGAAGGCAGAGACTATTTTAGTCATATTTTCATCTCCCCAACCATTTAACACATGTAGGTGTTTCTTTTAGCAAAAAATTGGAAACAAAGAAAATGGCTTAACAAAGTGTGGTAGATCAATGTAATGGAATAGTACTATGCTGTCAGAAATTATAAAAATAAAAAATTTGGAGAAGCATGATAAGACTTACATTGACATGAAGTGGAGTAAGGAGAACCTGGAAAAGAATATCCAAAATGACTATAACAATGTAAAGGAAAGAACCTCCAAAAAGAAAGGATGGAGGGAGAGTGGGAAAGAGAAAGGGAAGGAAAGAAGGAAGAGAAGGAAGGAGAAAGAGAAGAGGAGAGGAGAGAAAGGAAGGGAAGGGAAGGAAAGGGAAGGGAAGGGAAGAGAAACTAAACGTTGTGTAACTATTCTAGCTAGGTTTGGTCCATTCATTGGTGAAGTGGAAGACTATGGGTATAGAACATTATGTGTATTGTTAGACTAAAGAGATACATTAGGTAAATTGGAGAACAGCTGCTTTCTTCTTTTTTTATTCTTTGTAAGAAGGGGTGGCTCTCTGGGTAGTGACGAGGGGAAAGGTTATATTTAGAAATAAATGTTATGTAAGCACAAAAGATATCAATAAAAATTCAAAGTGGGGGAGTAGGTAGGTGCTTAATAAATGTTTTTTAATCAAATTGGATTTGGTCATGACTTCTAGGCCTGTGCCTCACCACTACACCCTGTTTGCCTAAATGTATTTATTTAAGAAATATTTATTGAGCCTGGTCCTCTGCTTGATGCTACATCCTCAATTCTTGCTGCCCAGAGTCTTTGGTCACGGTTTCTAATTCTATTTTTCCCAGAACTTTTACCTATGCCTTTAGAGTGGTATCTAGGTGGCACAGTGGATAAAATGCCAGGCCTGGATTCAGAAAGACTCATCTTCCTGAGTCTAAATTTAGCCTCAGGCATGTACTAGCTCTGTGACCTTGGGCAAGTCATTTCACCCTGTTTATCTCAGTTTCCTCATCTGTAAAATGAGCTGAAGAAGGAAATGGCAAACCACTCCAGTATCTCTGCCAAGAAAATCCAAATGGGGTCACAAAGAGTGGAACACAACTCAACAACAAAAACAACAACAATTGATCCTCTGCTCTCCAGTCTCCTAACCTGGGCTTCTACCACTCTAAACCAATAGCTCCCACCCTACACATTCCACAAGTCCCAGAGGAGTCTGGCTCCAGAGTCATTGCAAGAAGTCTGCAAATCCATACTGTGACAGATATTTTCATTTTTGTATTTATTCATCTCCCACAAAATAATGTAGTGTTTGATACAGAGCGAAATCAACAGATCTGAGAGAAAATATGCCCAATGACTACAATGTTAATAATTTTTTTTAAAAAGAGTTTCAATAAAATGTGAACAAATACACAGAAGAAAAAAGATGTTGAGAGGGGGACACAAACAAAGCATAAAATCTACACTTAACAGATGTTCACGATTTCACATATAACCTTCTTTTTATTGTTATTCTTGGTGTACTGAAATGTTCTTTTTTGTTGATGATTAAATACAGAATAAAAAGGGAAATGTTTAAAGACAGATGAAGATCACTAAAAGGTATTCAGAGTCTGAGTAATTGAAGACCCCAAGAAGCAACATGACATGGAGGTAGGTGTTAGTGTCAGGAAGACCCAGGGCTCAGGTAAGTCCTGCTTTTGCACATCCTAGCTGTGTGATTCTATGCCAATCACTTAACTTCTCAGTACCCTAGGGAATTCTCTGACTATGAAACTTAGCCCCTGGGGCCCTTAGATCTGATTGGAGGGCAGAGGATTCGCCCAGGTTTCAGAAGGACATCCAGGCCAGTCATCTCTTTGCTTCCTACCAGGCTGATTTTTCCATCTTGCACATTACACTGGGTATCTTCTCTCCAGTAACAGAGCAACTACCTTGATGTAGGCTCTCATCACCTCATTCTTAGACTTAAAATAGCCATCTGGTTAATCTCCCTGCCTCAAGCCTCTCCTCATTACAATCTAAATTTCACTAAGCTACCAAAGTGATTTTTGTAAAACACATCTAAATTACACGCAAGACACATGCTATGAGCCTGTTCCAACAGTACATGCAAATCAACACATGTGAATGAGCATGAAAGGAAATAACATCAGTCAGTCTATGGAATAATAGAACATGAATAAACAGCAGCATATATGCCAATAGATAAATGACAAAATTGCTCTTATCTAATAGGTTAATGAAGCTGTCTTATACAAATATGCAATTAATTACCACGTGCTTCAATGAACACGTGCAATTATGTACAAGGAGCAGACAGACAAAAACACCAGTACTGTCATCAGTCTACAGAACCCCTTCTCCAGTTTCCCAGTTAACACCATCAGTTCAGCTAGTCACAAGCCTGATAGACCTAGGGCTCCTGTTGACCCATCTTTCCTTATTCTTGGACTAGCTGATGATATGAATTGATCACAATCATCATCAGAACCAGTCCCGCAGCCCAAAGACTGGATTTGTGGAGGGTCCAAGCCAGCTCACTGAGCTCTTAGGCTCTGTATCCCAGGATCCTCTACAGCTGAAGTTCTAGGCAGGAAGGTTCTGCCTCTGGGTTCTGTTCTCTCCCCCCGATTGTCCTCATTGTTAGGTTAGAGTGCACTCAGTTTTCTTCCCTTGAAAAATCTGTTTTGGAGCCAACGGGTAGTTCAGACAGTCTTTGAAAACTCCATGGGCTGTCTCTTCTGCACAAAGTCCACTAAGCTCAGGTAAATGCCCTTTAGTCTCTTCCTGCCCATCAGGGAGTCAGACTTACTCTCCTTTAGGCAGTAAGTAGTAGCAGTGAATTGTCTCTACAGGACCTCCCTTTCTGCTATTTTCTGGAGCTATATTCTGTACTTGGGCAAAACGTCATGTCTCTCAGCAAGCAGGTATTAATCGAACTGCTAACTCACACATCCTATGAACAATATTGCTTTTAAAATGGATTTTTACTGATAACTTCTGTTTTTACATTACCACGATATCCTTCCCATCCCCCTCCAGAGATCACCACTTACTACATTTTAAAAAAAAAAAAGAAGAGGAAAAAAAGGGACAAAGTTGATGAAGAAATTGAAAAAGTCTGAAGATAAGAGTGATGTTCCACACCTGTGGAGTCCCATCTCTGGACAGGAGTAGAGGGAGGTGTCTTCTCATACCTATTCTGAATACCAAGATTTCTTAGCAAGATTCTCATTTCTTTCTTTTAGGTCTTGCTACCATCAATCTTAGGCATCATTGGTTTCTGTCAGGGCTCTTGTGCAGCTAGGAGGTAAGCTTCTTTCAGTTTCTCAGCCAAGAGATGTAGCAATTGTTAATAATAATGATGATGATGACAACTAGCATTCATTTAGCACTTTAAGGTTTCCAAAGCACTTTACAAATATCTCACAACAACCCTGAGAGATGGGACCTGTTATTCTCTGCATTTTATAGATGACGAACCTGAGGGAGACGGAGCTCAAGTGACTTTCCTAGGGTCACACAACTTGTTAAGTGTCTAAGATCAAATTTGAACTCAGGTCTTCCTGACTTTGAGCCCAATGCTCTAGCCACAGAGCTACCTTATGCAATCTCTTTATATTCACACTATAAAACACAAGCCAGTAGGTAGGTGGGGTCCTCACCCCCAAATATCAGCAGGTATGGGGTAAAGCCAGTATCTTTGCCAAGAAAATCCCAAATAGGGTCATGAAGAGTCAGACACAACTGAAAATAGCCAAACAATGACAAAGGTGGTACATTGGATCAAGTGCTGGACTTGGAGTTAGTCCCTCCCCAAAAATGGGGTCATGAAGAGTCAGACACAACTGAAAAATGAATGAACAACAACAAAAATGAATGGTCTAAAATCAGTAGCAGCATTCCTGGTAGAGTTGAACATGTGTGTACTGGGAATGTCACTGAGATGCATCTTCTAGTCCCCATGTCACCAACATGCCTAGCAGTGAATAATTCAGGGTGTCAGTCACCTGTCACCTTGAGGATGATAGGGGAAGGTTCTAGACTTCTTGACAACAGCCAAGACTAATAGCTCTTTTTTTTTTTTTAAGTAGTGTACTTTCAAAGTCTCTGCCTTGGCCCAAATGGATGGATCCTGGCAGGAAGTCCTAATACTGAGAAATATTTCATCCACCATAATTGAGCAAGCATGGAAATTTTCTGGTTTCTGGTTCTGGTCTGCCTGTACATACTTTGGGAAATAGTCAGTCATCACCACACTATGACTTGTGTTCTTACTCTCTCCTTCCAAGATAGAAAATCAATGCAAGCAAGTTCTAAGGGTTTACAAGTGCATATATCCTCCAAATATATGGTATGAGGTACCAATCCTTTTCTTTCCAAACAATGAGCACAAGACTCACTTTTTAGTGATTCTAGCAGTCATTTCAGACCAGTAAAATCTGTTCCTTACTAGCTCTAGGGTTCTCTTGATCCATATGTCCAAAGTCATTGTATAAAGCTCTTTAAGGCCCCAATGCACTACGCTCTGGGTAGTGCCAACTGTTCCCTGGTTCTATGTGTAGGAACAGTGACAGACAGGTACAGTATTCAGTGGAATAATTCAAATCTCTTGCATTGTCTCAACAACAGAATAATGTCAAGACACTGGAAATTGAGTGTTCTAACACAGAAATGTCAAAGACACAGCCCACAGCACTCCTAACAACAGCCAAAACCAGATTAGAATTTAATTGGAAAATATTTAACAAAATAAATAAAAATATAATAAAACACAGATAATGTGATTACGCAGTTGTCCATGTCAATAGGCAGCCATAGGGACCCTTAAGTAGCAGTGGCTCCCCATCTCTGTTTGAGTTTGACACTCCTGCTCTAGCGTCATTGCCTTGTTCCTCAGCTTGTATTACATTACACAGTCACCCACAGACAACTAAGGCAGAGAAGGTTGGTTCAGTGAAACAACATATACTGGTGGTGTTCCGTCTAAAGGATGCCCCAAATTCTCATGTGCAACTCTCATTTGCCTATAGTTCAGTTCATTGGGTGTCGCAGATAGTCTGACATCCTTAGGTATCACTATAGAATTGGTGTCACATGGCCTTCAAAACAGGACATCTGCATCCACATTAGAGTTCCTCAGCCAGTAGTAGGCTGAATTCATAGTTACTAGTAACAGTAGGTGGCAATTATATCGTGCTTTAAGGTTTGCAAGGCACTTTACAAATAATATCTCATTTTGATCCTAACAATATCCCTCGGATGGTAGGTGCCATTATTGTCTGAGGAAATGGAGACAGAGGTTAAGAGAGTTGCCCGGGATCACACACCTACTACGTATCTAAGGCCAAATTTAAACTCAGGTCTCCCTGACTCCAGGTCCAGTGTTCTATCCACTGTGGTGCCTTGATAGATCTGGACTAATACTACCACCCACCTCTGCCAAGCAGCTTGTAACTTGGCACTGGTCAGAATATATCACTTACTAGCTGCAATCATTCTGTATATATATATATATTTTTTTTCTATTAACAAAACATGTTTTTGTTGATGCCTTTAGTTTTTATATCACAGCTTTGCTCCATGGACCACAACTTGATAGTAGGTGCATTTGCATTCCCGCTGCAAATTACTCTTTTAAAGAATATCTATTGACATTTATTGTATATATATATAATATACATTATAAATATATAAAATATATTATAAACATTTATTGACATCTTTTATTTTTATAGCACTGTCTCCCTTGGCCACTGACCTCCAACCTTACCCTCCCACAACAACAACAAATAACTTCATGGACTAAGTCGGTTGTCTTCTCCTCCCCTTAATGATAATGGAGGCATTCATACTGCATAGTTATCTTTTCTTTTCTTTTTTTTCCAATTAAATTGTATTATTGCCTTTTGGTTTTCTGTTACTATTATTTTTGAAAATATTCATTGATCCCCTCCTCCAATCAAATGATATTTTATAACAGAGTGCAAAGCA
Source organism: Vombatus ursinus (assembly GCF_900497805.2). Taxonomy (NCBI): domain Eukaryota; kingdom Metazoa; phylum Chordata; class Mammalia; order Diprotodontia; family Vombatidae; genus Vombatus; species Vombatus ursinus. Next base: position 7,100,836 of record NW_020954713.1, on the reverse strand, counting down.
GTGATCCTTGAAGGTTCATAACCTAATCCAAAAAAAGGATGATAATGAAGTATTAAGTGGCCACGCTAGGTGACCACTTTATGAGGTTGAATTAGTCCCTTGAATGAATCAGAGAAGGAACCCCTCCCCCAAAGTCACAGGATGAAGCATAGGAAGCCACACCTCAGGTGACCTTTAACTACTCAGTCACATAGGTGGAGGGGGAATTCTTTGTTTTAAAAGGTGGATCTCACCATCCAGAAAGGATGTTTCTAGGCCAAAGGACTTGCTGGGAATAAAACAAACAAGATAGATAGTAGATAGATAGATAGATAGATGATAGATAAGCAGAGAGAGAGAGAGGGAGAGAGAGAGAGAGATATGGATGGACAGATAAATCAGTCAATCAATCCCACGGGAACATGTTCACATAAACAATGCTTGCAGAGAAGACAATGGGGTACAATGGTAGGAACGCTGGATTTGGGATCAGAAAATGCATAAACTAGGCACAGAATTGACAGCTATAAGAGATCTCTTTGTATTCTGGACCCCTACCGGAGTCAGTCTGGTGATGCCCTATGAACCCCTTTGACAGGCTGGTGAAACTTAGCTATAATGGAAGGAAAGGCTGATCTTCAGTTAGTTAGTGGTTAGTATAAATAAAGATGAAACTTTTTTGCCATCCAAGCACATGGATCCCAAACTAAGAACTCTTGATCTAATCCAGCCTCCTCAATTTGCAAAAGAGGAAACAGGCCCAAATCACTAGATTTAAGCCCCACTCCCAGAGATCACGTTCCTGACAAGCTAAGTCAATTAGCCCTCAGCTCCCTCCCTGGCTGTTTTCCAGCCTCCCCTCCCCAATTCCACCTCTGGCCCTAATCAAATCAACACCATTGGAAAGACTACGTAGGGTGGGCTGCACTATTGTTCCACCCAGAAAGAATCTCCAGACCTTCTCAGACCAAAACACCCTTGCCAAGCCACCACTTCCCTATATATGGTGTCTGCCCCTTAGAATGTTAAACACCTTGAGGGCAGCCTTGTGGCAGCTGGGTGGGGCAGTGGATAGAGAGCCTGAAGTCAGGAAGACTCACCTGAGTTCAAATCTGGCCTGAGACACTTACTAGCTCTGTGAACCTAGGTAAGTCACTTCAACCTGTTTGCCTCAATTTCCTCATCTGTAAAATGAACTAGAGAAGGAAATGGCAAACCACTCCAGTATTTTTGCCAAGAAAATCCCAAACGAGGTCATGAAGAATTGGACACGATTGAACAATAACAAGTACTTGATAAATGCTTTTTTATCCATCCATCCATTAGAAGGGACCTCAGAGGGACATCTAGTCCAACCACTCTCTCACTTTTTACAGATGGAGAAACTGACGCCTAGTTATATTAAATGACTTACCTAAGGTCATATAGGTAATAATTATGAGAGGCAAGATCAGAAAACCCAGGTCCTCTGACTCAGAGGCAGACCCTTCCCACTGTTCCACATTGCCTCATCCCTTTCAGGCTAGCAATGCCACTAGGACCTAGGCAATGAATGCCAAGTCCAGTCTAATCTTTGTTCTAATCCAGGTTCAGCCATTTTACTTTCCACTTAGTGACTTGGGCAGATCCTTTTCACCCTCCAGGCCTTGGTTTCTTCATCTATGACATGAGTGGGCTGGATTAGTTTATAGGATCATGGATTCAGATCTATTCATCTAGCCCACTTCTCTTATTTTACAGATTACAAAACTGATGCCCAATGAGGACTTGCCCACAATAGTCGAAAACAGAGCCCAGATCTGAATCCATAACCCTCTAATTCCAAAGTTAGACTCCTTTCCACTAGATAATGATGTCTTCCTATCCTCTCACTTTACAGATGTGGAATCTGAGGCCCAGAGAGGGAAAGTGGGGAATAAGGGAAGGGAAGAAAATGAGCCTTTATTAAGCACCTACTATGTGCCAGGCACTGTGCTAAGTACTTTCTAAATATCTCATTTGATCCTTACAACAACCTTTCGCAGTAGGTGGTATTATTATACCCATTTTATAGTTGAGTAAACTGAGGCAGACAGAGGTAATGTGACTTGCCTTGGGTCACACAGCTAGTGTCTAAGACCACGGGTCACCCAAGGTCAACACGGCTAGTAAAGTGCAGAGCTAGGATCCAATCCAATATTCTCCTCACCAAACCTCACTAAGTCTTGGCTAAAGGCAGATCGAGTATGAGTAAAGAAATGGGATTTCTAGCTCTAAATCCTACAGTCATGTCAAACCAAGTTGCATTTATTAAATGCCTACTATGTGCCAGGGACTTGCTACATACTAGTCATATGGAACAATGAGTAGAGTACAGGACCTAAAGTCAGGAAGACCTGAGCTCAAATCCTGCCTTAGGATGACTGCTGGCAAACTCTTTGGGCCTCAGTTTACTCATCTGCAAATTATGGCAGAGCAGCATAGTAGATAGAGCAGCAGGCCTAGAGTCAGGACGACTCATCTTCCTGAGTTCAAATCCTGCCTCAGACACTTACTCACTAACGGTGTGACATTGGATAAGTCACTTAACTCTGTTTGCCTCAGTTTCCTCATCTGTAAAATGAACTGGAGAAGGAAATGAAAAACTACTCCAGTATCTTCACCAAGAAAACCCCAAATGGGGTCTCGAAGGGTCAGACACAACTGAAACGACTCAGCAAATTGGGGATAGTAACAGCACCCAGCGTCGTTATGAGGCTCAAACGGGGTGAAGTCCACAAAAGGCTTTGCAAACTCTACATGAACGTTACCTGTTATTATGAGTCATAGGAAGTGACCTGAGAGGCCAGCTAAGCCAAACTCCTCATTTTGTAGTTCAGGAAGCTGAGGCCTGGAAGAGGTAAGTGACTTTCCCAAGGTCACACGCGTTATAAACATCAAAGGTAGGATTTGCACTCATTTCTTCATTTCAGGGCTATAATGTTCTAACTTCTAAATGAGATTTCTGACTTTGAACCCTCTAGTCCTTTGTGGACCTGTTCTGACCCAGATGAGCTAAGTTCCCTAGTCTGACAACAGGTCATGAGGCAGGGACAGGAGTTGGGGGCACGACCCACATCCCCGTCCCCTCCAGTATGCCCTGCTCTTGCCTGAACTGGGCACACACAATTCCAATAGTACATCCATGCCCTCCTCCAAATGACCCAGCCCTTCCAAGTAGCTAAGCCCTCTCCAGCCTGGGTAACTTGCCCCTGAGATGCCTGTCAGGTGGGCCCAGCCTGGCTGCTGCCTCTGCCCAGCTCCCAGCGCACACCCAGTCTCTGCTGCCAGCCAAGATTATGTAACAGCAGCTCCGGAGGGCATTACCTCTCACATGACTCTGATCCCCTAATACCTCGGGCTGCCACCTACAAACTCTAATTAGCATTCTGCAAACAAGCCCCACACTCCAGCCTCCTCTGGAGTGAGCGGAGGTAGGAGGCTTCCCTTTATTTCAATAAGATTAGGGTTTGTTTGTTTTTTTTTTCTGAAGTGTAATGTTGTGGGTTTACTTTAATGGTCTGAGAAAAAAAAAACACACTCAAACAAGGTGTGGAACTAGAAAAACAATGAGTGGAAGGAGAGGAGAGAGAAGGATCCTGGCTTGCCTCCTTCCATTCGTGGGGCCTCCACCCTAATTCAGACCCTCATCATCTCTTTCTTGGACTATTGAAAGCGTCTCCTGGTTGATTTCTCTGTTTTGGGACTCTCGGGTCTCCAAGCATTGATCAAATGCCAACTATATGCCAGGTCAAGATGCCAACCTGACATTCCTAGAACACAGATTTGACCATGCCACTCGCTACTCAAAAGGTTCCAATGGTGCCCTATTACAAGTACAAGATCCTCAGCATGGCCTCTGCGGTCTCCCCACTTCCCTTTTTGGTCCTATTTCCTACTATTTCCCTCCATTCCAGTCAAATTGACCAGCTAGAGATTCTCTGTACACAACGTGCAATTTCCTGTCTCAGTGATTTTGGGGGAGAGGAATTCCCTCCCTCCACTTCCGTTTCTTAGAATCCCTCTTTTCTTTCAAAGTACAGCTCAGGAGTCACCTCTACACAGCCGGGACCCACCAAGTTGTTACTGCTTTTCCTCTCACATTCTTTTGCATTGCCTTGTGTTTCTTTGTTTTTCTGTGTCTGTACTGGGCAGCCCCAGAACATAAGCTCTTTGAGGGAAGGATGGTTTTATTGGGGCCTTTGCACGCCCGGTACCCAGCAGGTGCTAGGCACTTAAAAGCTAATTGATTGATTGGTAACCCCAGCACCGAGCAAAAAGCCTTGCACAGAGAAAGGGCTTAATGAATTAAAGTTTGCATGCCCCATTCAAATCCTCCTCAGTGGGAACCTATAGCGAAATAGGCATTATTGTTACAATTATTCTTTAATTTACATAGCTGCACTTTCATATCTATTCTTTCATTTAATCCTCATAACTACCCTTTAAAGGAACAGGGCAAGGGTTATTATCCCCATTTGGCAGATGAGAAAACTGAGGCTGAGAAAAGTGACTTACTCAGCATCACTCATAAAGTTAGTAACAGAAGTGAGATTAGTGCAAGGAGGCAACATGGTAGCACCATTTGGGGTTTTTCTTGGCAAAGATACTGGCATGGTTTGCCATTTCTTCTCTAGCTCATTTTACAGATGAGGAAACTGAGGCAAACAGGGTTAAATGACTTGTCCAGAGTCACACAGCTAACAAGTGACTTGTCCAGGGTCACACAGCTAACCAGTGTCTGAGGTCATATTTGGACTCAGAACTCCCTGTTTTGCTTCCTGGGCACTCTATTGGCTGCGCCACCTGACTGCCCCTGATACTTGTACCTACCTAGTAGGGTAAATCACTTCATCTTCTGGGCCTCAGTTTCTTCATCTATAAAATGGTGGGCTGGACAAAGTGACTCCAGAGGCCTCTTCCAGCTCTGTATCTGGGATCCCCAACTCTTCCGACTCAGGCCAGTGGTTGGGCCCCCTACTCTGCTCTACCCTTTACTCTGGAAACAATTATGTTTTGATCTAGGTGGTAGATTTTTCTTTTCTTCCTTTAGACCATCATTATGTACCGGATAGAGGGCCAGCCTTGGAGTCAGCAAGTCCTGGGTCTGACACGTAGTAACGGCGTGACCCTGGGCAAGTCACTTAACCCCTTCCTGCTCCTCTAAGACCATAGGACATGGGACCATAGGACATCTCATATGGGCAGAGGGGATTTCTAACACTGGGAGTTCCCTACACTCTTAAAATCACAGGTGAGTGTCCCCTACTCCCTGCCTCCTACCCCAAAAATAGAGTCTTCCTGAAAGAAGCCCTGGGAAGGTGAGGGGCAACAAAGCCATCTCAGCCATTCACCTGGGCTTGTAGTCTGACTTGCTGGGCCCGGTATATTAGCAAAATGCCTGTTTTCCTGTAAAAATCCACCATCGTTCCTATGCACTGACTAATGAAAAAATCAATTACGGGAGTTTCCTCCCACACTTAGGTGTTATTGCTCCTGTAACCATATTTAAAAATCTCACTTTAAAATTTAAAAAAAAAAAGAAGGGGGGAGAGATAGAAGGGAGGGCAGATTAGGGATATTCTGAATGCATGCCATGTTGGGGTGGGGGGAGGGACGAGATGGAGAGAAAATTTGGAACTCAAAATCTTGTGGAAGTGAATGTTGAAAACTAAAAATAAATTAATTAATTTTTAAAAGATTTTAAAAAACTTTTCCTTTGTAATGCTTTGCTGGGTATAGGGGGTTGGGTACAGATAGGCTTCTCTGTCCAGTCTCAGCAGCATGTTTGCCCAGATTGAGGAGAGGAGAGCAGATATCATCATCGCCCAAAGCCTTCAGGCTTCGTAAATAGAACTGTAACCTCCCCGTCCATACTGTTTAATTCAACAATCATTCCCTGAGCACCTATTAACCACAGAGAGCCGTGATCTAGGCTATGGGGTGGGGTGGGAGTGCGGAGCAGAGTGGGGAACACATCAGCAAAAAGCATGCTGGAGCCAGCTCACAGCAGCTCTGAAGTCGATTGTTAAATTTTCAGGGAGAACATTTAGACCTCAGAAATTGGGAAATGCTACAAATCAGGGCTTAATTTATTGTTTGTTGATTATGTACACCTAAGAAAGTGATAAAGAAAATGTGAATAGTGCAGATTAAATTTAAAAGTGTGTCATCCGCATATATATATATATATGTTTCAGAGAGCCAGTTGTTAAACATTTACCAATACAACCCTGCATATAAACATGATCACGACACAGACCCTGACTTCAAGGGGCTTATAATGCATTTAGTGATTCAGCCACTAGGATTTGGCTTGCTGTCCTGAATAGAAAGTCAGACCTAGAGCTAACGGACCTGGATTTGAATTCTACCTCAGGAATTTACTAACTACTTGATTATAAGCAGGTCACCTGCACTCAGAGCCTCAGTTTCCCCATCTGTAAAATGGGAATAAGGAGCTATATGGAAAAGTGGGTAAGAATTCCAAGATTGAAGTACAGAAATTAAATCCTGTCACTGACACTAGCTATGTGACCTTGGACAAGTTACTTAAGCTGTGTGACTTAGGCAAGTCGTTAAGGCAGCTAGATGGTGTAGTGAATAGAGCCCTGGGCCTGGAATCAGAGAGACCTGAGTTCAAATCCTGCCTCAGACACTTATCAGCTGTATGACCCTGGGCAAGTCACTTAACCTTTGTTTGCTTCAGTTTCCTCACCTATAAAATAGCACCCACTTCCCAGGATTGTTGTGAGGATCAGATGAGATAATATTTGTAAACTACTTTACCAACCCTAATGTACTATATAAATGCTAGCTATTATCATTATCATTATTATCAGATAAGTCATAGATTGCACTATGCATTGGTGGAGGCAGTCTCCGTACCATCTCTGGTAGGAGCAACATCTACTAAGATCTCTCCCTCATGGGCAAGGCTATTTTTTCACTTAATGGACAAAAAAATCACCCTCCAGACTTAATTGAGCTAGGGAATTAAAGCTTGAATTGTTGACGAATTACCCTGGCTGGCTAACTATAGAAATTTGGGAACTAGCTGTGTGATCTCGAACATTTGACTTTCTAAGTCTCAGTTTGTTCATCTGTAAAATGGATCACAATAGCTATAGCATGTACTCCACAGTGCTGTTGCACGGCTGAAAGGAGATAATGTGTGTAAAGTGCTTTGAAAAATTTAAAGGCTACTGGCAGTTAAACCCTATCACAGGCATTTAATAGCTATGTGTCACTGAATGAGTCATCAAACCTTTCCCAGCCTTAGTTTCCTTAGTTGCAAAATGGGGATAATAGCACTCAATTCACAGGATTGTGAGGATCAAGTGAGATAATATATGTCATGCTATCTACAAAGCTTAAAGCAGTATATATAAATGTTCACTATTAATGTTATTACTAGCTAAGGAATACAAGTTCTGTCAGTGCCTTACAAATTTTGGCACCCAGAGAAAAAATCCCAGATGCCCCACCCTAGTAATGGTGCTGCTTCTTACTAACTCCCTATAGCATATCCTTTAGCCCCACTAACAAAAACACCACAATTGAAAGACCCCTACTATCTGTTAACTTTGACAAAATATAGAATCAGCTTCAAGAATTGAGGCTTCCTGCCCAGGAGGGCTGAAGCAAAAAAACAAACATGCTGAAGACCAATGCAATTAGCACCGAGGCTAATGGCCACTTACACTGATTAAAGTCAATCCAGCACCAACATTCAGCTCCCACTGTGTCCTGAACCAGCGTTCAGGCTGATTGAACTACTAAAGGGATAATAATACATTCGCTCTCTGCACCCCAGCATTTGATATATGATTGCATGGGTCTGACCTCATAACTATGGGGCCCTTCTAGCTGGTGAATTTTATGGAGTGCAAGGGATCTGTGGCATAATAAATAGGGAAGTTGAAATATTCAAGGCAGTAAAAACTTTCTGGGAAATATTGATTAAATATGAGGGGCATGTTAGTATTTGCTTCTGATGAAATGTTCAAATCTTCATATCGTGCATTTCTTGATTATCAATGCAGCTCTAAACTTATGGTCTTTCCATTTGACTTATTCATCTATATTGAACTTGGAGTTAGCAGACTAGGGCTTAGGGTCTGGCTCAAGCCCCTGCCAGGCATTGGGGCATAGTGAAAAGAATAGGCAGGGAGTCAGGGGTCCTTGGTTCAAATTGTGTCATTAATATCAAGTCACTTCACCTAACTGAAACTCAATTTCCTCATCTGCATATAATGGCATAGATTGGACAATGAAGGGGGGTGAGGGCAGCCCTTGATGCATGGACACATATTCTCTGCCTGATTCCAGTCCAAATGACCTTGTGGAAACTGGGTAGGAAGGGAGGCATTCTGTTTCTGGCCATGTATGAAAAGGGATTGGTACCTTGTTATGATGAAAACTCTTCTAATTGTCTAGAAAGCAGGTAGAACTAATGACTTAAGGATTGCTGAACTAGAAAGTACATGCATACAAAAGGAATAACCTACCCACCTCTCATCTTTTTCCTTTGTAGCTGAGGCTCTTTTTAAGCCTGTCTTGAGAGTTAGGCAGGAGGGATACAGCATCCTTGTCTCTCCCTCTCCCCCATGGTGACTGTGAACATAGGGCTTCCTTTGACTCTTTGTGTTTGAAGAAACACAAAGTCTTTATTTTAGATGAATAAGTATTCTGAGATTAAAATACTGGGGTAACCTTGAGAGGGCAACTTGGTGGTGCAATGGACAGAGTGCCAGGCTTGGAGTCAAGAAGACCTGAGTTCAAATTAGGCCTCAGACTAACGTCTGCAATGTTACAAGCTGCGTGACCCTGGGCAAGTCACTTAATGCTGCTTGCCTCAGTTTTCTCATCTGTAAAAGGAGTTAGAGAAGGAAATGGCAAACCACACAAGTATCTTTCCCAAGAAAACCCCAAAAGGGGTCACAAAGAGTCAGACGTGATCAGACGTGACTATAAATGACTAAACAACAACAACAAAACCTTGAGAATTTGGGACATCCAGAGGTGCCATTAGCAGTCAGAGCTGAATGGTGCCAAACAGTAGTAGCCTTTGCAGTTTGGCCAATAGTAATGGATGTTGCTGCATACAAATATGGAAAGATAGTTATTTGAAGATAGCAGCAGCTTCAGGAAGTGTGACCCCTCACGGCAGAGAGAAGTGTTGACTATGAACTCTAGAAAGGCATGGGTCCTTGGCACCAACCAGACAGCATGGACTTAAGGGGATTACTTGATGAAGACTTCACAAAAGTAGAAAAAAATTTCTAGGACCAGTTAGGAGGTAGCTTTTTGTTACACATACTCACTACACATAGACCTCATTACATTATGTTCTAACTTAGTGCTCTAGGTGTATTTGTGGAATAGTGCATCTTAGACTTTAGGGAAAATATTTTTACTATTGGTACTATTATAGTACTAATTGTTCTTGCTATACCTTCTTAGTAAATCTCTTTTATAAAAGCTAAGGGAGTCAACTGGCTGATTATTTATAGGGAGTACACCAGTGGGGGTTTGAGAACAGAAGTACTGGAGCCCTGAGAACAGAATTCAAATGAACGTCTGGGGACCCCAACTTTTGAATGTGAGTTGGGTGAATGGCCTGGAAGAGGATAATACATATAAAATGAGGGGGTTGAATTAGATGGCCTCTGAAATTTCTTCCCAGCTCTAGATGTATGATCCTATGACCCAAAGTGACCAAAATCATACCCCAGAAGCTTGATATTCTTCATAAACTAACAAAAAACAAATGCCTATATTACAAATAGAAATTAACAAATAAATGGTCATGGAACTAGAGACTTATAATAGGTAAAAACTATTACCCAGAATTGTCTAGACCAGGGAGGGCCCACAGTCCAAATCCGGCCAGCTTATTTTAATGTGGCCTGCAAGCTAAGAATTGTTTTTACGTTTTAAAATAAAGCTTTGTTGTATTTTAAAATG